>NC_081552.1:208717405-209088655 GCF_963082655.1 Stomoxys calcitrans
AGGCGGCCCCCCAAACAATTGGTCCCATATTTGGATATGAAATTCGTATTCTACTCGCAAATACCTTTTATTTAAGCCCCATATTCCCATGGTCAGTAAATAAGTCCTGTTTGGGGGGTGTTTTGGGAAAGGGGTGGACCGATTTAGGGGTATTTTGGGGCTTGGGGTGGGTAGTCCCCCAGCTCTTGGTCCGACAATTGAATATCAGATATCAGGGTCCGCCCCCCTTCAGTACC
The DNA here is from genome assembly GCF_963082655.1 of Stomoxys calcitrans. NCBI lineage: Eukaryota > Metazoa > Arthropoda > Insecta > Diptera > Muscidae > Stomoxys > Stomoxys calcitrans. Next base: position 208,717,642 of record NC_081552.1, read on the forward strand.
CTATTTTCACCACGGGGTCATTATGCACCATCTGTGAAAATTTCAATAAAATCGGTTCAGCCGTTTCTGAGTCTATAAGGAACAGACAAACATACAAACAAACACAAATTTATTTTTATATATTTTATTTTATTTTATTTTATTTTAATTATTTTTATTCCAATTTTTTTTTTTCGTGTATTTCATGTTAAAAATTTTTCGATTTGTTTAGTGGCCAATTTGTCCTTCCAATAGCATTAGTATTTTTGTATTTGTGAGTGCGTGTAGTGTAGTTGGTCTACCAAAACCCACTGTGAGGGGTATTATTACTTCGGTGGCCTTTCCTTGGCTAATCATAGGCCTACGATGGATCATATTTTGCTCTGCCATGGCTTTCATAGAAAATGTAGGTAAGCCGCTGTAATTTTGGTGCGTAACCCTAAACAGAAGGTTTGATAGAAGGTGTGCGTCGTGTGTTTCATCTTTCGCTCTCTTTCTCTTTGTTAAGGTTTTCCGGTTAATCGACTGGAGTTGGCTACATTCAACCTAATTTGAAATGTCTCCTTTGTTGCTCTTGATTTATTTCTACTGGCCTTTTCCTTGCACAAGTCTACGACCACATTATAGAGAATGGGAGGGTGAAAATATTTCTTGGTAACATTCTATTCCTTTGAGTTGTTCGAACGAAAGTGATTGTCCTTTTGAGTAGTTTATGTAAATGCTTCCACTGGGAGGACTATGCGGCATAAGGTGTTGAGGTAGGAATAAGGCTTTGCTGAGATTTTGGTTTATACGTCCTTGCTGTTTGGAAAGCAAGTCGAGTCTCCTTGGGGCTGTAATTTATTATGTGCAAATTAATTTTGTCACGAGTTTCATTATTAAATCGCAATTTATCATTAAATCAAATAGGCACAATCAATAATTAAATGTAAACTCTCCTCTGCCCTTCAAAGGTTAATTAATTGCCAATGCTTTTGGCAAAGCAAAACACGTGTACACAATTAAGTAATGGCAACATCGATGAATCCCAGTTCAATGGAATTGATGTGTAAACATTTCAAAAGCAAATAGCCAGGAGGCTGCACACTTGTGATGACTGCGTTGAAAGTCACTGCACAACAAAGGTTTGGCATATTTGCAATATTTGATGAGTTTTATATGGTTGATGAGTTTAATGATTGTTCGATATTTTCTAACACGTAAAGGCTAGTTTTTTTTGGAAAAAAATTTCAAGTCTCTCAAAGACAGCTACGACATTGTTATCCATTAGGCGGCTAGTTGTTAAGCGTCTGTTTCCTGTGCAGCGGCAGATCTAGAGCCCGGGGGTAGTCTTAGAATGCACTCTAAAGACCCAACAGCTGCGATGGTGGTATCAGGCCGTAGCATGAAGTCTGCTACTGAGACCTCGACTGCAGGCTCCACTAGCCAACGGATGATTGATCAGTAGGGACTTTTGACGAAGACACCTGGTTCGAGTCCAATGATTTGCCTAGACCATTGGGCTTCACTGGTAAGCCAATACGCTCTTTAAGAGCCTGGAATAATAAAAGGCGCATTGCTCTCAGGTGTATTGGTGTCAATGGTCTTAAAACTCTCACCGATAAGGGGAGAGGTTCCCTTAATTGGGCCCGAAAATTGGATGCACATGCTTCCCAAAGGCTACACATCTAGACTTTCCAAATTACAGCCAATTCAGATAAAACATGTAAAAAGGCATTAAGTTCGGCCCAGCCGAACTCGGATATATCCGTAAACCCCCTTTCGTCACAATCCGGTGAAAATTGGATAACTTATGCACCCAAATTCGGCACGAACATTTAGTGGTCTAATAAATACAAGTCACTGTTCAATTTTGTAGAACAAAATATTGGTCTTTTTGGTAACTATTGGGTTGCCCAAAAAGTAATTGCGGATTTTTTAAAAGAAAGTAAATGCATTTTTAATAAAACTTAGAATGAACTTTAATCAAATATACTTTTTTACACTTTTTTTCTAAAGCAAGCTAAAGGTAACAGCTGATAACTGACAGAAGAAAGAATGCAATTACAGAGTCACAAGCTGTGAAAAAATTTGTCAACGCCGACTATATGAAAAATCCGCAATTACTTTTTGGGCAACCCAATATATCCAAATATAAACCGATCTGAACCATATAGGACACGGATGTCGACGAGCCTAACATAAGTTACGGCGTCAAATTTCAACGAAATCGAATAATAAATGCGCTTTTTATGGGGGCCAAGGCTTTAAATCGAGAGATCGTTCTATATGGCACCTATAACCAAATCTGGACCGATATGGACCAAATTAAACAGCGATATAATGATCATCCTATTTTATTACTCCACTACTATATACGTAGTTATATCTTTATAGGGGCTGGTCTCGATCATATTTTATTGAGGTCCCGAAAACTCATATACAAGCAACATTTTCAGATAGAAAATCTGCTTTTTATGGGATAAAGACCCCAATTTGGAAGATCGGTCTACACAACAGCTATATCTATATAGTCTGATAGAACTCAAATTTGGATCGGATGTCGGGAGGCTTAAAACAACTCACTATTTCAAATGTCAACGACCCTTAACCGGCATATCGGTCTATATGGCAGCTATATTTAAATATAGTCCGATCTGAACCATATTTGGGTCAGATGTCGGAAAGCCTAAAACTACTCACTGTTTAAAATTTCAAAGTGAAACAAAATACAAAACGTGCATGAGCTATTTAAACCAGAGTTGCCAAAAAGATAATAGCTAAAAAATCACCCTTTAGTTCCACAATTTCAGAAATACTACGGATACCTTAACTAGGTAAGGTTGAAAAGAAGGTGCAGATATTAATGCGCCCCATGCCACTATGGACATACACCGGCTTGTTGTGCGCTCTCAATACAAAGGAAAGTAACCTCAAACAAGTAAAAGCGTGCTAAGTTCGGCCGGGCCGAATCCTATATACCCTCCACCATGGATCGCATTTGTCGAGTTCTTTTCCCGTCATCTCTTCTTAAGCAAAAAAAGGATATAAGAAAAGATTTGCGCTGCTATTAGAGCGATATCAAGATATGGTCCGGTTTGGACCACATATGAATTATATGTTGGAGACCTGTGCAAAATGTCAGCCAATTTGAATAAGAATTGCGCCCTTTGGGGGCTCGAGAAGTAAAATAGAGAGATTGATTTATATGGGAGCTGTATCGGGCTATAGACCGATTCAGACCACAATAAGCACGTATGTTGATGGTCATGAGAGGATCCGTTACACAAAGTTTCGGACAAATCGGATAATAATTGCGACCTCTAGAGGCTCAAGAAGTCAACATCCCAGATAGGTTTATATGGCAGCTATATCAGGTTATGAACCGATTTGAACCTTATTTGACACAGTTGTTGAAAGTAAAAATAAAATACGTCATGCAAAATTTCAGCCAAATCGGATAGGAATTGCGCCATCTAGAAGCTCAAGAAATCTAGTCCCCAGATCTGTTTATATGACAGCTATATCAGGTTATGAACCGATTTGAAACATACTTGGCACAGTTGTTGGATATCATAACAAAATACTTCATGCAAAAATTCATTCAAATCGGATAAGAATTGCGTCCTCTAGAGGCTCAAGAAGTCAAGACCCAAGATCGGTTTATATGACAGCTATATCAGGTTATGAACCGATTTGAACCATACTTGGCACAGTTGTTGGATATCAGAACAAAATACTTCATGCAAAAATTCATTCAAATCGGATAAGAATTGCGTCCTCTAGAGGCTCAAGAAGTCAAGACCCAAGATCGGTTTATATGACAGCTATATCAGGTTATGGACCGATTTGAACCATACTTGTCACAGTTGTTAGATATCATAACAAAACACGCCTTGCAAAATTTCATTCCAATCAGATAAGAATTGCGCACTCTAGAGGCTCAAGAAGTCAAGACCCAAGATCGGTTTATATGGCAGCTATATCAGGTTATGGACCGATTTAGATCATACTTGGCACAGTTGTTGGATATCATAACAAAACACGTCGTGCAAAAATTCATTCAAATCGGATAAGAATTACGCTCGGTAGAGGCTCAAGAAGTCAAGACCCAAGATCGGTTTATATGACAGCTATATCAAAACATGGACCGATATGGCCCATTTACAATACCAACCGACCTACACTAATAAGAAGTATTTGTGCAAAATTTCAAGCGGCTAGCTTTACTTCTTCGGAAGTTAGCGTGCTTTCGACTGACAGACGGACGGATCAAGAATATAAAGGGTGATTTTTTTGAGGTTAGGATTTTCATGCATTAGTATTTGACAGATCACGTGGGATTTCAGACATGGTGTCAAAGAGAAAGATGCTCAGTATGCTATGACATTTCATCATGAATAGACTTACTAACGAGCAACGCTTGCAAATCATTGAATTTTATTACCAAAATCAGTGTTCGGTTCGAAATGTGTTCATTCACCGTAACGTTGCGTCCAACAGCATCTTTGAAAAAATACGGTCCAATGATTCCACCAGCGTACAAACCACACCAAACAGTGCATTTTTCGGGATGCATGGGCAGTTCTTGAACGGCTTCTGGTTGCTCTTCACTCCAAATGCGGCAATTTTGCTTATTTACGTAGCCATTCAACCAGAAATGAGCCTCATCGCTGAACAAAATTTGTCAAAATTTGAACACATTTCGAACCGAACACTGATTTTGGTAATAAAATTCAATGATTTGCAAGCGTTGCTCGTTAGTAAGTCTATTCATGATGAAATGTCAAAGCATACTGAGCATCTTTCTCTTTGACACCATGTCTGAAATCCCACGTGATCTGTCAAATACTAATGCATGAAAATCCTAACCTCATAAAAATCACCCTTTATATACTTTATGGGGTCTCAGACGAATATTTCGAATGACGAAATTAGTATACCCCCCATCCTATGGTAGAGGGTATAAAAAGAAAATCTAAGTACGGAATTCTGTGCTACTTACAAAATCCTTAATTGTTTTGCATGCCACTCTCCTAAGTTGGTTCATGTCTGGTGTAGTGTCCCCATCTAAGTGCCGGTATCTGTTAGACGCGAAAGCAGGGCAATGACAAAGGAAATGCTCCAACTCATCATCATCATCTTCCCCGCATGCCCTACACATGCTATCACTTGCCGCACAGATTTTACATAAATGAGCGCGTAGTCCTATGTGTCCCGTCATGAAACAAATAGCTATACTGACCTCCTTCTTAATTCCTTTCAGTAATAGCATTGTCTTTTCACGATCTGGATCCCCCCATAGGTTTTCGCCGTCCTACCGACCGCTTCGCTGTTCCACAGAGTTGCATGCACATTCGTCGCCCACGCACTTAACTCGGACTGCGTCGACCCGAAAGGCTTCGGGTTATCCAAGTTAATTGACGGCAGACCTCTGGCCTTCACCGCCAAATCGTCTACCCTTTCATTTCCCCTTACTCCGTTATGGCCCGGCACCCTTTTGCCATTCTGCAAGAAGGCGTTAATCTCCTTCTTACACTGCAAGACTGTTCGTGAACTTATCGTCTTGGTTGTTATAGCCCTTATGCCAATTTAGCAAATTGCGAATTTTGCCCATGAACATTCCACTAAAGAACAGGGCCAAACTTCTCGCATATGAATGAGTGCAGTCCGATTCTCAAGCTCAATGATAAGGGGCCTCCTTTTTATAGCCGAGTCCGAACGGCGCGCCGCAGTTCGACACCTCTTTAGGGAGAAGCTCTTACATGCCTTCTTTGCATATTATAGTACCTCAAAAATGTAGCTGACAATTTTTTCTAAATGGTCTCGCCAGGATTCGAACCCAGGCGGCATAGGCGGAGATGCTAAGCTCCACACCACCCGTCGCGTTACATGATCGCCCGGATCTCCGCTTGCAGGACCGTATTATGGTCAGGCAGTCTAAAACAGATCTCAGTCCCTGGGTTCTCAATGTAAACTCCCAGGCCCTCTCTGTCCACTGGCTCTGATGAATCCGTGTAACATGATCTTCCAAATGGCAATACTAAGGTTCCGTCAATCCAACCCTGTGCCACTGGCAGCAGTACCTCGCACTCGACCTAAAGTTTCATCTCAGGTAACCGATCGGAAACCTCTTCCCTTCCTTCCAGGTTTTCTATCGCCTCGATTATACCGCTATGGTATGAATTGATCCCATCCTCAATCCATTCTTCCATCGCCTTAAGTCTCATAACTGCAATGGCTGCCTCACACTTAGTCTATATGTCAATGGGTCGGATATCTAGAATAGACTCCATTAGCCTAGTGGGCGTGGTCTTCATCGCTTCGCCTATGGCAAGACAACACGTTCTCTGAACCTGTTGAATGCTCCTAATGTTGCACTTTTTCTCCATAGCAGTCCAATAAGTATTGGTCTAATCACGCTTGTATAGAGCCAGTGGACTATCCTGGGATTCAGGCCCCATTTCCTGCCTACTTCTTCAGTCTTCAGTGAGCCTTCTCAGTGCGCTCCTTAATGTGACACTTCCAATTCAGTTTCCTGTCCAAGATCACACCCAAGTATTTAACCTTGTCAAATATCGAAATCGCCTTATTGAGGAAACGTGGTGCGTTAAATTGGCCCAACTTTGTCTTCCTCGTGAACAGGCAAATTTCAGTCTTCTCTGCGTTAACATTGAGACCTCTGGGTCTAGCCCAGTCATATGCCATATGTAAGACCCTTTTGGCCTTTCTGCATGGCTGGTTCGGATCCTTACCCCTTAAAAGTATTATAACATCGTCTGCATAGCAAACGGGCTCAAATCCCTCCCTAGTCAGCATCCGTTATAGGTCATTTATGGTGGCCACCCACCTGCGACACTTTCTCCCCAATGTTTATGTCATGGGACTGCCAATTTATCCACCTGTTCCTTAGCATATGGTTTAGACTGGATAAAGGGGTGGGTCCACACGGTACTGGTCTAAGGATTGGATCAGTGTGTCGTATTGTGCTCTTTCGATGTAAATGGTGTCCACAATACGTTCCATGGTTTTGTGTAGATAGGACGTAAGTCTTATAGGTCTGTAGGCCTTTGGTGTCGCATAACTTGCCTTGCTGGGCTTGAGTATAAATACCACCCTTGCCTTCTGCCAGGCTTTCGGAGTTCACGCAAGTGCCAGGCACGCTGTGAAAATGGTGGCCAGTTGGGGCGCCAGATGGTCTGCCTTTTTCTGCAGTAACGCCGGAAATATTCCATCAGTTCCGTGTGACTAAAATTTTCAAAAAAAATTGTTATAAGTCCAATAACTCATAAACCGTTAGAGATATACTAGACATTTTGTGGGGTTATAAGAGCTCTATCTTTAAAAAAAAAGAATCAAGCCGATCGGCTTGAGGTAACTTTTAAGCCCCATAGATCAGCCTACTAGGCTTTCACTTGTTTTTTGCTGTCCTATTCTATCCTGATTGGCCTTCATATATTATTTTTAATTCCTTTTTTTTTTGGGTAAGATAGGGGGAGGTGCATTGCCCTCTGACACATCCTTTCATTTGAGTACAATATATTCTCGTTTACAGTTTAATGTTTTTATTGAAGGGAAAGGTTCGCTCGCCCCGACGCTAAGACCCAAAAGACAATTTATTTGAGTCCTTTATTGCCGTGGATTTACATGTCCTGTCAAACGATAGGACGTGACCCAGATACTTCAACCCTTATATCATTATTAGATTCGAATTCTACTGTCGTAGACCTTTGGGGGTTTGGGTAAGATAGGGGGAGGTGCATTGCCCTCTGACACATCCTTTCATTTGAGTACAATATATTCTCGGTCGTCCTACATGACTGTTTGGTGTTTTTATTGAAGGGAGAGGGTCGCTCATCCCGACGCTAAGACCCAAAAGACAATTTATTTGAGTCCTTTATTGTCGTGGATTTACATGTCCTGTCGAACGATAGGACGTGACTTCAATCCTTATATCATTATTAGATTCGAATTCTACTGTCATAGACCTTTGGGGGTTTAATTATGTCCTGCTAGGGGGTTTTGGGGGGTGGGGAGGCCCCTTAGACACCAGGAATAAATTTATCTATCAGCATTGTACTCTACTTCTAAATACTTTCATTTGATACCCATATTGCCCAAAGCCATAAAAGTGTCCTGTTGGTTGGTGTTTTTGGGGGTGGGGACCCCAACGACACTAAGGTTGACATTTTTATGCCAAGTTCGTACTCTACTCTTAAATACCTTTCATTTGATACCCATATTGTACCAATCGGTAAACATGCCCGTTCGGGTGGGTTTTGAGATGGGGCGTCCCCCCAGGTTATGTGACCCCAAAATTTTGTACCAATTTCGTGTTTTTGTGATACCATAAGGTGGCAAACAAAATTTCGCTTAAAACAACTGCACCCATTTCCGACATCTGGCGTTTTTGAGAATTGTGGTAAGGGGAAGGGTCCTCCCCCACACCATACCACACCAAAAACAAACAAATAATGAACAACTCTTTCACTTTTGAATAACAGATGCCAAAAAGTCTTTGTGGCAACATTTTCTCTAATCCTTTTAAATTTATGATTTCTTTTATTTAACACCAATTTTCCTTTTCAATGCACACACACACACACACACACACATACATAACAGGTTTCTTACTTCCACTCGACTTGATTCCTGAAAAGATTTCTCATTCACATACCAAGAAATGCTGTATGTGTTTATATTTGTTGTACATATTTTGTTCCAAATTAGTTCCATTTAAATGGTTTTCAAGCTCAACACTTAATTATAATTCAAAGTTCAACAAGCCCTCTCCATCACTCTGGTCTCCCCTTTCTCAGAAATATGGTTATTTGTCACTGCTTGGCCCCAAGGAGGTCTGATTCAACTGCATCTCCACAATCATAACATTCTGTTTTAGGCATTCGTCATGAACAAGGCGTTGGTGGCCAGCCAGTAGCCACAATCCTTTGTGGTGTTGAGGGTCACGGAATAGCAAGGAGTTCCTTCTACAAATCCTAGAACTTATGGTTGCGATTTTATTTGAAATCAAATATTCAAATGAGCAAATGTTCCATAAAACCCATTCATCGGTGGCTACCCACCGCAAGCCTTCTCCGAGAACTAGCTGTTCATTGTTAGCTGTTATGTTATGGATGGTGTCGTACGTTTTTTCCCACTTAAGGGGAGTTATTTAAACAATGAGAGTGCCCAACGAATGCTTGAAGTGGGCCGTTGGTGTTGTGATGGCAGCAGAGGTATTGAGTAAAGAAAATCAAAACTTAAATATCAACAGAGAAGGGCTGAATAGCGGCAGTAGAAAAGTTGCTGCACAAACGACAACCTTCTTTTTTCCCCTACCGCAAATAAATCCTCTTGAATTTCAGGAGGGCAGTCGCCATGTTCGTGTGTTTGTTGAATCAACAATAACAAAAGCAACATGTTTTTTTTTTTCTCTTTTGGCATAGAAGAGTTACCCACACAATCGCATGTATCCCTAGTTAAGGCTTAAAATGCCATTTTGTCCTCTCTTTGAGTTGTTAGAAGTGTGAACCCTCATTCGTACAGAGCTTAATAGTGGGGGCCGAGTTAAATTAATGTACACTAATGTTCAAAACGTCGGAGGCCACCTTGGCGAAGAGGTTGACAAGTCCGCCTATGACGCCGAATGCTTGGGTTCGCATCCTGGTGAGAATATCAGAAAGGACATTTTTTAGCTGTGAGTTTCTCTTCCTAATGCAGGGGGCATACTATGACACAAAGAGGTGAAACACTGCGGTACGCTATTCAGACTCGACTATAAAAAAGAGGGCCTTGTCATCGGACAGCACCCAATGATATGCGAGAAGATTACCCCTGTTCCTTGATGGAATATTTATGGGCAAATTTGCAAGTATAGAAGATATTGAGGACTATGTCAACAGGATTACGACTACAATAGTGGGGTCTTTCGAAGACAGTTGTCCTCTTTGGAGAATGGAAATCAGCCCTTTCTTGAATGACCGGGAGGATTTGTGACATTGGGAGAGAGGTCCGCAGACTTGATAACACAACAAGTCGTCAAAATGCTTCAGTTTATTAGGCTAGGTTGAAAAGAGGGTGCAGATATTAAGCTGCCCCATGCCACTATAGAGGTTGATAGTGGGAGCGAGTTAATTTAACATAAACTTTAGTTCAAAACGTCGGAGGCCACCGCTGTGTAGAGATTCGCATGTCGACCTTTAACACCGAACGCTTAGGTTCGCATCCTGGCGAGAATATCCGAAACTCATAGTACGCCCCCCGCATGCATAGAAGCCATGTTAAAACTTCTCCCCAAAGTGGTGATACACTGCGGTACGCCGTTCGGACTCGACTGTAAAAAGGAGGCCTGTTGTTTAAACTTGAATCGAGCACTCATTGATATGTGAGAAGTTTGCCCCTGCTGCTTAATGGAATATTGATGAGCAAATTTGCAAGCATAGAAAATATTGAGGACTATGTCAACAGGATTACGACAACAATAGTGGGGTCTTTCGAAGACAGGTGTCCTCTTTGGAGAATGAAAGTCAGCCCTTCCTTGGATGACCGGGAGGATTTGTGACATTAGGAAAGAGGTCTGCAGACTTCATAACAGAGCACTTCGTAAAAATGCTTCAGTTTATTACGCTAGGTTGAAAAGAGGGTGCAGACATACACCTAAGCCTGTAATCGGCTTGTGGTGCGCTCTAAAAACTAAAAAGTAACCTCGAAAAAGAAAATCGAAGTTAGGAATTCCGTGCTACTTACAAAATCCTTAATTGTTTTCCATGCCACGCCCCTAAGTTGGTTCATGTTTGGTATTGTGTCTCCACCTATGTTAGGTTAGGTTGAAAAATGGGTGCAGATATAAATCCGCCCCATGCCACTATGGACATACACCTAAGCCAGTAATCGGCTTGTTGCGCTCTCTAATAATAAAATCTAAGTACTGAATTCCGTGCAAAATACAAATTTGCAAATTTTGCCCATGAACATTCCACTAAGGAACAGGGGCAAACTTCTCACATATCAATGAGTGCAGTCCGATTCAAGTTGAAGCTCAATGATAAGGGGCCACTGTGGCAATCCGAACGGCGTGCCACAGTGCGACACCTCTTTGGAGCGGAGTTTTACATGGCATCGTGAAAGCAGATGAGGCAGTGCTTGGAGTATTTGAGAGAAAGATTCTTCGTAAAATATATGGACCAGTTTGCGTTAACAGAGAATATAGGCGACGTATGAACCACGAGCTGTATGAGCTATATGACGACGATAGCATAGTTACACGCATCAAAATACAACGGCTGCGTTGGCTAGGTCATGTTGCCAGAATGGATGAAGAAGCTCCAGCAAAGAAGCCTTTTGAAGGCAAACACGGTGGTACACGCAAACCGGGAAGACCAAAAGCCCGATGGAAAGATCAAGTTGTGGGAGACACCTCGAAACTTGGTGCCAGAGATTTTAGAATGAGCGCAGAAGATCGAGGCGCTTGGTACGCTATTCTACGTTCGGCTAGTGGAAGAAATATTCTGTCATAGCCAATTAAAGATAGAAGAAGTACCTCACAAATGTTGCCAGCATTAGGAGGGGAAAACCACCGCTGAAATTTTTTTTTAATGGTCTTGCCAGGATTCGAACCCAGGCGTTCAGCTTCATAGGCTAACCTCTGCGCTACGGTGGCCTTCACTGAAATTCGTGCTTCTTACAAAATCCTTAATTGTTTTGCATGCCACTCTCCTAAGTTGGTTCATGTCTGGTATTGTGTCTTCACCTAAGTGCTGGTATCTGTTAGACGCCAAAGCCGGGCAATGACAAAGGAAATGCTCCAACTCATCATCATCATCTTCTCCGCATGCCCTACACATACTATCACTTGCCGCACCGATTTTACACAAGTGAGCTCGTAGTCCTATGTGTCCCGTTATGATACCAATAACTATACTGACCTCCTTCTTGCTTCCTTCCAATAATAGTCTCGTCTTTTCACGATCTGGATCCCCCCCTAGGTTTTCGCCGTCCTACCGACCGTTTCGCTGTTCCACAGAGCTACATGCGCGTTCATCGCCTACGCCCTTAACTCGGACTGCGTCGACCCAAAAGGCAGTCCTCTGGCCTTCACCGCCTAATTGTCTGCCCTCTTATTCCCCCTTACTCCGTTATGGCCCGGCACCCATATGATGCGAATTTTGCCATTCTCAGAGAAGGCGTTAATCTCCCTCTAACACTGCAAGACTGTTCGTGACCTTACCGTCCTGGTTGCTATGGCTCTTGTGGCCTGTTTGCTGTCGGTAAAGATGTTCACAATCGACGTCCTCGCGTTAGCACCACACCACCTCACGCATTCCGTGATCGTCCGGATCTCCGCCTGCAGGACTGTATTATGGTCAGACAGTCTAAATCAGAGTTCAGTCCCTGGGTTCTCAATGTAGATCCCCAGGCTCACTCTGTGCTCTAGCTTTGATCAATACGTGTAATACGATCTTCCAGATGGCAATACTAGGGATCCGTCAATCTAAGAGTGTGCCGCTGGCAGCAGTGCCTCGCACTCGTCCTCAAGGTTCATCTCAGGTATCCGATCAGTTTATTGCAATGTGTATAACACACGGCTCAAGTAATGCAATAGGATTGTAAGAGCGGCAAATCGTGCCTCTTGGAAGCTTTTCTGCCAACAGGTCGATAGTTTTAAGGAACACTCGACCGCTAGGGTTAAAAAGTTTATCTCAAAACCCCATGTCCAAACTAAAGCGAAAGTAGATGACATGGAAGTGAGAGCAGAGAAAACGGAGGACATGTTGAGGCTTTTAATGAAAAAGCATTTTCCACTAGATACAACGGGACTCATGGAGACACCGGAATCATGGTATAATGAGCTTGATTGAAAGGAAGCCTTGAGGAGCTCGCAACCATTTAAGTAACCAGGACATGATGAAATATTTCCAGCGTTACTACAGAAGAAGGCCGACTATCTGGCGCCTCATCTGGCCAATATTTTCACAGCGTGCCTAGGACTTGCATATACCCCGAAAGCCTGGCAGGAGGCAAGGGTGGTATTTGTAGCCAAGCCCGGTAGGGCAAGTTATGTGACGCCAAAGCCCTACATACCTATAAACCCTACGTCCTTTCTACTCAAAATTCAAATACTCAAATTCAAACAGCATGCCTATGCCAAGGGAAGATCGGTGAAAACTCCTCTGCACGAGGCTGTGCATAAAATAGAAAAATCCTTCGAAGCCAAGACGTACACATTGGCGGTAGGCATTGACATAAAGGGGCTTTCAAATAGGTGTGGACCGACCGATATACAATTTCTATCCGTAGACCAGTACCGGGTACCGGGACCGAGATCGGGTCCTTAGAGACTGAATAAACCAATGGATTAATTGTGGGTCCCATTATATGAAGACAAGAAAAGCGTTCTAAGTTCGGCCGGGCCGAATCTTGGGAACCTCCATGGATTCTGCAAAAATTTTTGTTCTACATACCAAATTTCTGGCAAACCAGCAAAAATTAAAGCTTCTGGGAACCGAACCGAACCGATGATCGAGAGACCGCTTTACATGGGAGCTATATCAGGTTATAGACTGATTTGGACCGTATTTGGCAGAGTTGTTGACAGTCATAACAGAACACCACAGCAAATCGGACAAATATTGCGTCTTAAAGGGCTTAAGAAGTCAAATGTGAAGATCGGTTTATATGGGAGCTATATCTGGTTATAGACCGATGGTCATGGAGGCTTTTTCATGGTGCTTTATCGCGAAGCCAATCTCGTCCAAAATTTCAAAAAATAAAAACTAAAATATGAGTATCTCCGAAACCCGTAGAGATGTTGTAAACCTAAACCGGACTTTTTGTAGGGATTTTTGAGCATTGTCCAGCAAAAAACAAATTGCTAGGGTTCCGAACTCCGCAGACGGATTCAAATCCCTCCTCATTCAGCATCTGTTATAAACTATTTATGGTGGTCGTCCATAGAAGTGGCGACAAAATGCCTTCTGTGGCATGTCCTGTACCACTTTCTCCCTTATTATACCCACCACCATAGGATGGGGGTATACTAATGTAGTCATTCCATTTGTATCACCTGGAAATATTGATCTGCGACCCCATAACGTATACATATTCTGGATCGCCTCGACATTCGGAGTTGATATAGCCATGTCCATCCGTCTGTCGAAATCACTATAGCGATCGGAGTGTACAGCTAGCAGCTTGATTTTTTTACACAGATGCTTACTATTTATGTAGGTCTTTGGGGATTGCAAATCGGCCATATCGTTTCAGATTTAGATATAGCTCCCATAAAAACCGATCTCCCGATTTGACTTTTTGGGCCTTTACAAGCCTCAATTTGTGTCCGATTTGGCTGAAATTTTGCAAGCGGTGTTCTGTTATGACTTTCAACAACTGTGTCAAGTACGGTTCAAATCGGTCTATAGCCTTATATAGCTCCCATATATACCGACCTCCCTTTATGTCTTCTTGAGTCCTTACAAGCCTCAATTTTTGTTCAGTTTGCCTGAAATTTCACATGCGGTTTTCCGTTATGACTTCCAACAACTGTGCCAAGTACGGTTCAAATCGGTCTATAGCCTGATATAGCTCCCATATATACCGACCTCCCGATATGACTTCTTTAGCTCTTACAAGCCACAATTTTTGTCGGATTTGCCTGAAATTTTGCACGTGATGTTCTGTTTTGACTTTAAACAACTGTGCCAAGTACGGTCCAAATCGGTCTATAACCCGATATAGCTCCCATGTAAACCGATCTCCCGATTTGACTTCTTGAGCCTTTACAAGCCACAATTTTTGTCGGATTTGCCTGAAATTTTGCACATGATGTTCTGTTTTGACTTTAAACAACTGTGCCAAGTACGGTTCAAATCGGTCTGTAGCCTGATATAGCCCCCATATATACCGATCTCCCGATTCGACTTCTTTAGCCCTTACAAGCCGCAATGTTTGTCCGATTTGGCTGAAATTTCGCATGAGGTGTTCCGTCAGGGAGGCCACTGTAGTGCAGAGGTTTGCATATCCGCCTACGACGCTGTACGCCTGGGTTCGAATCCTGGCGAGACCATCGGATAAAATATTCAGTGGTGGTTTTCCCCTTCTAATGCTGGCAACATTTGTGAGGTGCTTTGCCATGTAAAACTTCTTTCCAAAGAGGTGTCGCACCGCGCCACGCCGTTCGGACTACTGTGCCAAGTACGGTCCAAATCGGTCTCAACCTAACCTAAGCATCAAATCGTACTTCCTTAAAGCCTATGTCGACAATTTTTAAGTCTAAACTTTTGTACATATCTTTTCGTTTCCCCCAGCAATTTTCCCTGTCACTATAAGCCAAATTGGCCTAGAATGGACTGTATGGTGTTCAAATCAACTCAACTCAAATCATTTTTGGTCTTTGGTTGTTGGTTAAACTCTGTTCGTGCCGATGAAATCAAGCAAATCCAGTTATGGTCACTGACATTTCATTCACACGAGCACCCATACATGCACACATCCATGAACGAAAAGCAAAACGAACATTTTGCCCAACACAAACAAGCCGGGCTATCCATTCAAAGAAGGAATTGAAAAACGTGAGGACCCCACATCCTGCCAAGGCGATGGCTAAAAATGAGACAAACAAAAATATTATGCCTAAGAGCCCAACATGCATGGGGGTTTGTTGGTTTTTCTGAAGGGAGAGGTAGGGGGAAATTATATACGATGACAATTTAGCCATTAAATTAGCCATTTTCACAAAGTGCTTGGCTGTTTGTTTCACAATGAAAAGGTTTGCTCGATCTGGACAGGATTATGAAATTTCATGCACTATTAAGGATAATGCCATTGTTGCTTCCTGCAAGCAACGAGGTGGATGGTATTATGGTTTTGCTATGGGTTGAGTCGCTGATATTCCCATGACTTCATCATCTGCAGTGAGCACATTGCCAAAGTAGGTACCTAATGTCATTGGATGCCACATTAGCCATGTTGGGGGCTGTGGCTTAATAACCCTCACATCATGGCGATAAGTTCGTTTTGCAAAGCCTGCCCAGAGTTGACGTTATACTAAGCTTTTTTTTCTAATTCAGCATGTTGGGGAAAAGTTTAAATGCCAAATGAACACCTCGCAATTGCACACGAAACCCAGTGAGACATGAACATGCATTGAAGGATGTGTTTAAACAGAAACACATACACACATACACATGGTTGTTTCAATATGTTTATGTGTGTGTGTGTGTGTGGAGGTATATTGGTTTGTGACCCAGGAACAGAATCGGTGTACACATAAAGAAATAAAATGTTTATCATACGGCAAATCAATTGCTTCATAAACCAATCAGATTGTTAGGACTTTAGGCCAAATTGTAATAAAGTTTGAGCTGTATAACATGGGGTTGGAGAAATGTTGGTAACTAGCATTTCCCAGAGTTCTGGGCTCAGCAAGCAAGATGTCTGATAGTGGAGAATACGATAGATTCAAAAGAAAATGTCAACTTCGTCCTTCAGGCGTAGAAATAACTTTAACTGGGGACAAACCATCCGCCAGAATAGTTCAATTTGGCCCAGATCGGTTCAGATTTGACTATATAGCTGCCATATAGTCAAATCTCCCGATTTAAGGTTTTTGGACCCACAAAAGGTGCATTTATTGTCCAATGTTGCCGAAGTTCAGGATAGTAAGTTGTGTTAGGCCCCTTGGCATCTGTGTTCAACTTGGCTCAGATCGGTTCAGATTTGAATATAGACCGATCTTTCGATTTAAGATTTTGGGCGCATAAAATGCCCATTTATTTTCCGATTTCGCCAAAATTTGGGACAGTGAGTTGAGTTATGGCCTTTGCCATCATTCTGCAATTTGACCCAGATCGGTCCAGATTTGAATATAGCTGCCATATAGACCGATCTTTCGATTTAAAGTTTTGGACCCATAAAAGGCGCATTTACTATCAGATTTTGCTGAAATTTGAGACAGTGAGTTGTGTTAGGGCCCTCGACGTCCATCCTCAATCTGGCCCAGATCGGTCCAGATTTGGATATAGCTGCCATATAGACCGATCTCTAGATTAAGGGCCTTGGGCCCATAAAAGGCACATTTATTGTTCGATTTCTTCGAAATTTGGTACAGTGAATGTGTTAGGGCCTTTGACATCTATCTTCAATTTGGGCCAGATCGATTCATATTTGAATATAGCCCCCATATAGACCGATCCGCCGATTTGAGGTCGTAGATCCATAAAAAGCCACATTTGCTATTCGATTTCGCTGAAATTTGAGACAGTGAGTTGTGTCAGGCCCTTCGACATCCTTCTTCAATTTGGCTCAGATCGGTTCAGATTTGAACATAGCTGCCATATAGACCGATCTCCCTAGATTAAGGGTCTTGGGCCCATAAAAGGCGCATTTATTGTCCAATTTCGCCAAAATTTGGGATAGTAAGTTGTGTTAGGCCCCTTGGCATCTGTGTTCAACTTCGCCCAGATCAGTTCAGATTTGAATATAGTTGCCATTAGACCGATATTTCGATTTAAGGTTTTGGGCGCATAAAATGCGCATTTATTTTCCGATTTCGCCGAAATTTGGGACAGTTAATTATGTTAAGGCCTTTGACATATATCTTCAATTTGGTCCAGATCGGTTCAGATTTGAATATAGCTGCCATATAGACCGATATCTCGATATAAGGTTTTGGGCCCGTAAAAGGCGCATTTATAGTCCGATTTCGCCAAAATTGGGGATAGGGATTTCTGTTAGGGCCTTTGACATACATCTTCAGTTTGGCCAAGATCGGTTCAGATTTGAATATAGCTGCCATATAGACCGATCTCTCGATTTAAGGTTTTGGACCCATAAAAGGCGCAGTTATTGTCCGATTTCGCCGAAACTCGGGACAGTGAGTTTTGTTAGACCCTTCGAAATCCTTCTTCAATTTGGTCTAGATCGGTTCAGATTAGAATATAGACCGATCTTTCGATTTAGGGTCTTGGACCCATAAAAGGCGCATTTATTGTCCGATTTTGCCAAAATTTGGGACAGCGAGTTGTGTTATGCCCTTCTAAATCCTTCTTCAATTTGGTCTAGATCGGTTCAGATTTGGATATAGCTGCCTTACAGACCAAACTCGCGATTTAAGGTCTTGAGCGCTTAACCGGATTTTTTTTTTTAACCGGATTATAACGAAAGGTGATTTACATATATACCCGACGCGGCGTTAAGTTCGGCCCGGCCCGGTTAGCATGTCCGCCTATGACGTTGATCGCCTGGGTTCGAATCCTGGCGAGACCATCAGAAAAAAATTTCAGCGGTGGTTTTCCCCTGCTAATGCTGGCAACATTTGTGAGGAATTATGCCATGTAAAAACTTCTCTCCCAAGAGGTGTCGCTCCGCGGCACGCCGTTCGGACTCGGCTATAAAAAGGAGGCCCCTTATCATTGAGCTTAAACTTGAATCGGACTGCACTCATTGATATATGAGAAGTTTGCCCCTGTTTCTTAGTGGAATATTTATGGGCAAAATTTGCATTTTTGCAAGTACTTTGGAAATGTCGCCAGCATTAGGGGGGGGATAACCCCCGGAGATTCGAACCCAGGCGTTCAGCGTCACAGGGGGACACAATAACGGTGGCCTTCGTAGTGCAGAGGGCCTTGCTTTATCCCCACACCCTCTTCTTCAACCTAACGCAAATATTCTCGGTATTTGTTTGTAAATAATTATTTAAAATTTGATTTTGGCGGAAATGAACATATCGTCTGAAATTTCTTTATTATTAATTTTTGTTTGCCTTTTATAAATAATTGGAATGCTTGGAAATAGAAATGAATGGCCTTTAACTAAACACATCTCATTAGGAAATGAACAAATGTTATTGTTTGGGTGTATATATATTTGCCATACCTTGCAGGCAGTCAGTCTCCTTTCACCGTGCAAGTGTTTGTATGCGTGTGTGTGTGTGTGAGTGTGTGTTTGTGAAGTAAGGAGTAGCAAGTCCACTCCAACTGTTTGTCCATGTAATTGTGTATTAAACAAACAAATGGTCGTGGTGGTCAGTCAGCTTAAACGGAAAAAACAAAAAACTCCCGAATAGCTATGCCATGGTTGGATGAATGGTTGGATTGATGGAGGGATACAGGCCATAGTGACCACCACGAATGGCCAAAGGTAAAATGAAACGCGTTTTGTGAATTTAGTTGCTAAATAGCTGCGTGCTTTAACGCTACTTCGTCTTACATAAAAAAAGGACGTTAACCGAAGTTACTGAAATTAAACCCACAACAATAATCGACGGCAATGTTTTTCACATAGTCTGCTTTGTATTTTTTTACACATTTTAATCGTTCGTTTTTTTTTTCTAATGTCTGAAATAACTTAGCTTAATAAGCCAAATATAAAAAACAAAAGCTACAACAAAAAGTGAAATTAAATTGAAACTTGAAAACATACAAAAAGAAAAACCAAATTAAACTTTTTTTTTTGGAAACTTAATTTTACGAAGCCATTATGGGTTGTGCCAGCAGTAGTCCGATGGTACAAACCGCTGGAAATGATATGCTGAAGGCAGCCACACATGTTGCTGAAGATGCCACAAAAAGTGCCGAGGAGGCAGTACAAGGTAAACAGTGGGGCCATGGACGCAACTATTCCTCCTTTTGCATGTCCTCAAAGAGACAACGAAAAAATGTTTCTGTGTATGTGTATGGGTGTTTAGCATATTCACCATCGCATGAAATGTGTGAGAATGTTATTTAAACTGTGCAGATATCGTTGTAAATGAAGAAGGAAAAAATGTCCTTTGAGCAAACAGAGTTGAGGAATGAAAAAAAAAATCAAAGTTTTATTAGCCTGTGCGGATAAAATTCTTCCATGCCAAACTCCTTATGTGCAGAGTTGATTTATTTTTAGCTCTTGAACTTTTGAAGGTACAGCAAAAAAGGTCAATGTTGTAGCCGTGTCCACACAAAGTAAAGTTCTAATGACAAATGGCCAGCCTATGAGCAATGAAGAACGCACTTTGAACAAAACAAAAAAAAAAAAACAAATTAAAATAATCAACAGAGGGTTATGAAATATTAAAGCAAACAAGTAAAAGGGTGCTAAGTTCGACCGGGCCGAATCTTGGGAACCCACCACCATGCAAATGCAAATTTTGCCCATGAACATTCCACTAAGGAACAGGGGCAAACTTCTCACATATCAATGAGTGCAGTTCGATTTAAGATTTTAAGCTCAATAATAAGGGGCCTCCTTTTTATAGCCGATTCCGAACGGCGTGCCGCAGAGCGACACCTCTTGGGAGAGAAGTTTTAAATGGCATAGTAGCTCACAAATGTTGCCCGCATTAGGAGGGGAAAACCACCGCGGAAAATTTTTTCTGATGGTCTCGCCAGGATTCGAACCCAGGCGTTCAACGTCATAGGCGGCCACCACCAGGGATTCTGCTAAAAGTCATAAGTCATAACAGATTACTATATGCAAAATTTCAGCCAAATCGGATGAAAATTTCGGCTTCCAGGGGCCCAAGAAGTCAAATCGGGGGATCGGTTTATATGGGAGCTATATCAGGTTCTTGACCGATTTCAATCGTACTAGGCACAGTTGTTGAGAGTCACAACAGATTACCATATGCAAAATTTCAGCCAAAGCGGACAAAAATTACGGCTTCCAGGGACTCAAGAAGTCAAATCGGGGGATCGGTTGATATGGGAGCTATAACCAAATCTGAACCGATATGGCCCATTTGCAATCCCCAACGACCTACATCAATAGTAAGTATCTGTGCAAAATTTCCAGCGGCTAGAATTATGCGTTCTAGCGCCATCCTGATTTCGACGGAAGGACGGACATGGCTAGTTCGACTCAGAATGTCGAGACGATAAAGAATATATTGGGTTGCCCAAAAAGTAATTGCGGATTTTTCATATAGTCGGCGTTGACAAATTTTTTCACAGCTTGTGACTGTAATTGCATTCCTTCTTTTGTCAGTTATCAGCCGTTACTTTTAGCTTGCTTTAGAAAAAAAGTGTAAAAAAAGTATATTTGATTAAAGTTAATTCTAAGTTTTATTAAATCCGCAATTACTTTTTGGGCAACCCAATATATTCTTGTACCGAAGTTTTACTTATCTATTCCAACTCCTTCTCATTTCCACAAACACACTAATAGTTCGCCTTTTCCGGTCTCCAGTGCTAACTTCTAAGACCTGAACTTAAAATTAAAAAAATTGTTCGGGTTGGCAAATCTTTATTTGCCGATTTTCAATTTTGTGTTTGCTGGATAGTACTCAAAAATCCCTACATAAACATCAGCTTGAGGTGTACATATAGACCAATCTGCCGATTAAGGTGGTGAAAGGTTTTATGTTGCTTTAAACCTTTCACCATCCGAACCAAAAGTGGTTCATATCGGACATTCTTTAGTTATAGACGTTGTATAGACCGATTTGCCGATTAAGGGTCTTAGGCCCCTTTCCAACATCCGATTTAAGTATAGACCATATTTAATTATGGAGGCCACCATAGCGCAGAGGTTAGGATGTCCCCCTATGACGTTGAATGCCTGGGTTCGAATGCTGGCGAGACCATCAGAAAAAATTTTCAGCGGTGGTTTTCATGTCATGTAAAAACTTCTCTCCAAAGAGGTGTCGCATTGCAGCACGCCGTTCGGATTCGGCTATAAAAAGGAGGCCCTTATCATTGAGCCTTAACTCGAAAGCAGATCAGCCCATAGTGGTGTTCATTGTGAACACCAGAAGCTTAGCTGCGAGCTACCACAGGTTGCTGATAGTGGAATGCTCCATACGGAGTAGCTGCAACGGCAGTCGCGGACAATCAGCTGTAACGAGCGGAGTATCTCAGTGAGAGACCGGGCGGCACCGGTTCTTGCACAAATACTGAGTGCCTATGATGCGTGATGTGACAAGGCGAGTTATTGACGCCTTTGCATAACCAATGGTCATCATGTTTCCGCGGCGCTCAGTTCTTTGGCCCGGAACGAGCTGTAGGAGATAAACGAGGATCGCCACCTCCACATATAGACATGTAGCTACAACAACAACAACAGTATGATAAATATATCCATGGTGGGTATCCAAAGTTCGGCACTGTCTACTAAACTTAATACATTTTTATACCCTACACCATAGGATGGGGGTATACTAATTTCGTCATTCTGTTTGTAACACCTCGAAATATGCGTCTAACACCCCATAAAGTATATATATTCTTGATCGTCATGTCTTTTTAAGTCGATCTAGCCATGTTCGTCCGTCTGTTTGTCGAAAGCACGCTAACTTCCGAAGGAGTAAAGCTAGCCGCTTGAACTTTTGCACAAATACTTCTTATTTGTGTAGGTCGGTTGGTATTGTAAATGGGCCAAATCGGTCCATGTTTGATATAGCTGCCATATAAACCGATATTGGGTCTTGACTTTTTGAGCCTCTAGAGGTCGCAATTCTTATCCGATTTTATTGAAATTTTGCAGGAAGTATTTTGGTAGTACTACCAACAACTACGCTAATTATGGTTTATATCGGTCCCTGTTTTGAAATAGCTGCCATATAAACCGATCTTGGGTCTTGACTTCTTGAGCCTCCAGAGGGCGCAATTCTCGTCCGATTTTATTGAAATTTTGCACGAAGGGTTTTGGTATCACTTCCAACAACTACGCTAAGTATGGTTTAAATCGGTCCATGTATTGATATAACTGCCATATAAACCGATCTGGGATCTTGACTTCTTGAGCCTATAGAGGGCGCAATTCTTATCAGATTTTATTGAAATTTTGCAGGTAGTATTTTGGTAGTACTTTCAACAACTACGCTAAGTATGGTTTACATCGGTCCATAACCTGATATAGCTGCCATATAAACCGATCTTGGGTCTTGACTTCTTGACTTCTTGAGCCTCCAGAGGGCGCAATTCTCGTCCGATTTTATTGAAATTTTGCACGTAGTATTTTGGTATTACTTCCAACAACTACGCTAAGTATGGTTTAAATCGGTCCATGTATTGATATAGCTGGCATATAAACCGATCTGGGATCTTGACTTCTTGAGCCTCTAGAGGGCGCAATTCTTATCCGATTTTATTGAAATTTTGCACGAAGGGTTTTGGTATCACTTCCAACAACTACGCTAAGTAGGGTTTCCATCGGTCCATGTTTTGATATAGCTGCCATATAAACCGATCTTGGGTCTTGACTTCTTGAGCCTCCAGAGGGCGCAATTCTCGTCCGACTATATTGAAATTTTGCACGTAGTGTTTTGGTATCACTTCCAACAACTACGCTAAGTATGGTTTACATCGGTCCATGTATTGATATAGCTGGCATATAAACCGATCTGGGATCTTGACTTCTTGAGCCTCTAGAGGTCGCAATTCTTATCCGATTTTATTGAAATTTTGCACGAAGGGTTTTGGTATCACTTCCAACAACTACGCTAAGTATGGTTTTCATCGGTCCATGTTTTGATATAGCTGTCATATAAACCGATCTTGGGTCTTGACTTCCTGAGCCTCCAGAGGGCGCAATTCTCGTCCGATTTTATTGAAATTTTGCACGTAGTGTTTTGGTATCACTTCCAACAACTACGCTTAGTATGGTTTACATCGGTCCATGTATTGATATAGCTGGCATATAAACCGATCTGGGATCTTGACTTCTTGAGCCTCTAGAGGGCGCAATTCTCATCCGATTTAGCTGAAATTTTGTACAACGGCTTCTCTCATGGCCTTCAACATGCGTGTCTAATATGGTTTGAATCGATCAATAGCTTGATACAGCTCCCATATAAACCTATCTCCCGATTTTGCTTCTTGAGCCCCTACAAGGCGCAATTCTTATCCGAATAAACTGAAATATTACACAATGACTTCTACAATGTTCAGCATTCATTTATGGTCCGAATCGGACTATAACTTGATATAGCTCCAATAGCATAACAGTTCTTATTCAATATTCTATGTTTGTCTAAAAAGACATACCTCGTATAGATTTCGACAAATGCGATCCATGGTGGAGGGCGAACCTAGCACGCTCTTACTTGTAACCTGTTTAGTTTCTGTCTTGGCCAGTGCCATTCCATGGTGGAGGTTACATAAGATTCGGCCCAGCCAAACATTTCACTCCTTTACTTCAGAGTTTCTATTGGCGTGATTAAATTAAATTTTTTGTAAGTGGTCCACCCCCTGCATTGCAACAGATTATGAAGCACTTGCCATTCTCCATAACCCTAGAGGAAACATTTTAAGACCTTATAACAGCCTTTAATTTGCGCTGAAATAAGCGGTTGTTAAGCTAGTCGTAAAATGAAGAAAAGCTCATTTTGTGGTTAAATAAGTAAACTTTCCCTTCAACAACCATCTTGTTATGGACAACATTTTCAAACCAAATAGAATAGAAAGAAATAGGAGTAGCATACACAGAAAAAAATTACCAATCACATTTTTTTCTGTTTGTTTCTTTTTCGAGATGAGCTGAATGATCGGAGATTATTCATTGCAAATGGAAAAGGAAAGCCAGAGATCGCAACACATACAAACCACTATGGGACGTGTTCCTTAAATTGGTTACAATTACTCATTAGTAGGCGATGGGTAAATACCCAAAAAGTATTGGGTAGATACCCGGTTACTTACCCATATATACCCAAAAGCTGAGTATTGATAATTTTGCAGATATTTTGGAGTTTGGGGGTGTTTGTTGGCCTTGAAAATATATATCGGATTCGTGTTCCACCTTAAGAACCCTCTTATTTGAGCCTCATATTGCAATAGTCAGAAAATACTTACTATTTGGGCCCCATAGACACTTTTCCCGAATATTCATATCAAATTCGTGTTTTACTCCCAAAGACCTTTCATTTGAGCCCCATATTGCTATGGTCCCCTTGGGGGATGTTTTTGGTGAGTGGCCGCCCCCAAAACACTTGGTCCCACATTTGGATATCAGATTAGTATTCCACTCGCAAATACCTTTCATTTGAGTCCCATATTGCCATGGTCGGTAAATATGACCGATTTAGGGGTGTTTTGTGGCTTGAGGTGGTCCCCCTAGCACTTGGTCCGACAATTGGATATCAGATACGTTTTCTTATCTTAAATACCTTTCATTTGAGTCCCATATTGTTGTGATTGGTCTAAATAGATGTTTGGTAGGCTTAAGGATGGGGCAGCCCCCCTAGGGACCCCATCCGAAATTGGGATACCAAATTTTTATTTTTAGGGTACTATATGAATGCACACAAAATTTTGCTTAAATCGCACCACCTATCTCCGAGATCTGGAGTTTTTGAAAATTAGGGTAAGGGGGAGGGTCCGCCCCCCCTTAAGATATCAAAAAAAGTAGTACATTATTTTCACCACAGGGTTATTATGCACCATCTGTGACAATTTCAAATCGGTTCAGCCGTTTCCGAGTCTATAAGGAACACACAAACAAACCTACAAACAAACATAAATTGATTTTTATATATAAGAAGATAGCCGCTATATAGACCAATCTCCATACTTAGTCTTGAGGCAATAAATTGGTAATTTTTCATCCGATTGAATTGAAAATTTTGAAAATTGATTGATCGATGAAATTTGGCACGGTGATAGACCCCTACGCATTTCTGTAAAGTGTGGTTCAGATCGGAACATATTTGAATATAGCTGCCCTATAGAACTACCGACCGATCTCCTGATATTGGGTATAAAGCCCAAACAAGATTCACTTATTACCCGATTTCGATGAAATTTGTCGCAGTGAGCTATGGTAGACCCCCACCCATTCCTGTTCAGTCAGATCTGACCATGTTTATATATACCTGCCATATAGACCGACCTCCCGATATAGTGTATTTAGTTCATTAATGAAGCATTTTTCATCCGATTTTGATGAAATTTGGCAGAATGAGTTCTGGTAGACCCGTACAACTTTTTGTTTAATGTTGTCCAGATCGAACTCTATGTGGATATAGCTGTCATATAGACCACTCTCCCGGTATAGGGTATATAGCCTATAAAAGGAATACTTTTCTTCCGATTCCAATGAAATTTAAAACAGTGAGTTCTGGTAGACCTCTACACCTTTTTATTGATATTGGCCCAGATAGGACCGTAATAGGATATTACTGTCATATAGACCAATCTCCCGATATAGGTTACGGGAAACAAATTTGCCAGGAATGGGTACTGCCTTAATATTCTATATCGGGAGATCCGGCGGTAAGTCTATAGGGCAGCTATTTCCAAATATAGTCCGATCTGGACCACACTTCACAGCAATGAGTAGGGGCCAACCAGCAGAACTCACAGTGCCAAATTTCATCGAAATCGAATAAAAATTTACCAATTTATTGCCTCAAGACTTTAAGTCTGGAAATTGGTTTAACTAAATTCCGATTTTATGAGATCAGAAGGTCAGTTTTATATACGATATTATAAAACAATGGTACAAAAAGTTTTCAGTTACCATAGTATCGGAAATTTTATAAATACCCAAAAAAGGCATTTATTGGGTAAATACCCATGCATTGGGAATTCGCCAGGTACAAACCCATCTCTACTCAATAGCCATTTTAGGTGTGAAGGCTTCAAGGGCCGTACGTTGGTATGAAAACGTCTCTATGATATAAATACCATATTAACCACGCTCGACAACCCTGTCTATTAGATGTAGTTTTCCTAATGCAAGTGTTTTTGTGTAATGGCAGATTTTTTGTCTACACAATTACACCATTCCCATGGTATACACATGATTCTGTGCATCTGTTGGAAGTTGTATTGATGGCTTTGAGCGCTAGGCACTAGCTCTCGCCATTGCTTCGCGTGCCCAGATTCTAATCCCGGCCGGGCTCTGCCGAATTTTTACACCCACCACCATAAGATGAGGATATACTAATATAGTCATTCCGTTTGTAACAACTCGAAATATTTAACAGGGACCCTATAAAGAATATACATTCTGGATCGTTTCGACATTTTGAGTCGATCTAGCCATGTCCGTCCGTCCGTCTGTCGAAATCACGATTGTGGTCGAACGCGTAAAGCCAGTCGCTTAAATGTAGGCCGTTGGGGATTGCAAATGGACCGTATCGGTTCAGATTTGAATATAGCCCCCATATAAACCGATCTCCCGATTTGAGTTCTTGAGCCCCTGGAAGCCACAATATTCGTCCGATATGGCTAAAATTTTGCACATAGTGTTCTCTAATGATTTGTCCAAATTTGTCGAAATTGTCCAAAAACGGTCCAAATCGGTTAAGAACCTGATAGAGTTCCCATATAAACCGATTTCCCGATATGACTTCTTGAGCCCCTGGAAGCCACAATTTTCGTCCCTGGAAGTCACAACTTTCGTCCCTGGAAGCCACAATTTTTGTTCGATTTGGCTAAAATTTTGCACACAGTGTTTTCTTCTTTTAACTGTGCCGAGTACGGTCCAAATACGACCGCACTCGGCACAGTTATTGGCTTGACTTCTTCGGCTACTAGAGGGCGCAGTTCTTATCCGATTTGGCTGAAATTTTGCATGAGGTGTTTTGTTGTGACTTCCAACAACTGTGTTAAGTATGATTCAAATCGGTACATAATCTAATGTAGCTGCCATATAAATCGATCTGGGATCTTGACTTTTTAGGCCTCTAGAGGGCGCAATTCTTATTCGATTTGGACGAAATTATGCATGAAGTGTAATGTTATGTTATGACTTCCAACAACTGTGCTATGGTTCAAATCGGAACATAACCTGATATAGCTGCCATATAAATCAATCTAGGATCTTGACTTCTTAGGCCTCTAGAGGGCGCATTCCTTATCTGATTTTGCTGAAATTGTGCATAAAGTTTTGCTGAAGTGTTTCGTTATGACTTCCAACAACTGTGCTAAGTGAGGTCCAAATCCGTCCATAATCTGATATAGGTGCCATATAAACCGATCTGGGATCTTGACTTCTTAGGCCTCTAGAGGGCGCAATTCTTATCCGATTTGGCTGAAGTTGTACATGAAGTGTTTCGTTATGCGAGTGAAGCCACACGAAGATGTGTACACTGTCCGTGTGCTTCAGTTCGATTAGGGGGCATAGAAATTTAAGTGCGATTGTGTATGATGCCCATCTATGGTTTAAAAGCATGTTGCTTTGCATTAAGATTATTATTCAGTGTTAAAAGTTGTTTGCGATTTTCTCATATGCACCAAAGTTAATTAAATTGTTAATGGAGACACCCTTATCGTTCACAATGCATTTGAATTTCTAACATTTTACTGAGTTGCTGTGACACAACGACACTTCCCATAGACTCTATCTCGCCTTTGTCATGGCAGTGACACCACCCGAAATGTTGGCAACTAAGTGGGTGGCTTGATGGTGATGGCTGCATCAGCAACACGCTCCATGTGACACTCATAGTCGTCGCACTTTATCATCCCAAGGAGTGCTTGTCAGTGCTACTGCTGTTTGCAGGTGACAGTTTTTTGCTGCTCCCAGTTTGCCTCAGTAGCTTTGGTTAGAAGCCACTTGTTGAAGCAAAGAAGCCACATTGCCTTGTACCCTATACCCAGAGTGGGTGAAATGGCTTTGTGTAAACCTTTTCAGCAGTCCCTAGTGCCATTTCCATGTCATTCTTGGCAGAAGGCTTTGAATTAAATTCAAAAATAAACTTGTCACTGTCTAACCACTGCGAGAATATATTCCAACCCCCCCCCCCCCCCCCCTAGACAAACTTTTCGCCAACATTTAAGTTGTGGCATATACCATGGATGATGGAGGAGGGCGTTGGCTGATGAAAAAGTTTCATTGGTTTGTGTTTCGCCCATTATATAAAGCGGTCGATTAGGTGTATTGGCCATTTAATTGCTAAGGTTAAGAATACGTTGGGGAATCGGCAAAAGGTGCTCTCAATTAATATGAGAGTCCTTGTCGGAAGTGTTGAATTTAGTTTGTGAAAATTAACATGTACACTCAACTCCACTCAATCGTAAATAGCAACAAGCCTCGGTGGATATTGGACATGGAACTTTGTCCTTGGAGAAAAATGGTAATGTTTTTGCTTTAGTATTTTTTTAGTTGGTAGAATTTTGCAGATTTCTTGTAAACAACAAGTAAAAAAGCAATATGTTCGGCCGGGACGAACTTTGGATACACACCACCTCGCGTACCTCTAAATATAGTCGGATCCCCACCATATTCACCAAGGCTATGTAAAGGGTCATTGTACAAAATACATCGGTTAAAAAAATCACCTTTTATGGGCCAAAGAACTTAAATTGGGATATTGGTATATGTATATGACACCTTTATCCAAATATAAACCGATCTGAACTAAAGGGTGATTATAAAGCTATTATCTTTTTGGCAACACTGATTTAAATAGCTTACGCACGTTTCGTGCTTTGTTTCACTGTCAAACATCTTCAGGTTGGTCTATAATTTAACCATGAATCGTCTTACAAACGAATAACGCTTGCAAGTTATATAATTTTAGTTTCCAAATGCGTGCTCTGTTAAGAAAGTTCATCGCGCGCTTATTCCATTCAGCGACAAAGCTCATTCTTGTCTCAATGGGTACGTAATTAAACAAAATTGTCGATTTTGTAGTGAAGATCAGCCAGAAGCATTGCAAGAGCTACCAATGCATCCAGAAAAAGTCAAAGTTTGGTGTGGTTTATGGGCTGGTGTCATCATTGGACCGTACTTCTTCAAAGATGATGCCAATCGTAACGTAACTGTGAATGGTGAGCGCTTCCGTGAGATGATGATATTCAAGTTTTTTTTTTGCCCAAATAGGCAAGAGATTGACTTGAAGGACATGTAGTTTTAACAAGACGGTGCCACATGCCACACAGCACGCGTAACAAGGAACTTATTGGGAGGCGAGTTCGGTGAACATTTTATTTCACTCTCGGGACCGGTCAATTGGCCGCCTAGATCGTGCGTTGTAACGCCTTTAGACTATTTTTTGTGGGGCCATGTTAAAGCTCATGTCTATACAGACAAGCTCGCTTCAATTGACGCACTGGAAGACAACATTGAAGCATATATTTGTGAGATATCGGCCGATATGTTGTAAAGAGTATGGCAAAATTGGTTTAAGCGGATGAACCATTTGAGGCGCAGTCACGGTCACCAGTTGCATGAAATAACCTTCAAACATTAAATTATATGGACCGTACTATCGATTCAAATAATGATGTAATGCATTTTTCTGAATTTTATGTGTTTTTGTTTGTTTTGGATATTGAACTTCAAATCCAACATTTTGGAGGGGACAAGAAAGGCAATTCTTGCCCTATACACCTGCAAGAGAGCCATTGGCAAAAGTTTGCCGTTTAGATCGCGTGTCATGCATTGGGTATATACTGCAGTTGTCTGACCTTTAATGCTATATGGTGTTGTGGTCTGGTGGACGGCACTTTAAAAGTCCACCTACTGCTCAATACTTAACCGGATCCAAAGGATGGCTTGTTTGTGCATCACAGCCGCACTGAGGACGACACCATCTAATGCACTGAATTTAATGCTACATCTTATGCCTCTGGACACTGTGGCTACCCAAATTGCGGCGACCACTGCCGTGAGGTTAAGGCAACTTTGTGGTGGCTACGGACACAGTGTTATCCTTGATACAATATCCAATGTTCCAGGCAGTGTGGATTACACCCTACCTGAGCCGCTTTTTAACAAAAAGTACTGTACCACTATTCCTGATAGAACCGATTGGAACTATGATATCGCTGGCAACAGAAGTTACATAGACTTCTGTACAGATGATTACAAACTAGACGACCAGGGGTGTACTCTAAAGATTTAGAACTAGACATATCGAAAAGGTTACCCGACCACTGCAGTGTGTATAAGGCAGAGATCCTTGCAATTAAGGAAGGGTTGGAATGGCTAAAATATGATGTCATTACGACGATTGGCATAAATATCTTCTCAGACAGTCAGGCAGCCATTAAATTCCTGGGAAACATACTTCTGAACACAAAACCGACTTCGACTGTCGCAGATCTCTCAAGGAGATGGCTGAATAGTTCAAAATTCACCTGTTCAGGATGCAGGACCACGGACCAGCTTGCGAGCCTACGAAGTACCCTACACATTCTAGGGATCCTGGAATCTGTGGGTATGCCTCTAGCGACATGTAAGTTAAGTTTTCAGGCCCGAAGGACAACGAATGATAGATGGTTACAAATAGGGGGCTGTGAGCATTCCAAAACTATGTGGCCTAATGTAGACTTAAAGAGGTCTCCTGCTATGCTGTCATTGGCTAGAACAGACGTCTTTGTGTTCGTCATGACAGGTCACTGTCTAATCGGAAAACATGCTGACAGACTGAAGGTTGCCAGCAACGACTTTTGCAGAAGCTGTGAGGACATCGAAGAAAAAGAGACTATAGAACACCTTCTGTGTGTGTGCCCCGCACTTGCAGTCAGAAGGAGTTCCACTTCTTTGAGAACCTGTCTGCTTTAGCGGATGTGAACATTGACAAGTTTTTGGGCTTTTTAAAGCGATCTGTATGGTGCAACGGTAAGAACTTGAAGGCATCTTCCTTCTTCTATTCCTGTGGTATCACAATGGACGAAAACGTCTAGGTGAGTCTGATGGTAGACTGCCGCTTAAACCTAACCTAACCTTTGTTTTGGAAAATTTTCATGTATTTCGGTCGCAGATGTCGAAGAGCTTAAATTTTACAATAATTGGGTATTTTATAGGTCCAAGACTTTAAATCGGGAGATCGGTTTATATGGTGATTGATATGGCCCGGATTTGGGCCATATTGATCACAAATCTCGAAGAGCCTAACACAGCCCACTGTGTCAAATTTCGGGGAAATCGAATAATAAAATATGGTTCCAAGAACTTAAATCAAGAGATCGGTCTTTATGACAGTTATATCGAAATATCGACCGATCTTAACCATATGCGGTAACAACTAACAACTCTGCCAAGTATGGCTTAAATCGGTTCATAACCTCATTTAAACCGATTTCGGATGTTGACTTCTTGAGCCTCTAGAGAGCGCAATTCTCATCCGATTACGTTAAAATTTTGCACAACGACTTCTTGTATGACCTTTAACATGCGTGTTAAATATGGTCTGATTTGGTCCATAACCTGATATAGCTGCCAAATAAATAGATCTGCCATCAGGAGATGAAGCAATGAAATAAAAATTGATAAAAATTTAGAAAATTGTCTTATTTTCATTCAATATCAGTGTTTTGAGAGTTCATCTACTAAGTGAATTGCAACAAGCAAAAGCGTGCTAAGTTCGGCCGGGCCGAATCTTGGGAACCCACCACCATAAATTCTGCTAAAAAATTATACAAAATAAATTTAATTAAAGGGCATTAATTTATTCTACAAGGGCTCATTTATTGCAAGGGCTCAAGAAGTCAAATCGAGAGATCGGTTTATATGGGAGCTATATCTAAATCTTAACCGATATGGCCCATTTGCAATTCTCAACGACCTACATCACTATTAGGTTAGATTAGGTGAGGTTGAAAGAAGGGTGCAGATATTAATCCGCCCCATGACACCATGGACATACACCTAAGCCGGTAATCGGCTTGTTGTGCGCTTTAAAAACTTTAAAAAGTAATGTCTAAAAAGAAAATTTTAAGTTAGAAATTCCGTGCTACTTACAAAATCCTTAATTATTTTCAATACCACTCCCCTAAGTTGGTTGATGTCTGGTATTGTGTCTCCACCTAAGTGCCGGTATCTGTTGGAGGCGAAAGCCCGGCACTGACAAAGGAAATGCTCCAACGTCTCATCATCATCTTCCCCGCATGCCCTACACATGCTATCACTTGCCACACCGGTTTTACACAAGTGAGCTCGTAGTCCTATGTGTCCCGTTATGATACCAATAGCTATACTGACCTCCTTCTTACTTCCTTTCAGTAAAAGCCTCGTCTTTTTACGATCTGGATTCCCCCATAGAATTTTCGCCGCCCTACCGATCGTTTCGCTGTTCCACAATGTTGCATGCGCATTCGTCATCCACTCCCTTAACTCGGATTGCGTCGACCCAAAAGGCTTCGGGTTAACCAAGTTTATTGACGGCAGACCTCTGGCCTTAACCGCCAAATCGTCTGCCCTTTCATTTCCCCTTACTCCGTTATGGCCCGGCACCCAAACGATGCGGATTTTTGCTATCCTCTGAGAAGGTGTTAATCTGCTTCTTACACTGAAAGACTGTTCGTGACTTTACCGTCCTGGTTGTTATTGTCCTTATGGCAATTGTACTGTCCGAAAAGATGTTCACACTCGACGTCCTCGCGTTAGCACCACCACACCACTTTACACATTCCGTGATCGCCCGGATCTCCGCCTGCAGGACCGCATTATGGTCAGGCAGTTTAAAACAGATCTCAGTCCTTGGATTGTAAACCTCAGGCCCACTCTGTCCTCTAGCTTTGATCCATCCGTGTAACATGATCTTCCAGATGAAAATACTAGAGTTCCGTCAATCCAAGACTGTGCCGATGGCAGCAGTGCATCGCACTCTACTTCAAGGTTCATCTCAGGTATCCGATCGGAAACCTCTTCCCTTTGTTCCAGGGGTCCTATCGTCCATCACTATTAAGTATCTGTCCAAAATTTCAAGCTGCAGCTTTACGCGTTCGACCGCTATCGTGATTTCGATAGACAGATGGACGGACATGGGTAGATCGACTCAGAACGTCGAGACGATCGAGAATATATCTACTTTATGGGGTCTCAGATGAATATTTCGAGTAGTTACAAACAGAATGACGAAATTAGTATACCCCCGATCCTATGGTGGAGGGTATAAAAATTGGAAAATCGTCAACTTCAATTTTGTTTTAAGACCCTACACCATAGAACGTAGGTTTTACTAACTTCGTCATTGCATTTGTAACACATCGAAATATTGCTCTGAGACCCAACAAAGTATATACAATATGCATATACTTGAACGTCATTGTAACTCGATTTGGCCATGTCCGTCTGCCTGACGAAACTTTCGAAGCAATAAAGCTAGGCGCTTGACACTTTACACAAATTCTTCCTATTAGAGTAGGTTGGTTGGCATTGTATAAAGGCCATATCGGTGCATGTTTTCATATAGCTGCCACATAAACCGTTGGTGGGTCTTGACTTCTAGAGCCTCTAGATGGCGTAATTCTTATCCGGTTTGACTAAAATTTAGCATGAAATGTTTTGTTATGACAACTGTGCTAACAATGGTCTAAATCGGTTCAGAACCTAATATAGCTTCCATACAAGCCGATTTCAAGGCGTGACTTTTTGAGGCTCTAGAGTGCGCAATTACCATCCGACTTGGCTGAAGCTTAGCATGAGGTGTTTTGTTATGACAACTGTGCTAACAATGGTCTAAATCGGTTCAGAACCTGATATAGCTCCCATATAAACCGATTTCAAACCGTGACTTCTTGAGCCGCTGGAGGGACTATTATTAATCGAAATGGCTGAAATTTTGTACGGAGTGTTCTGTTTTGACTTCCAACAACTATGTCAAGTATCGTCAAAATCGGTTCACAACCTGATATAGCTCCGTTTGCCCGATTTAACTTTTAAAGTCTTTAGAGGACGCAATTTTTATCCGATTGGGCTGAAAATGTTCATAAGGTGTTTCCTTATGACTTTCAACAACTGTGCTTAGCATGGTCAAAATCGGTTCATAACCTGATATAGCTGCCATACAAAGCGATTTCGAATCTTGACTTTTAGAGCCGCTAGAGGGCGTTGTTAATATCCGATATTGCTGAAATTTTGTATGGAGTATTTTGTTTTGACTTCCAAAAACTATGCCAAGTATATTCTTAATCGTATCATAACCAAAAACAGCTCCCATATAAACCGATACCCCAATTTGACTTCTTGAGCCTTTAGAGGGCTCTATTATTATCCGATATTGCTGAAATTTTGCATGAGGTGTTTCCTTATGACTTTCAACAAACGTGCTGAGCATGGTCCAAATTGGTTCATAACTTCATATAGCTGCTATACAAACCGATCTTGGATCTTGAATTCTTAAACCGCTAGAGGGCGCTATTTTTTTTTATCAGATATGGCTGAAATTTTGTACGGAGTGTTTTGTTCTGACTTCCAACAACTATGCCAAGTATGGTCTAAATCAGTTCACAACTTGATATAGCTCCCATATAAACCGTTTGTCCGCTTTGACTTTTTGAGCCCTTAGAGGGCGCAATTTTTATCCGATTGGGCTGAAAATTTGCACGTTACGTTGTGCTATGAGTTCCAACATCCGTGCCACGTATTTTCAAAATCGGTCTATAACCTGATATAGCTGCCGTATAAAACGATCTCGGATCATGAATTCCTCAGACGCTAGAGGGCGCTATTATTATCAAATATAGCTAAAAATTTTGTACAAGGTGTTTTGTTTTGACTTCCAACAGCCATGCTAAGTATGGTGCAAACCGCTCCATAACCTGATATAGCTCTCATATAAACCATTCTCCCGATTGAACTTCTTGAGCCCTTAGAGGGCGCAATTCTTATCCGATTTGGCTGAAATTTAGCATGAGGTGTTTTTTTATGACTTTCAACAACTGTGCTTAGCATGGTCCAAATCGGTTCATATCCTGATATAGCTGCCATATAAAACGGTCTCGGATCATACATTCTTGAGCCGCCAGAGGGCGCTATTATTATCCTATATGGCTGACATTTTGCACGGAGTGTTGTATTTTGTCCTCCAACTGCTATGCCAAGTATGGCCTAAATCGGTTCCTATCCTTATATAGCTTCCATATAAACCGTGTGCCCAATTGACTTCATAACAGAACACTATATGCAAAATTTCAGCCAAATCGGACAAAAATTGCGGCTGGTAAGGGTTCAAGGAATCAGATTGGGAACTCGGTTTATATGGGAGCTATTCCTAACTAAAAATTTTCTTTTTCAAGGTCATTTTTAGCTTTCAGAGCGCTTAACAAGCCGATTATTGGCTTAGGTGTATGTCCATAGTGGCATGGAGCGGATTAATATCCGCACCCTCTTTTCAACCTAACCTAACACACGTTGTTATATGGTTCTGAGGCAGACGAGAAAGTGCTTAGAGTGTTTGAGAGAAAGATTCTTCATAAAATGCATTGGCTAGGTCATGTTGTCAGAATGGATGGAGAAACTCCAGCAAAGAAGTCTTTTGAAGGCAAACAAAATGGTACACGCAAACCGCGGCGACCAAAAGCCCAATCGAAAGATCAAATGGTGGGAGACACCTCGAAACTTGTTGTCAGAGATCATTAAATGAGCGCAGAACATCGAGGCACTTGGAACGCTATTCGACGTTCGTCTAGTGGATCAAATGTTCTGTCAGCGAATTAAAGTAAGTGAAGCAAGAACAGGAGGCCACCGTAGCGCAGAGGTTCGTATGACCGCCTATGACGCTGAACGCCTGGGTTCGCATCCTGGCGAGACCATCGGAAAAATTTTTCAGCGGTGGTTTTCCCCTTCTAATGCTGGCAACATTTGTGAGGTACTATGCCATGCAAAAACTTCTCTCCATAGAGTTGTGGCACTGTGGCACGCCGTTCGGACTCGGCTATAAAAAGGAGGCCCCTTATCATTGAGCTAAAACTTTGTATCGGACTGCACTCATTGATATGTGAGAAGTTTGCTGCTGGCTGGAGATGGCATTGGACCAAATCGACTTATTTGGGAGGTCAATTTATAAGAATCAAAAATCACTTAACAGGTGGTTGTAAAAACCTACGCCAATTCCTGAGAAGTTTTGCCCATAAAACCTTGAATCTATTGGGTTGCCCAAAAAGCAATTGCGGATTTTTTAAAAGAAAGTAAATGCATTTTTAATAAAACTTAGAATGAACTTTAATCAAATATACTTTTTTACACTTTTTTTCTAAAGCAAGCTAAAAGTAACAGCTGATAACTGACAGAAGAAAGAATGCAATTACAGAGTCACAAGCTGTGAAAAAATTTGTCAACGCCGACTATATGAAAAATCCGCAATTACTTTTTGGGCAACCAATAAAACCTATATCGAAGTTTTGGTTTTTAGGGACAAACTCGGATGATTGGTTCATGATTGGAATTGCCGTAGATTGCGATTTTTACAGCCAGCTGTTGAGTGTTTTTTGGTCCTTATGAACGAGTTTTAATGTTAAACTATATGGCCCATCGTTTTAGATATAGCTGCCTTGGGCTTCTGGAATGTCTTGCTGAACACTATCACTGGGTATCTCAAGTTTCATTTGGCCAACTTTGAATGCATAATGCTAACATATGGATTACAGCATATTCTTTCTGTTTTTACAAAGCAGAAGAAAAAACTTCAAGCGAAACCCTTATTGAGACAATTTTATTCTCAACACTTCTCAGCTCTGCTCACTTATATCCTGACCAGCCGCAAAACTATAAAGAAACCACGAAATGGTTAAATTGCGTGTCAAGCAAAAGGATAAAAATGATTTTTTTTGTTGTAAATATGTGTGCGTGTTTGAGTTTTTCTACCACAAGTGTTTGCTTTGTTTTATATACACGACTGAAAATGTATCCATAAATAATAATCATGACGGGCGCTAGGAAAGAGTTGCCATAGACCAATGGTATAGACATTTTAGTGTTTCATCGCCAGCACTTCTAGATTGCTGTAGCCGGTATATCGTTGTTCCTCCTGCTGCTGCTGCTGCTGCTGCTGATGGAGGTCTAAGGTCAATGCGACATTGGGGTTTGCAATCTTCAGAGGTCATCATCTGTTTTCTTTTAGATTTCTTGGATTAGAGGTGAAGGGACTTACTAATGATTGTTTTTGGGAAATACTAGCACTTGGTGAAATATGTATGGAAATAAATAAAATATGCATGTTTTGCTTTAGTCCTATGCAAATATCAAACCGGAAGGAAGCACGTTTCAGCCCTTTTGATAAATATGGCCACAATTAGTTTAAGAAGTGAACACTCGAGAAAATAATACTGTTGAATAGTTCAAATATATAGTGTGTGACTCTGAATTCACACACTACTCTCATCAAGCATGGATGAGTTGTCATTTATTAAACCTCATCAACTATGGATCAAGTTGAGAAAAGTGTTTTAGCAATATTTTACCCATGATATCCATAATAGTAAATGCAAATTTTGTCCATAAACATTCCACTAAGGAACAGCGGCAAACTTTTCACATATCCACCAGTGCAGTCCGATTCAAGTTTGAGCTCAATGAAAAAGTGCCTTCTCTTTGTAGCCGAGTCCGAACGGGGTGCCGCAGTGCGACACCTCTTTGGAGAGAAGTTTTACATGGCATAGTACCTCACAAATATTGCCAGCATAAGGAGGGGAAAACCACCGCTGAAATTTTTATTCTGATGGTCTCGCCAGGATTCGAACCCAGGCGTTCAGCGTCATAGGCCGACATGCTAACCTCAGCGCTACGGTAACCTACCCAGATTTGGGTATAGTTGCATAATGCAAGGATCTTTTGTTGACAAAGTAACTCTGCAAATAAATGTCAACCAGTAAGGAAAGGCAAAAGGCGGGCGGAGCCGACTATATAATACCCTACACCACCGAGCCTGCATACTATAGGGTGATTTTTTTGAGGTTAGGATTTTCATGCATTAGTATTTGACAGATCACGTGGGATTTCAGACATGGTGTCAAAGAGAAAGATGCTCAGTATGCTTTGACATTTCATCATGAATAGACTTACTAACGAGCAACGCTTGCAAATCATTGAATTTTATTACCAAAATCAGTGTTCGGTTTGAAATGTGTTCATTCACCGTAACGTTGCGTCCAACAGCATCTTTGAAAAAATAGATCCAATGATTCCACCAGCGTACAAACCACACCAAACAGTGCATTTTTCGGGATGCATGGGCAGTTCTTGAACGGCTTCTGGTTGCTCTTCACTCCAAATGCGGCAATTTTGCTTATTTACGTAGCCATTCAACCAGAAATGAGCCTCATCGCTGAACAAAATTTGTCAAAATTTGAACACATTTCGAACCGAACACTGATTTTGGTAATAAAATTCAATGATTTGCAAGCGTTGCTCGTTAGTAAGTCTATTCATGATGAAATGTCAAAGCATACTGAGCATCTTTCTCTTTGACACCATGTCTGAAATCCCACGTGATCTGTCAAATACTAATGCATGAAAATCCTAACCTCAAAAAAATCACCCTTTACTTTTAATGCATGAAACCTATGTTGAAATATAGTCAGCTTTTAATTTTGCCAATCTATTGATATATTGAATGGAACCTAGTAAGATTTTCTTACGATAGGAAATTTTGACTGCTTGAGTATTAAAGGTCATATAACATGAAGGATATATATAGGAGCTATATCTAAATCTGAACTGATTTTTATGAAACTGTGCACACGTATTGCAACGTCAAATAAAGGATCTCATGCAAAATTTTGCAAAGATCTGACCAAAATTTTGGATTTTACAGCCTTAATTCGCCATATCGGATGGAAGATATATATGGGAGCTATATCTAAATCTGAACCGATTTTTATGAAATTGTGCACACGTATTGGAACGTCAAGGAAAACATCTTATGCTGAATTTTGTAAAGATCGGACAAAAATTGTGGCTTCTATAGCCTCAAAAGCCCATATCGGATGAAATATATATATATGGGAGCTATATCTAAATCTGAGCCGATTTTTATGAAATTTCGCACACATATTGGAACGTCAAGTAAAACATCTTATGCAGAATTTTGCAAAGATCTGACCAAAATTGTGGCTTCTATAGCCTTAAAAGCCCATATATATGGGAGCTATATCTAAATCTGAACCGATTTTTATGAAATTCCGCACACATATTAAGACGTCGAAAAAAACATATTATTGCAAAATTTTGCAAAGATTGGACCAAAGTTGTGGCATCTACAGCCTTAATACGCCATATCGGATGGGCGATATATATGGGAGCTATATCTCAATCTGAACCGATTTTTATGAAATTTTGCACACATATTGCAACGTCAAATAAAGCATCTTATGCAAAATTTTGCAAAGATTGTACCAAAATTGTGGCTTCTACAGCCTTAACACGCCATACCGGATGAAAGATATATATGGGAGCTACATATAAATCTGAACCGATTTTTATGAAATTTTGCACACATATTGCAACATCAAATAAAGCATCTTATGCAAAATTTTGCAAAGGTCTGACAAAAATTTTGAATTCTACAGCCTTAATACACCATATCGAGGAAAAATATATATGAGAGCTATATCTAAATCTGAACCGATTTTTATGGAATTGTGCACACGTATTGGAACGTCAAGGAAAACATCTTATGCTGAATTTTGTAAAGATCGGACAAAAATTGTGGCTTCTATAGCCTCAAAAGCCCATATCGGATGAAATATATATATGGGAGCTATATCTAAATCTGGGCTGATTTTTATGAAATTTCGCACACATATTGGAACGTCAAGTAAAACATCTTATGCAGAATTTTGTAAAGATCTGACCAAAATTGTGGCTTCTATAGCCTTAAAAGCCCATATCGGATGGAAGATATATATGGGAGCTATATCTAAATCTGAACCGATTTTTATGAAATTACGCACACATATTAAGACGTCGAAAAAAACATATTATGCAAAATTTTGCAAAGATTGGACCAAAGTTGTGGCATCTACAGCCTTAATACGCCATATCGGATGGACGATATATATGGGAGCTATATCTAAATCCGAACCGATTTTTATGAAATTTTGCACACATATTGCAACGTCAAATAAAGCATCTTATGCAAAATTTTGCAAAGATTGTACCAAAATTGTGGCTTCTACAGCCTTAACACGCCATACCGGATGAAAGATATATATGGGAGCTACATATAAATCTGAACCGATTTTTATGAAATTTTGCACACATATTGCAACATCAAATAAAGCATCTTATGCAAAATTTTGCAAAGGTCTGACAAAAATTTTGAATTCTACAGCCTTAATACACCATATCGAGGAAAAATATATATGGGAGCTATATCTAAATCTGAACCGATTTTTATGAAATTTTGCACACATATTGCAACATCAAATAAAGCATCTTATGCAAAATTTTGCAAAGATTGGACCAAAATTGTGGCTTCTGGACCTCGCCGGATGTTTCCATATGGGTTGTTAAACAATCAATCAAATTTCGAGCAAATATGTTCAAACTATAATAACTATGGTTGACAAATGAGCACTTTATAGCAACATTTCTCAAAATCTGACGAATATATAGATGGCAGCTATATATGAATCTGAACCGATTTCGAGGAAACTTCTTAGATATTGTGGCAGTTGTCGAGGAAAGTGTTGTACAAAGTTTTGGCAAGATTGATCAATAAATGCGCTTGCAGTGGCTAAATCTGAACCGATTTCTATGAAATTCACCAGTAATATTAAGAGTCATAAGGAAATCCTTCGTGCTAAGTTTCGAGAGAATCGGTTGACAAATGAGCACTTTATAGCAATATTTCTCAAAATCTAACGAATATATATATGGGAGCTATATCTAAATCTGAACCGATTTCTATAAAATTCATCAGTAATGTTGAAAATCGTAAGAAAATCCTTTCCGCCAAATTACGAGTGAATCGGTTGACAAATGACCATTTTATTGCATTATTACTGCAAATCGGACGAACATATATATGAGAGCTATATCTGAATCTGAACCGATTTCGAGCAAACTTCTCAGATATTGTGGTAGTTGTCGAGGAAAGTGTTGTACAAAGTTTTGGCAAGGTTGGTCAATAAATGCGCTTGCAGTGGCTCTAGAAATGAAAATCGGACGATATTTATATATGAAAGTTATATCTAAATCTAATCCGATTTCTATGAAATTCACCAGTAATATTAAGAGTCATAAGGATATCCTTCGTGCCAAATTTCGAAAGAATCGGTTGACAAATGAGCACTTTATAGCAATATTTCTCAAAATCTGACGAATATATATATGTGACAGCTATATCTGAATCTGAACCGATTTCGAGCAAACTTCTCAGATATTGTGGTAGTTGTCGAGGAAAGTGTTGTACAAAGTTTTAGCAAGGTTGTTCAATAAATGCGCTTGCAGTGGCTCTAGAAATGAAAATCGGACGATATTTATATATGGGAGCTATATCTAAATCTGATCCGATTTCTATGAAATTCACCAGTAATATTAAGAGTCATAAGGAAATCCTTCGTGCCAAATTTCGAAAGAATCGGTTGACAAATGAGCACTTTATAGCAATATTTCTCAAAATCTGACGAATATATATATGTGACAGCTATATCTGAATCTGAACCGATTTCGAGTAAACTTCTCAGATATTGTGGCAGTTGTCGAGGAAAGTGTTGTACAAAGTTTTGGCAAGATTGGTCAATAAATGCGCTTGCAATGGCTCTAGAAGTGAAAATCGGGCGATATATATATGTATGAGAGCTATATCTAAATCTGATCGGATTTCTATGAAATTCACCAGTAATATTAAGAGTGATAAGGAAATCCTTCGTGTCAAATTTCGAAAGAATCGGTTCACAAATGAGCACTTTATAGCAATATTTCTCAAAATCTGACGAGTATATAGATGACAGCTATATCTAAATCTGAACCGATTTCTATGAAATTCATTAGTAATGTTGAAAATCGTAAGAAAATCCCTTCTGCCAAATTACGAGTGAATCGGTTGACAAATGACCATTTTATTGCATTATTACTGCAAATCGGACGAACATATATATGAGAGCTATATCTAAATCTGAACCGATTTCGAGTAAACTTCTCAGATATTGTGGTAGTTGTCGAGGAAAGCGTTGTACAAAGTTTTGGCAAGATTGGTCAATAAATGCGCTTGCTGTGGCTCTTGGAGTGAAAATCGGGCGATATATATATATATGAGAGCTATATCTAAATCTGAACCGATTTCTATGAAATTCACCAGTAATATTAAGAGTCATAAGGAAATCCTTCGTGCTAAATTTCGAGAGAATCGGTTGACAAATGAGCACTTTATAGCAATATTTCTAAAAAACCTAACGAATATATATATGGCAGCTATATCTGAATCTGAACCGATTTCGAGCAAACTTCTCAGATATTATGGTAGTCGTCGAGGAAAACATTGTACAAAGTTTTGGCAAGATTGGTCAATAAATGCGCT
The DNA here is from genome assembly GCF_963082655.1 of Stomoxys calcitrans. Lineage (NCBI taxonomy): Eukaryota > Metazoa > Arthropoda > Insecta > Diptera > Muscidae > Stomoxys > Stomoxys calcitrans. The sequence goes on from NC_081552.1 coordinate 208,760,705, forward strand.
TGCTGTGGCTCTAGAAGTGAAAATCGGGCAATATATATATGTATGAGAGCTATATCTAAATCTGAACCGATTTCTATGAAATTCACCAGTAATATTAAGAGTCACAAGGAAATCCTTTGTGCCAAATTTCGAGAGAATCGGTTAACAAATGCCCACATTATTGCATTATTATTGCAAATCGGTCGAACATATATATGGCAGCTATAACCAAATCTGAATCGATTTTCTCCAGTTTCAATGGGCTTTGTCTCTACGTCAGACATAATGTATGTGCCAAATTTGATAGGATGAAAATTGCGACCTGTAGTTTGTACACAAATGAACATGGACAGACGGACAGACAGACAGACGCACATCATCGGTATACTCATCAATTGGTTTATCTCTCTTCCTTCAGGGTGTTACATACAAATGCACTAAGCTATAATACCCTGTACCTTAGTGGTGGTGTAGAGTATAAACATGTGTGTGTGTGTGTGTGTGTGTTTATGTGTTCCAACTTGTAACCGCTAATAATGAAATCATTTGCGTGCTAACGGTCATTCAGCGTCTTTTTAATGAAATCAATTTTGTTTGTAGCGGGACATGGGGCAGCGGGCAAAGTCATTTTATGAACAATTACTCCAATATCGATTTTTATTAAAACCTTAAAAACAACCACAACCACAGCAACAGCAACAATAGTTAATTAATTGTTGTTTTGTGTATCTCTCTCTCCCTCTCTCTCTCTCTCTCTGTCTCTCTGTCTCTGTTTGCAGGTGTTAAAGAGTCAATGGGAAAAACATTGGAAACAGCCAAGGAAACGGTGGCCACCAAAGTGGAAGAGGTCAAACACGATGTAGAAACAACATTAAAGGATAAAGTGCACGATCTCGATGATGCGAAAAATGCTTTATTGGGTAAATTGAATTTAAATGCCGGAAAGACAGTCGAAACTGTGGAAAATTCTGCCATGGCCATGAAAGAAGATGCCGCGGATAAGGGCGAGACAGCCATGGACACATTGCACAGCATCGAGGAAACAATGACGAGCAGCAGTCAAGCTATGGAGGAGGCAAAGGAGATGGTGGGTTTGGTACGAACCAATACGGAAACAGATAGTTTGCGGACTTCAACGCCGGAACCGGAAATCGAACGGGCTCTGGCCAATACAAAAACGAACAAGGAAGATGGCGATGATGACGAAGACAATCCCCCAACACCAAAACCCACCTTAGCTGAATTGGAAAACCTCAGCCAAGAAGTGCTGCAGCAGCAGCAACACACGGTCAATGACATGTTGTCGGCCAATGACCATCAGGCAGACACGAAAATCGCCTTACCCACCGTCGCAAACACCTCCAGCACCACAGAGAGCAATGCCGGTTCCAGTGCAATGCAGTGAGTAGGTTGATTAGCAAGCAACGTCTGCCTGGCTGTCAGTCAGTCAGTCGGTCAGTCAATCAGTTAAGCAATCCATCTATATGTCGTACTCACCGTTCGTTGTTCGGCCATTTGTATACATAACAACTATGTGTGATGTTTTTGAAACTTTCATTGAATTCAGTCGTTTCTTCGCTCGTTGGTTTATTTGTTGTTGTTATTATTATTCTCCCCCTCCCATACAACGTTATACGTAATTTATTAAATGTACTCCATACATGATTTATTTATTTTTTTTTTTTATTTTCGTAGAATATAGAAAATATTTTTTTTTAGCTCATGCAAACAACTACATTACATACATAATTTGGCAAAAAAAGAGATTGTTTTTGTCAACAACTCAAAGGCTTCATTAGAGGCCTTATCTGTGCATTGTGACTTTGTGGTCATTGCACTTCCTGTGCCCCTACTCCTTTCTGAATAGTCATTTAATGAGAAAAAAAACCTTAGCCGTAGACAATTTAAAACATTTTTTTTTTCGATAGAATATTTAATGGATAGTGCTTTACATTTTATTAAGGTTGTAAAAGCAATTTGTCTTTTTTTCCCCCCCATAAATGTTAAAGATTCGATTCTACATATATTCCCATACATGCATACATTTATATATAAAAATTTTATTTCATTAATATTTGATATAAAATTTTTAGCACAAAATTTTGTTATTGGTATGTTGTTGAATGAAAATGAAATGTACATACAAAAATACCACAAACACATACACACACATGCTTAACATAAGTTAGTGCTAGTTTTGATATATGTGGTTGAAAAATGCCATGTGGGTATTAGGGAATTGAATTGAAAAAAAAAAAAAAAATAAGTAAAAGCGTGCTAAGTTCGGCCGGGCCGAATCTTATATACCCTCCACCATGGATCGCATTTGTCGAGTTCTTTTCCCGGCTTCTCTTCTTAGGCAAAAAAGGATATAAGAAAAGATTTGATCTGCTATTAGAGCGATATCAAGATATGGTCCGGTTTGGACCACAATTAAATTATATGTTGGAGACCTGTGTAAAATGTCAGCCAATTCGAATAAGAATTGCGCCCTTTGGGGGCTCAAGAAGTAAAATAGAGAGATAGATTTATATGGGAGCTACATCGGGCTATAGACCGATTCAGACCATAATAAACACGTATGTTGATGGACATGAGAGAATCCGTCGTACAAAATTTCAGGCAAATCAGATAATGATTGCGGCCTCTAGAGGCTCAAGAAGTCAAAATCCCAGATCGGTTTATATGACAGCTATATCAGGTTATGAATCGATTTGAGCCATACTTGCCACAGTTGTTTGATATCATAACAAAACACGTTGTGCCAAAATTCATTCAAATCGGATAAGAATTGTGCCCTCTAGAGGCTCAAGAAGTCAAGACCCAAGATCGGTTTATATGACAGCTATATCAGTTTATGGACCAATTTGAACCATACTACGCACAGTTGTTGGATATCATAACAAAACACGTCGTGCAGAATTTCATTCCAATCGGATAAGAAATGCGCTCGGTATAGGCTCAAGAAGTCAAGACCCAAGATCCGTTTATATCGCAGCTATATCAGGTTATGAACCGATTTGAACCATACTTGGCACAATTGTTGGATATCATAACAAAACACGTCGTGCAGAATTTCATTTCAATCGGATAAGAATTGCGCACTCTAGAGGCTGAAGAAATCAAGACCCAAGATCGGTTTATATGACAGCTATATCAAAGCATGGACCGATATGGCCAATTTACAATACCAACCGACCTACACTAATGAGAAGTATTTGTCCAAAATTTCAAGCCGCTAGCTTACTCCTTCGGAAGATAGCGTGCTTTCGACAGACGGACGGACAGATGGACGGACATGGCTAGATCGACTCAGAACGTCGAGACGATCGGGAATATATATACTTTATGGGGTCTTGGACGAATATTTCGAGGTGTTACAAACGGAATGACTGGATTAGTATACCCCCCATCCTATGGTGGAGGGTATAAAAATTGGAAAATCGTCAACTTCAATTTTGTTTTAAGACCCTACACCATAGAACGTAGGTTTTACTAACTTCGTCATTGCGTTTGTAACACATCGAAATATTGTTCTGAGACCCAACAAAGTATTTACAATATGTATATACTTGAACTTCTTTGGCATTCTAACTCGATTTGGCCATGTCCGTCTGCCTGACGAAACTTTCGAAGCAATAAAGCTAGGCGCTTGACACTTTACACAAATTCTTCCTATTAGAGTAGGTTGGGTGGCATTGTAAATAGGCCATATCGGTGCATGTTTTAATATAGCTGCCACATAAACCGATCGTGGGTCTTGACTTCTAGAGCCTCTAGATGGCGTAATTCTTATCCGGTTTGACTAAAATTTAGCATGAAATGTTTTGTTATGACAACTGTGCTAACAATGGTCTAAATCGGTTCAGAACCTGATATAGCTCCCATATAAACCGATTTCAAACAGTGACTTCTTGAGCCGCTGGAGGGGCTATTATTAATCGAAATGGCTGAAATTTTGTACGGAGTGTTCTGTTTTGACTTCCAACAACTATATCAAGTATGGTCTAAATCGGTTCACAACTTGATATAGCTCCGTTTGCCCGATTTGACTTTTTAAGTCCTTAGAGGACGCAATTTTTATCCGATTGGCTGAAAATTTTCATAAGGTATTTCCTTATGACTTTCAATAACTGTGCTTAGCATGGTCAAAATCGGTTCATAACGTGATATAGCTGCCATACAAAGCGATTTCGAATCTTGACTTTTAGAGCCGCTAGAGGGCGCTATTAATATCCGATATGGCTGAAATTTTGTGCGGAGTATTTTTTGACTTCCTAAAACTATGCAAAGTATATTCTTAATCGTATCATAACCAAATATAGCTCCCATATAAACCGTTTCCCCAATTTCACTTCTTGAGCCTTTAGAGGGCGCTATTTTTTTTATCAGATATGGCTGAAATTTTGCATGAGGTGTTTCCTTATGACTTTCAACAAACGTGCTGAGCATGGTCCAAATTGTTTCATAACTTCATATAGCTGCTATACAAACCGATCTTGAATCTTGACTTCTTAAACCGCTAGAGGGCGCTATTTTTTTTTTTTATCAGATATGGCTGAAATTTTGTACGGAGTGTTTTGTTCTGACTTCCAACAACTATGCCAAGTATGGTCTAAATCAGTTCACAACTTGATATAGCTCCCATATAAACCGTTTGTCCGCTTTGACTTTTTGAGCCCTTAGAGGGCGCAATTTTTATCCGATTGGGCTGAAAATTTGCACATTACGTTGTGCTATGAGTTCCAACATCCGTGCCGCGTATTTTCAAAATCGGTCTATAACCTGATAAAGCTGCCGTATAAAACGATCTCGGATCATGAATTCCTCAGACGCTGGAGGCCGCTATTATTATCCAATATGGCTGAAATTTTGTACAAAGTGTTTTGTTTTGACTTCCAACAACTATGTCAAGTATGGTCAAAATCGGTTCATAACCTGATATAGCTCCCATATAAGCCGTTAGCCCAATTTGACTTCTTGAGCCCTTAGAGGGCGCAATTCTTATCCGATTTGGCTGAAATTTTGAACGACGTGTTTTTTTATGACTTTCAACAACTGTGCTTAGCATGGTCCAAATCGGTTCATATCCTGATATAGCTGCCATATAAAACGGTCTCGGATCATACATTCTTGAGCCGCCAGAGGGCGCTATTATTATCCGATATGGCTGACATTTTGCACGGAGTGTTGTATTTTGTCCTCCAACAGCTATGCCAAGTGTGGCCTAAATCGGTTCCTATCCTTATATAGCTTCCATATAAACCGTGTGCCCAATTGACTTCATAACAGAACACTATATGCAAAATTTCAGCCAAATTGGACAAAAATTGCGGCTGGTAAGGGTTCAAGGAATCAGATTGGGAGATCGGTTTATATGGGAGCTATATCAAGTTATAGACCGATTTGGACCGTACTAGGCATAGTTGTTGGAAGTCATAACAGAACACTATGTGCAAAATTTCATCCAAATCGGATGAAAACTGAGGCTTTCCAGGGGTTCAAGAAGTCAAATCGGGAGATCCGCTTATATGGGAGCCATATCAGGTTCTTGACCGATTTGAACCGTGCTAGGCATAGTTATTGGAAGTCATAATAGAACACTACATGCAAAATTTCAAATCGGATGAAAACTGAGACTTCCAGGGGCTCAAGAAGTCAAATCGGGAGTTCGGTTTATATTGTAGCTATATCCAAATCTGAACCGATATGGCCCGATATTAAGTATCCGTGCAAAATTTCAAGCGGCTTGCTTAACGCACTGACGGACATGGCTGGTTCGACTCAGAATGTCGAGACGATCAAGAATATATATGCTTTAGGGGGTCCTAGATCAATATTTCGAGGTGTTACAAACGGAAAGACTGGATTAGTGTACCCCCATCCTATGGTGGTGGGTATAAAAACCATTTAACCAGCGACCACATGTGCTTCGCTTCGGGTGGTGGTGTTTTTATACCCTCCACCATAGGATAGGGGTTTACTAATTTCGTCATTATGTTTGTAAAACCTCGAGATATGCGTCTAAGACTCTATAAAGTTTGTGCACATTTTAAGTCGATCTAGCCATGTCCGTCCGTCTGTCTGTCGAAAGTAGGCTAACTTTCGAGGGATTAAAGCTAGGCGCTTGAAATTTTGCACAAATACTTCTTATTAGTGTAGGTCCGTTGGGTCTGTAAATGGGCCAAATAGCTGATATAGCTGCCGTATAAACCACTCTTAGATCTTGACTTCTTGAGCCGCCAGAAGGCACACTTCTTATTCGATTTGGTTGAAATTTTGCATGAGATGTTTTATTATGACTTTCAACAACTGTGTTAAGAATAGTTCAAATCGGTACATGACCTGATATAGCTGCCATATAAACCGATCTTGGGTCTTGGCTTCTTGAGCCACTAGAGGGCGCAATTATTATCCGATTTGGCTGAAATTTTGCACGAGGTGTTTTGTTATGTCTTTCAATAACTGTGCTGAGAATAGTTGAAATCGGTTCATAACCTGATATAGCTGCCATATAAACCGATCTGGGGTCTTGATTTCTTGAGCTTCTGCAGGCAGCAATTCCTATCCGATTTGGCTGAAATTTTGCATGACGTTTTTTGTTATGACTTTCAACAACTGTGCTGAGAATAGTTGGAATCGGTCCATAACCTGATATAGCTGTCATATAAACCGATCTGAGGTCTTGACTTCTTGCGCCTCTAAAGGGCGCAAGTATTATCCCAATTTGGCTGAAATTGAATTGTACGATGGCTTCTCTCATGACCTTTGACATACGTTTCGAATATGGCATGAATCGGTATTTAGCCTAATACAGCTCCTCTATACACAGATCTCCCTATTTTTCTTCTTCGGCCCCTAAAGTGCGCAATTCTTACTAGATTTAGCTGATATTTTACACAATGACTTCTACTATGGTCTCCAATATTCAGTTCAATTATGGTCCGAAATTAACCATAACTTGATATTGTTCCAATAACATAGCAATTCTTTTCTTGTATCCTTTGTTTGCCTAAAAAGAGATACCGCGCAAAGAACTCGACAAATGCCATCCATGGTGAGGGGTATATTATTTAGATTCGACCCGGCCGAAATTAGCACGCTTTTACTTGTTATTTTCTTTGTTCGACTCGCGCTGTTGGTCTCGATTCGTTATACTGCTGCTCTCGGGGTTTTCTCTGTCACTCTCTCTCTCTACTATTACCCTTAAAAACAAATTTTAATAATTTTGCCGCCGCAGAGGATTGAACTCATGATGTCATATTTGGAAGACTTTAACGCGTCCCCCAGCCTACTGAAATCTTCTTCTTTATGATGAAAGAACTCAATAGGAACTACTGCACCTGGGTTTGCAAGTCATGAACGGCATGGGAGTTTTGTGCGCTACATGGTAGTAGGCCTAGTTTCACAACTACCTCAACTAATTTTGTCTATTAAGTCTCTTGTAGAGACTTACTTACCTTCTTCAACAATCGAAAATTCGTTGAGAATTTAAAGTTTCATATACAAATTTGGTAGTTGGATGCCAATACTATGAATAGGATGACAACACTATGGGTAGGCGATTCTGAGTTGGTAAAGCTTGTTTTTGCTACCATCATGTTATTCAGCATCCGAACGTAGGGTCAATTTTCGTAGTAATGATTTTATCAAAAAAATATCTTTTATTTCCTTAAAACAAGGCTTTATTTGGACTAGGTATTCACTTTTTTCCAACCACATATCTCAAAATATCTGCACACCACTTCATAGACACATACACACTCACACACACACCTCCGTCTTGTGATTACTTACCAACTACTCGTATAGCTGTTCTAAATGTAGAATTGTTAAATATCAAATTTTTTATCCTGTAAATATTTTATAATGTTTCAATAAAGCCCAGAAGATTTTTTGCTAAACACCACTCAAAGTGTAAATATGTTCTCAATTCTTGACACTCACTCACGCATAACTGGCAAAAGGATTTAGTCGTGCCACCATCTTTATTTTGTTGGGGAGCTGGCGCTCCCTTAGTGTGTGATTGCAGCCCAAGGACACTCTGTTGTGTAAAAACCTCACCTGACATTTATTCCAGCAACGAACCACGTTGTAGTTGAATGCCACCCAAAAATCAAATGTAAATATGCAGGTGTAATAGCCACCACCTACTTACTCACCACAGTCGTAGTCAGGCACCACCAAAACCACCATCACCACCACCCAATATAGAGCTATTTACTTCCTATTAGACTAAATCACAAACAACGAATAAAGCCAATCAACTACCTATTATGTAATTAGCTTGACACCACTACCGCTAACGTCAGCCTCCTCGATTGCCACGATGATAGCAGCCAGTACTGCGGGAGCGGGGCTGGCCAGCTTGATGAGTGCCACACCACCTCCGGCAGCCAGCGAGCAGGAAGTCAATGCCCAACCAGTCAAAACGAAGGCTGCCAAGCGGCAGGAAAAGCTGGCCGCGGAGAGGGTAAGGCAACAGAAGCTGATACAAAAACTGTTGGAGGAAAAGCGGCCGGGCACCACGGAGTGGGAAAAATATGCGGATATGTTGGCCCTTTTTCGAAAATACAATCCCCATGATGCTTTTCGACGCGGTGGCACTCTAACAAAATTCAATGGCCATGGCACAGCGCCCATACGAGAAAATCCTCTGCATGGCATGGGTGGAGGGGATGATGACAGCAGTGACACCACCTCCGTGTGGGGTCGCAAAAGTCCCACGCGACGTTCAAGTGCACGTCTCGCTGGTCGTTTGCGTCCCACCTCAGCCAGTCAGCGCACAGTTATGGGCAACACGGCCAGAAGGAGCAGCAACTCCATAAGCAGCGGCCGAAAATTCGACTACAATCCCCACCGTTCGAGGGTCAGCGAACGCGGTGGCTCTAGCAGTGTAAGTTCTGGTCACAATCTATCCTATCTTCCCACAAGCAAAGCAAGTGCTTACCGTCTATCGCCCTCCTCTGGCACCCCTATGCCCACGTATGCACAAGAGAGTGTTAAATCTCCCCCAGAAATGAGATCACAACACTCGCTAGGTACAAATTCTTTCCAGCGTGCATTAGAACCTCTGTGGTGGCAACAGCAGACACATCTACCTCAATTGGGGCAGCAACAAGGCAAAGCGGGCCACCATACACCATTCTCACCGTCACGCGGTGGCAGTAGTATGCCATTTGCTGCAAAGTCTGCTCCCTTTTCACCATACTCTGCACTAACTCGTGATTCTTCTGCTAACTCTTTATCTAGTCAAGCCATGTACCCCGGACGCGTACGTTTGTATAAGTCCTCATTGGATTTGAGATTGCCAGCGTTGTTGAGCCCGCTGCGACAACCACACTCCCATCATCATCATCATCATCATAATCACCATCACCATCTTGTAAGACAACACCCACCGGTGCGAAACACCTCGTCTTTCCTGGCCACCCCACGTACCTCGCAGCCATTTAGCATAACGAAATCTTATACGGATCTCTACTTTAGTAGCACCAACAACAATAAGGAGAACGAAACATCCATTGCCCGGGATTTGAGTCCATTTTCGCCGCATCGTCATGCCCGGGACAAGAGTCCGTATAGAATACGCGATCGTTGTGAATATTGTCCCAGAAAATATGTGACCTAATCAGGGGTGTCTGAATAAAGGAATCTTGTGTGCTTCATTAAGTTTAGAGGTGGGGTTGTTTTATTTGAAAAAGAACCGACATCATATTGGGTAAGTTTTGTGCAGGGGAATGTTCGTAGGGGAGTTTTAAGTGGTATCACCGAGGTGCTAAATTCGGCTTTGGCAACCAAAGCCCTGCACAAAACCATTCATTGGTGACTGTTTTTGCTGAACTCATGAACACTACTACTGAACTGATCACACAGATCGTCTGCCCTGCAAGCATTTTTGATCGCCAAACAATCTTCCGCGAATCTTCTTGAAGAAGGTTATGATTACGCGGACGAGCTTGTCCAAAAGTTGTAAACGATTCTTCCGTCGTGAGGAGTTGTGTCTTCAAGAGGAATCTTCTGGAAGAGTGTCCCGCGAATCTTCCATATGAGTTGCTAAAGAGTAAGTCAGAAGAGTTTTGGATGATCTTAGAATCGCGCAAAAACCATTAATGCTGTGCGCCAACTGATACTGCAAGATCGTCATGTGACCTATCTTGAGACTGAGATAACCTTAGGCATTGGTGGGACTAGCATACATATATAAAAGGCAACCCTCGTATAAGGCACCAGCTCTTGCTCAAATACTGAGTGCCTATGATGCTCGATATGACCAGGCGAGTTATTGGCGCCTTTAACCTAAGACCACCCTGTTCTCGCGGCAATCAGACCGGTACGAGCTTGCTCCCCTACATGGGCTTGACAAGGATCGCCAACTCCACATGAAAATGTGGCTACAACAACAACAACCATAGGTTCATAGAACATGTTGCCTTGGCACAGATGGGGCGATGAGAAGACAGTTCTATATCTCTGACCCCTAGAGCTATATAAGAGACTTAAGGCGATGGTAGAGTGAATAAAAAATTGGAGCAGGACATACCATCTCGAAATAATTGAGAGGTCCATATTATACCTGGTTGGGCTGGAAGAGGTAAGGGATCGGTTACCAATGACGACACTTGAGGTCAAGTGCGAGACAGTGTTGTCAGCGGCACAGTCATAGATTGACGGAACTCTGATATTGGCATCTGGTAGCTCATGCTATATGGATTTATAAAAGCTAAAGGACAGAGTGGGCCTGGGCGTCTTGTATTCAGGACTCAGTGACTGACTTTTGTTTCCGGCTGCCTGACCAAATCGAGGCAGGCGGGAATCTTAGCGATAACGGAATGCTTGAGATGGCACGGTCTTAATGCGAATATCGTTACGGCTAGTAAAGCCGATTACTGGCTTAGGGGTATGTCCATAGTGGCCTTAACCTAACCTAACCTACGGCTAGTAAATAGGCCTTGACGTCTATTACAATTAAGTCGGCAAGGCCATGGGGCGGTCTTGGAGTGTTAAAAGGAGATTAACGCCTTCTCTGTGGATGTCGCGATCGTTTGGGCCATAGCAAAGTAAGGGGGAACGAGAGAGCAGATGACTTTGCTGTAAGGGCCAGAAACTGCTAGCAGTGTAAACGCAAATATGAGGCCAGTCATTGTAGATGGCATGCCGAGCAAATTGCTGCTATCGGTACATAGGACGGGGGCTCTTAGGGTTATAGCATCCTATTGAACAGTGAAGGAGCCCACAGCCCTAGCATTAACTGGAATAGAATACAGTCCATGAAGCGGGCCAGCCTCTACACCGTGAGGTGCACCCACAGAAGGGAGAGAAGACATTTCAAACGGACTATACATTTACCATGCGATTGGAGGCTTTCGAGAGATGGCAATGGCCATCTAATATACCTATGGTCAGAGAAGCTGTGGACATCTAAAACTTCCCGGTCCCATATTAGATCTTCCGATACAAAGGTAACATCTGGTATCTCCTGCCTATTTCTGGTAATAAAGGTCGGTTCTTTTCCTTTATTACAAATCGTCCGATTGCAACTTATAAGCAGCTCACCCCTTTCGTTTGTATCCGAACTTCCCCATATCTGGTGGTGTGCATTAGCATCACTTCCAACAATGAGGCTCTTTTTCCCTGCAGAAGCGACTTCCACCGAACAATTTAAGGCTTGAATTATGTGCCATATATAGGGAAGCCAGCTAGTAATGGGGCTTTTTAATTTCAAGGCTGGTGACTACTGAATTCTCAATGCTTAGCGACGAAAGAAGAAAAACATTTAGACTACTCTTTGCAAGAATACAGGCTTCCATTCCCCGTACCCTTGAGGAGTTCAAATCCAAGAATACTTAGTCCTCCTGAATAAAAACCATATTAAATCAGCCTGTCTTCAGAAGGATCTTTAGTGCCGCCGAAGCGGCCTTACAATGGTGGGGATTTATCAGTAGAAACCGGATCATAGTCAAGATTCAGAATTTCCACCACTGTTGCGTTAGCCTCGCCTTCTGAGTCCGCCAGCAGTTCATGCTCACAAGGTTCTTTCGATCTTGTTACGATGAACTTCCGTACGCATGCAGGGGCAGTTGAGAAAGCAGTAGACCCACTCTTCTTCAGGACACTGGACACTTGGGGCGTGGACGATTCCTCCTTAGATGCTGCACTAGCTGCTGCTGTAGGAGTACCTTTTGAGTTCTCTCCTTTCCTAGACAAGTGTTCAGCAACATCTGCTGAGTTATCTCCTGATTCCTTAACCCTACCGCCTCTATAGACCTTCAGCTTAAACATGTTGAATCCATTGAACACAACTCCATCCGTCTTGTAAATGTCTGAGAGTCAGCCGGAGTTTAATACACATACTGCATGTCTCCAGTCGCCATCAGCCTCATCCCGTCTTCCAATCTTCTGAAAGATTGAGATTACAGTTCCTTAGTCTCCCAAGTATGAATTCTGAGGGCATCCTTGGTATCCAAGCGTGTGCCATTGGTCGAGAAGGAATATCTTTCTTCTGGACTAAATCCAGTGCTGCTGCCAGATCTCGCCAATCTTCTTTAGGACGCAACGCTACATCTCAATTGAGCGTTGATCCCCGAAGGCAATTAGTTTGTATCAGCTCCGATGCTAACCTGCATCGTCGCAGACTGGAGGACGCCCAGGTTATTCCGCAAGGATATTGGAGTATACAGATTACACTCCATTGACTATCCCACTCCAATTGTTCCTAGGTATGCAGCCCTGTTCTTCTCCCTTGTCGCCAATAACGATCACCAAGCTGTTCTTAGCGAAAATGCTAAAGGTCCTTGGACCCATCTTACCATTGTTTGCCGCAATCACCGCAGATGTTGGGTCTTTGGAGTCCATTGTAAGCCTACCCCGGGGCTCTAGATCTGCCGCTCCATTGGAAACAAACGCAGAACATCAACCGCCTAATGGGTAACACTATCGTAGCTATTCTTGAGTGATTTAAATAATTTCTCCAAAAATAGCTACCTATAACGAGATGCAGAAAATGCTTGCGGAGCGAAATAAAAATACATCCGCTCCACTCGAAGGTTTTAAACAAGAACCTCTGATAATCTTATTGAATTTATTTCTTGAGGCGTGTGTAATACACATCCCAATAAACATCCGTGATCTGTTATAAAGCCTGTGAACCTCTTACCATGCAAATAAGTTGATAAATGCGATCCAGGATGGAGGTATACTCGTATATGTAAGATTCGGCCCGGCACGCTTTTACTTTTGCGGAAGTTACGTTCCTTTTCTCCCTACACCTCTCCTTCACCTGGCTCCTTTGCTAGAGATACCAGAGTTGCTCTTTATGGCGCATTGTTGGCTTCAGTAGCATGTCGACACTCTTGGTCGTACCATGGATTTCTTGGGGAGGGAGGCTTGTGGTACCCAAGTACGGATTTCGCGGCATTTTCCATAGAGTGGAAATCATCCTCAAGCTGTTGGATCAGTGGAGTGAAATATACCGTTGCCATATTTTGTGTTTGTTATGGTACTCATCGACCTCTCATCGAAAGCCAGAAACTTCCTCGTCCTCCTCCGGTCGATGAGAGGCCGGAGCGCCTTTACAGTCCGTCAACCATTCACCGAGCCCCATTTCGCCAACGACGCCGCGCTGGCCATCTGCTCTATTGTGTTCAGTAGCTCGGTGGCCCGGTCCGCCCGGCGCAGACGAACCCCTCCTGACGCACTCGAACCCATGTCAGCGTCACATCTTGGACCCGGGGCTTATCCAGGGGCTCCAAACAATCCGCCACGCATCTCGACCTCAACATCCCTGATCCCAAGGCCTTGAGCGCCACATAAGGCCTGAGTTTTTTACAGCAATGGCACAGACCTCTGCCTGAAAGACCGTACACTCGTCCGGCAGTCTCAGAGACATACTGATATTGAGTGCATCAGAGTAGATCCCCAAACTAGTCCCTGACGTCATCTTGGAGCCATCGGTGTAGATCGAGGTCTCACTCTCCTCAATAACAACATCCGCTTTCCATTCATCCCACCAGGAAAAAGAATCGTAAATGCCCTCACTCCAGTCGGCAATGGTGCCAGGTAGTCGGAGATCCTCCTCAGTCTATCCTCCGCATCCAAAACACCCAGAATCGAACTGTGGCCGCAACCGTCCTCCTTGAGCATGTAGAGCGCCCTCCCGAATATAGGCCTCAATGGGCTGCATATCCAGCATCGCTTCCAGGCCTGCCTGCCTGTGACCCCGACGCAGGCCCGTCTCTGGACCTTCTCCAACTACCTCGTACGTGTGCTGTGACTCACTTCTTCCGTTGGTATCAGTGCATCCCCAGAGACTGTGGATTGGCGGGCCCGGACTGTGTCCATAGAGGGGTTGTGCACTTCGTAATGTAGGTACATGAAGGACAGGACTAGCAATTGTTTGCAGGGTCTCTCCAAGGCTATTGGCGGGCCCGGACTGTATCCGTAGAGGGGTCGTCCACATCGTAATGTAGGTACATGAAGGACAAGACTAGTAATGGTTTGTGGCGTCTTTCCAAGGCCACTACCGTTAGGTCTTCATCGCTGAAATGAGAAATCAGAGTAAGTTTCAAATCCCTACTGGCTACGATACAATTTCTAATCGTACCTTAAGCTGGGGGGAGTTGAGAGATGAGATCAGAATTCGTGATATGAGTCCACGTAGCTTGTTACCTCGCTACCACGGTTCCTGAACGAGAGCCACATTAGTGCCATTTCTCCCCATAGCTATCAGCAGCTCATTCATGGCTGCCTCTAAGTGGTGTCGGTTTATCTGCCCTAACTTCAGGCAGCCCATGACCATTCTTATTTGATTTAAGCCAAACTTGATCTCTCCCAGCGAGGACTTCAGGGGTGACAAGGATTCTGAACCAATCCTGATCGTGAGATTCTTGCCATTAACTTTATCCCTCTTTCGTCCCCGGAGGAGAGCTGGACAATTGCAACAGCTCTCCGCTAGAAGATTATTATTCTGCCCTTTAAGCATGACTGAGTATGTCTTCTTCCTCCCATGTGGGAGGGGGAATCCGGAATCGTCTAGCCGGGAAACTGATCAATCTTCACCAACTCTATCTTCATGCCAGACCAAAGAGGGTTAAGGATGAAAACCCAAAGCTTTCTTACTACCGCATCTGATAACCTTGACGCCCTTCTGCCACTCGGTGCCATTGAAAACCTCGAGAGACTCATCCTCGCCTTTCCCAAAGGTTTCCGTTGGAGCTCGGTAACATCTTCTCTTCGACTAACAACCCTCTCTCAGTGGATAGTCCGCCTACAGGATTGCTCCGGTCGAGGACAGCCGCTGGTGACAAATGGGTCAATTTCTTGGCTTTTTTGCCATCAGGCGCCTGCGCATCGCTGCCGCTTATTCCCTGGATTGGGCTTGTCATTTGAGTGACGATCCCTTGCCTGGAGGACACTCTCCTTACCACCCTTCCTGGCTCTAGCGGCAGGATCAATGAATGGCCTCGGCTTAACAGTTTTGCCCTTTACTGGGCCTGGTGTTATGCACGCGGTGCTTCCACTGGCGATCTCGTTCGTGTCTGTAGTGTATGTGACATTTCCAGTTTCGGTATCGTCCGATGTAGCAGAGGGCCGCATGCGTTATAGGACAATAGTGCTTACCATAGACTCGTACTTCCTGACGTGGAACCTATGCTTGCGCATCAAACGCTTTTCATGGATCGTCAAAGTGGATGGCTCTAGACAGATCTTCCTCAGATACCGTAACGAGCGTTTGTAGCTTTCTTCGTGTTTCTGCCCGTCCCCCTCCTGTACTTTGCGATGTACCCACCGCTCCACCAGGAGTTGAGGTTCCAGCTGCTGTCTGAGTCTGAGGAAACCATCTGAACGTCCTCTTCATAAGTCTCATAAAGCTGGATCGCTCCAGCTCCCGAGAGTCCATCGCAGGGGCCAAGTCAATGTTTTTATTGTCGGATCAGTATATTTTGTGTAGAGTTTAGGTATGGCGTCTGTTGTGTGTAAGATGAGGTTCTGCAGATATTGTGTCCCTGCCAAAACTACTGGTTCGGGTGGATACACGTTACTGGACCGTTGACCACCTGCAGAGTTACTCTTCGTAATGTTGTGACTCATGCTCATGTATTTTTGGGATAAGCTTTAGTTAAGGTCGACTCCGAAGTCATTGCATTCACCTAGGAAACCATGTCGCCCTAGGGCATTATGATTTCCCAGGTGAATGCACCGACCCTAGATTCAGCCCTTAAGCCCCCGCAACTAAAACCTTGCCTAATCTTAGCTTTAAGTACCCCGTAATATATTCCAACCCTTACATTGACCGTCAACACATAGTTCCACGCTGGTTGTTAGACAAAAATGTGCCTTGGGCAAAGGGGTTTAGAAATTGTTGTGTCATATATGTGTTAGATAAAGATAAATCACTAAAGTTTCTTAACGCTTTAAATAGATGTCGTATTGCAAAATATATTTATATTTATTCAAGACAAATATTTGTGGTTACACTCTGCATTGTATTGTAGATTATTTGCGTCTATTTGCTGCAGCAACAGCCATCGCACAGTGTTGTCAACCGAAAAAATCTTGGAAATAATTCTAGAACTTTTCAACGAATAGAACTTTACACGAAACTAAACATAGTCAATGTTGAGGAGTTTTCCAATAAGTATATTGAAGACCCTAATTGGCTGATCCATAGGGCTTGAAAGTTGAATTTATTCCATACTCCATTAAACAAACGTTGAGGGGAGCGGACGTGCTTTCATTTCGCTTTTCGAAGGAAAAAAAACCCGTATCTCGGAATAGGTACCTATTGAGAAAAATTTTAAAGCCTTTCAGGAATATTCTCAAAATGGACTCCAAAGACCCCAAAGTTGCGGTGGTGGCATCAGACTGTAGCATGTTGTCCTCCTCTGCTATAGGTGCGGGTGCCTTGGCACCTGGAGTCGAGAGTAATGCTTCAAGCGCACAACCAGTCGTCAGACTAACAAATGAGGAATAAACCAGGGGCTCCCCAGCTTTTAGGTAAAGGTGGTGTTTCCGATTCAGACAGCGACAGGGTCAACGTCATCACAGCCGAATTGAGAAATGAGGACAGCGGGATGATGGTAGAAGTGTTCGATGGCTTTGCAAAGCTCATAAGCAGACCAAGAAAGCGATCTGGTGCACGACGAAGGTGGCAGAGGATTATGTACCGGCAGCGCAATCAGGTGAAATCGCGGTATGCTGGAAGCGATCCGGTGCTGGAAGCGGTCCGGTGCTGGAAGCGATCCGGTGCTGGAAGCGATCCGGTGCTGAAAGCATCCAGTGCTGGAAGCGGTCCGGTGCTGGAAGCGTTCCGGTGCTGGAAGCGATCCGGTGCTGAAAGCATCCAGTGCTGGAAGCGATCCGGTGCTGGAAGCGATCCGGTGCTGAAAGCATCCGGTGCTGGAAGCGATCCGGTGCTGGAAGCGGTCCGGTGCTGGAAGCGATCCGGTGCTTGAAGCGATCCGGTGCTGAAAGCATCCAGCGGGATGATGGTAGAAATGTTCGATGGCTTTGCAAAACTCATAAGCAGACCAAGAAAGCGATCTGGTGCACGACGAAGGTGGCAGAGGAGTATGTACCGGCAGCGCAATCAGGTGAAATCGCGGTATGCTGGAAGCGATCCGGTGCTGGAAGCGGTCCGGTGCTGTAAGCGATCCGGTGCTTGAAGCGATCCGGTGCTGAAAGCATCCAGTGCTGGAAGCGGTCCGGTGCTGGAAGCGTTCCGGTGCTGGAAGCGATCCGGTGCTGAAAGCATGCAGTGCTGGAAGCGATCCGGTGCTGGAAGCGATCCGGTGCTGGAAGCGATCCGGTGCTGAAAGCATCCAGTGCTGGAAGCGATCCGGTGCTGGAAGCGATCCGGTGCTGGAAGCAATCCGGTGCTGGAAGCATCCGGTGCTGGAAGCGGTCCGGTGCTGGAAGCGATCCGGTGCTGGAAGCGATCCGGTGCTGGAAGCATCCAGTGCTGAAAGCATCCGGTGCTGGAAGCGATCCGGTGTTGGAAGCGATCCGGTGCTGAAAGCATCCAGTGCTGGAAGCGATCCGGTGCTGGAAGCGATACGGTGCTGGAAGCGATCCGGTGCTGGAAGCGATGCGGTGCTCGATGCGCTTTCGCCCGACAGCGCAATTGGGCGAAAGTGCAGTATGCTGAAAGAGATAAAACTGTCATTCCAGACACTTCTATGGAAGCTGGAAAGAGCTTTAGATCTCCCGAAGAGCATAACACTGCCAACACGCTGAAGAAGAAAAAGAGCTACCCGCTTTCATGTACTTTGGGGAGACCAAGCCTGCATCCCCCGGTATCCTGGAAGTAATCCTTCCAGTATGCTGGAAGTGATCCGGTCCTGGAAGCGATCCGATGCTGGAAGCGATCCGATGCTGGAAGCATCCGGTGCTCTATGCCCTTTCGCCCAACAGCGCAATCGGGCGAAAGCGCAGTATAAAACTGTCATTCCAGACACTTCTAGGGAAGCTGGAAAGAGCATCAAATCTCCCGAAGAGCATAACACTGCCAAGACGCTAAAGAAGAAAAAGAGCTCCCCGCTTTCAAGTACTCTGGGAAAACCAAGCCTGCACCTCTCGGCAATGGAGACTGCAGGCAGTGTCCTACGAAGGTAGACAAAGTCGGAACAGCTACTAAAGAAGCGCGCACGGCCCCTGCGTTTTCATGGAGGAATGTGAATTCCAAAAGCACGCCATAGCCATCATGGAAGGGAAAGATGGTCGGTGAGAAAGGTAAGGAGCCGCCCACTTACGCCAGAGTGGCAAGGAAGCACAACAGAGATGAGATGACTTATGCAGTAGGATTCCACCAGATCGTTGGTCCCAGGTGAGTTATTTGGTAAACGATCGGGTTATCGAACATGCATTGAACTCTGAAGAGGGTCCACCCATACGAATTATGAGCTGTGAGCATAGAGGGGGCATCTTAACGCTGCTGGTTAATGATATCGTCAAAAAGCTCGTTGGAAGTATCTGCCAAGGGCAAAACGCTCGACCTTGTGAGAAAGATGGACATCCGACAGCTCACAAAGGCGATGGTCTTCATCAAGGATGTGGCGGCGAAATTAAGACGGAACGCATGATGGAAGTCTTAAAGAAGCAAAACCCAGATTTGGCCGTGGAGAAATGGGAGGTTTTCCACAGAGAGGAGAAGGAGAAAGCTCTCATTGTGGTGGGCATTGATCAAGTCTTCGTGACAAGTTCTGCTAAGAATAAAGGCATGGCGTACTAGGGGGCAATGGCCGTCTTTTTCAAGATTGGGATGGGCCAGATTATTATCTGCACCCTCCCTTCAACCTAACCTAATCCCTCTGCTTAGATAGAAGCCAACACCATGTTGGCTTCTTCTGAAATGTCAATCGTTTGGCGTACTGGCAAATAGAGTAGGGTCAGTTTATAGACCGATTTGGATCGTACTTGACAAAGTTGTTGGAAGTCATAACAGAACACTACATGCAAAGTTTCAGCCAAATCGAAAAAAATTGCTCCTTGTAGGGGCTCAAGAAGTCAAATCGGGAGATCGGTTTATATGGGAGCTATATCATGTTATAGACCGATTTGGACCGTACTTGACACAGTTGTTGGAAGTCATAACTAAAACCCACATAGAAAATTTCAGCCAAATCGGACAAAAATTACGGTTTCCAGGGGCTTGAGAAGTCAAATCGGGACATCGGTTTATATGGAAGTTATATCTAAATCTCAACCGATATGATCCATTTGTAATCCCCAATGACCTACATCAATACTTAGCGTCTGTGCAAAATTTCAAGCGGCTAGCTTTACGCATTTGACCGCTATCGTGATTTCGACAGACGGACGGGCATGGCTAGATCGACTCAGAGCGTCGAAACGGTCAAGAATTTTTATACTTTATGGGGTCTTAGACGAATATTTCGAGGTGTTACAAACGGAAAGACCAGATGAGTATACCCCTATCCTATGGCGGTCTGTTCCGTATAGAATCAAAAAACGGCTGAACCAATTTTCATGAAAGTTTCACAAAAGGTAGAGTTTGAGCCCCCGGTGAAAAGAGGATATTAAATTTTTTTATAATCCAAGGGGGGCGGACCCTCCCCCTCACCTCTATATTTAAAAACGCCTGATTTCGGAGATGGCTGCACAGATTTAAACAAAATTTTGTACGTCACCTTATAGTACCCCAAAAACAAGAAATTATAGAATTTTGGTGTCATATAACCTAGGGGGACGCCCCACCCTAAAACCCATCCAAGCGGACATGTTTGCCGATTGGGACAATATGGGTATCAAACGAAAGGTATTTAAGAGTAGAGTAAAACTTGATAAAAAATATTTGATACCAAGTGGCGTGGGGAGGCCCCACCCTCAAAGAAACATACCAAAAATTACATATATACCGATTGGGGCAATATGAATATCAAATGAAAGGTAATTGGAAGTAGAGTACGAATCTGAATAAGAATTTGTTGCAGTTTATGTGAGCCTTCTCAGTACGCTCCTGAATGTGACACTTCCAATTAAGCTTCCCACCCAAGATCACTCCTAAGTATTTGACCTTGTCAGATATCGAAATCGTTTTATTGAGGAAACGTGGCGCGTCTGGCATATTTTTGTCTTCTTTGGGTTAACATTGAGACCCCTGGATCTAGCCCAGTCATATGGCGTATGCAAGACCCTTTCAGACCTTCTGCTTAGCTGGTTGGGATAGCAGAAGGGTTCAAATCCCTCCTCAGTCAGCATCCGTATAAGGTTATTTATGGTAGTCACCTAAAGGTCTATCTTTTAAAAAATGAAAAAAAAAAAAAAAAATAAAAATGCGTTAAAAATGGGTACCAAACCACCTTTCGTCAGAATTCGGTGAAAAATGCATACATTATGCCCCATAGCAGCTATATCGAAGTATGTTCCCATTTGGACCAAATACTAATGAGTACAAGTCACTGTATCAAATTTCAGGGAAATCGGATTATGCGCCTTTTATGGGGCCAAGACTTTAGATAGAGATATCGGTCTATGGGGCATCTATATCCGAATCTGGACCAATCTGGGCGAAATCGGACAATAAATGCGCCTTTTATGGCCCCAAAACCTTAAATCGAGAGATCGGTCTATATGGCAGCTATATGCAAGATCGATCTGGGCCAAATTGAAGAAATATGTCGAAGGTCCAAACTCAACTCACTGTCCCAAATTTCGGCGACATCGGACAATAAATGCGCCTTTTATGGGCTCAAAACCTTAAATCGAGAGATCGGTCTATATGGCAGCTATATCAAAATCTGGACCGATCTGGGCCAAATTGAAGAAATATGTCGAAGGTCCAAACTCAAATCACTGTTCCAAATTTCGGCGACATCGGACAATAAATTCGCCTTTTATGGGCGATTTTTTTTCCAAAATTTGTCGATTTCGCAACACTGTGCATCGTTCATGGTTCGAGGCCACAACTTGAAAGCTATCCAATGTTTTTCTTTTTTTTCCTTGGAAATTCCCCTTTACAGAGTGTAATTTTTATCTCTTGAGATGGATATGATGCTACGATAATGAAAAAAGCTTAACTAAAGCGCTTATAAATCGAAATACCTCCAGGCCAAATTAGTCATTGAGAGAGACATTTGCTTGCTTGCGAAAGAGAAGACATCAAACGTTCGTTGGTTTTTGCTTTTCATCAGAAGCGAAGCGATAAACAAACAAGACGGGTGTAAAATGTGAATTATCCTTATAATGGATTCGTGCCAGAGACTAATCCAAAACCACGATATATTGGCAAATATTTTTCAATATCTTAGCCTGGAAGCTCAGGTCGACTGTGCGGCCATCTGTGAATCATTTGAAGCGGCCATAAGCCAAAGGCTGTGGAGTAGGCAACATTGCCATTTGGCCATTCATAAGACGCCCTACATCACCATAGTCACCAATTCGCAAAGAGAACATGAAAAGTGCCCTGGCGAGGGCAGGATGCTGAGAGTTTGCGAGTATAAATCCTCGTTGCCCTACCACAAGAGCAAAAGGTTCAGGGCGCAGGTGGCCCCCTATGTTCGCAATTTGGCCCTGCATTCCGAGTACTACAGCTTTGATAAGAATTTGGGAGTGGCTTTTCAAAACATTGAAAATTTCCAGCACTTGCGTCATTTGTCCTTTCATCAGGCGGTGGTTACGGACCAGCAGCTGCAGTCAATAGGCCAACACTGTGTGCATATACAGAAATTGGAGCTCATTGAATGCACTTGCGATGAATTGGAATCTCTGATACCTGGCTATAATTTGGATATAAGTAGCTTAACCAGTTTCCGTCAACTACAACACTTGGTGGTGCAAAGTGAGGCCCTCGAGAGTTTGCCGCAAATGGGGTGTGATGTGCTGCACGAGATGATATCGAATCTGCCTTTAAGTGCTGTAATTCTGGAAAACATTAAAATCTTTGATAATGGTGACGATGTGGTGGCAAATGTGAACGGTGCCCATGTGGAAATTCTAAATGTGGGCAATATCTCGCAGGAATATTGGCCGAATTTCAGGCACCATCTTAGAGACTTCCGCAACCTCAAGGATCTAACCATCAATGTTTTAAACTGTAACACTCTGGTGGACTCATGGGTGTTTGAGACTCTGGCCAGCCACTGTTGCCAACTACAAAAATTATCTCTGGAAAATTGCGATCTCTGCATTGAGGATTTTGGTGTGATCAAAACACTGCAGCATTTGTCACTGCTGAGTTGTGGTGGTCTCACCGCCGAAAATCTTCAACAGGCACTCTCGGGTCTGCCCCTGAGGTCCTTGTCTTTAATAAAGACCCGCATTTTTGGTACAGTTATACCCTGCCTGGTGTCACCTTATCTGGAGCAGATCAACATCGATTCCATACACTGCGAAAAGTTTTCGGATGTCTTTGAGAATGCCCTCAACAGCATGGACAATTTGCATACCATAAACTGGTATAATGGCAACATCAGATCAGATTGGATTGTGCGTCAGTGTCCGAATTTGCGAAAGCTTTACGTGCCCAACCCCCACTTGCTGCGTCATTGTATTCTGCGAGTGGCATGCCTAACACAACTGTCGTTTTCGTCATGCCAAAAATTCACCTGGTACTTCCTCATAGTTCTCATCAAAAGTCTGCCACTGCAGCGGCTTAATATCTGTTCCAACGATGTGATTTGCGATGACGAAAACACACCTCAAGATGCTGCCGATGTGGAAACCACTTTGCAACGCATCGTCTTACCCTATCGAATTTATGTGGCTGCTGAGAATTTCTGGATGGATCTGCTCTGTGTCAATCCAGGTCTCAAGTTAATCTTCTATGGTGATAGCGGTGATTTGCTTAATCGCAATTGTTTCCACAAATTATTGACCTTTCCCCATGTCCGGCATAGATTGAAAAATATGAGAATGTGCGGATTTTCTGTAGGTAAGATTGAGACAATTTTTCTTTAGCTTTGTTGATATGAAGTTTTTATTATACCCTCCACCATAGGTAAGGGGGTATACCTAATTCGTCATCAAAATATTGATCTCTGGACCCGATCGCGACGATCGATCTAGTCGATCTAGCCATGTCCGTCCGACCTACCGTCTGTCGAAATCACGATAGCGGTTGAACGCGTAAAGCTAACCGTTTGCAATTTTGCACAGATACTTGCTATTGAGGTAGGTCATTCGAGATTGCAAATGGGCCATAACGGTTCAGATTTGGACATAGCCCCCATATAAACCGATCCCTCGATTTGACTTCTTTAGCTCCTTCCATCCGATTTGGCTACAAATTTGCACCTAGCCTTATGACTTCCAACAACTGTGCCAAGAACGGTCCAAATCGGTCTATAACCTGATATAGCTCCCATATAAACCGATCTTCCGATTTGACTCCTGGAGCCCTTACAACCATCAATTTATGTCCGATTTGGCTGAAATTTTGCATGTAGTGTTCCGTTATGACTTCCAACAACTGTGTGGTTCAAATCGGTCTATAATCTGATATAGCTCTCGTATCAACCAAGTCAATCTAGCCATGTCCGTTCCTCCGGCCGTCTGTCGAAAGCACGCTAACGTTCGAAGGAGCAAAGCTAGCCGCTTGAAATTTTGCACAAATACTTGTTATTAGTGTAGGTCGGTTGGAATTGTAAAATGGGCCATATTGGCCCATGTTTTGATGTAGCTGCCACATCCATCGATCTTGGATCTTGACTTATTGAGCCACCAGAGAGCTCAATTCTTATCGCCAAATCGGATACGAATTGCGCCATTTTGTGGCTCAAGAAGTCAAGATCCATGATCGGTTTTGGTGTTTTGTTATGGTTACCAACAATTGTGCTAAGTATGGTTGACATCGTTCTATAACCTGATATAGCTGTCATATAAACAGATCTGGGGTCTTGACTTCTTGAGCCTCTAGAGGGCGCAATTCTTATCCGATTTGACTGACATTTCGCATGCCGTGTTTCATTATGACTTCCAACAACTGTGCTATGTATGGTTGAAATCGGTTCATAACCATATGTAACTGTCATATAAACAGATCTGGGGTCTTGACTTCTTGAGCCTCTAGAGGGCGCAATTCTGTTCCGATTTGACTGAAATTTTGCATGGCGTGTTTCAGTATGACTTCCAACAACTATGGTATGTATGGTTAAAATCGGTCCATGTTTTGATTTAACTGCCATATAAACCGATCTTGAATCTTGACTTCTTGAGCCACTAGGGGGCGCAATTCATATTCGATTTGGCTAGCATTTTGCATGACGTGTTTAATTATGATTCTTAACAACTGTATCAAATATGGTTTAAATCGGTCCATAACCTGATTAAGCTGACGTATAAATCGATCTAGGATCTTGACTTCTTGAGCCTCTAGAGGGCGCAATTGTTATATTATAAATTTTTTACAACAGCTTCTCCCACCGTAGGATAGGGGGTATATACATTTAGTCATTCCATTTGCAACACATCGAAATATCTATTTCCGATCCTACAAAGTAAAGGGTGATTTTTTTGAGGTTAGGATTTTCATGCATTAGTATTTGACAGATCACGTGGGATTTCAGACATGGTGTCAAAGAGAAAGATGCTCAGTATGCTTTGACATTTCATCATGAATAGACTTACTAACGAGCAACGCTTGCAAATCATTGAATTTTATTACCAAAATCAGTGTTCGGTTCGAAATGTGTTCATTCACCGTAACGTTGCGTCCAACAGCATCTTTGAAAAAATACGGTCCAATGATTCCACCAGCGTACAAACCACACCAAACAGTGCATTTTTCGGGATGCATGGGCAGTTCTTGAACGGCTTCTGGTTGCTCTTCACTCCAAATGCGGCAATTTTGCTTATTTACGTAGCCATTCAACCAGAAATGAGCCTCATCGCTGGACAAAATTTGTCAAAATTTGAACACATTTCGAACCGAACACTGATTTTGGTAATAAAATTCAATGATTTGCAAGCGTTGCTCGTTAGTAAGTCTATTCATGATGAAATGTCAAAGCATACTGAGCATCTTTCTCTTTGACACCATGTCTGAAATCCCACGTGATCTGTCAAATACTAATGCATGAAAATCCTAACCTCAAAAAAATCACCCTTTATATATGTTGCGGATCGTCATAAAATTCTAAGACGATTTAACGATGTCCGTGTGTCTGTCCGTCCGTCTGTTGTAATCATTCTACAGCCTTCAAAAATTGGGATATTGAGATGAAATTTGGCACAGATACCTCTTTTTGATGCACGCTGGTTAAGTTCTTGAACGGGCCAAGTCGGATCATATTTGGATATAGCTGCTATATAGACCGATCTGCCCCTTTATCGGCAGATAAATGCTCTTAAATGCTTTATTTTTTATCCGATTTCGCTGAAATTTGAAACAGTGAGTAGTTTAGGGCTTCACGACATCTGACTCAAATATGGTTCAGATCGGACTATATTTAGATACAGCTGCCATATAGACCGGTCTCCAGATAAAGGGTCTAAAGCCCATAAAAGCTTTATTTTATAACCGATTTCGTTGAAATTTGAAACATTGAGTAGTTTTACGCCTCCCAACATAGTACCCAAATATGGTTCAGATTAGACTATATTTAGATATAGCGGCCATATAGACCGATCTGCCGATAAAGGGTCTGAAGCCCATAAAAGCTTTATTTACTAACCGAATTCGTTGAAATTTGAAACAGTGGGTTATCTTAAGCCTCCCAATATCTGACCTAAATATGGATCAAATCGGATTTTATTTAGATATAGCCGCCATATAGACCGATCTGCCGATAAAGGGTCTGAAGCCAATAAAAGCTTTATTTATTACCCGAATTCCCTGAAATTTTAAACAGTGGGCTATGTTAAGCCTCCCGATATCTGACCTAAATATGGATCAAATCGGATTTTATTTAGATATAGCTGCCGATCTTTCGATAAAGCGTCTAAAGCCCATAAAAGCTTTATTTTATAACCGATTTCGCTGAAATTTGAAACAGTGAGTAATTTTAAGCCTCCCAACATAGTACCCAAATATGGTTCAGATTAGACTATATTTAGATATAACGGCCATATAGACCGATCTGCCGATAAAGGGTCTGAAGCCCATAAAAGCTTTTACTACCCGAATTCGCTGAAATTTGAAACAGTGGGTTATCTTAAGCCTCCCAATATCTGACCTAAATATGTATCAAATCGGATTTTATTTAGATATAGCTGCCATATAGACCGATCTCCAGATAAAGGGTCTAAAGCCCATAAAAGCTTTATTTTATAACCGATTTCGCTGAAATTTGAAACAATGAGTAGTTTTACGCCTCCCAATAACGGACCCAAATATGGTTCAGATCTATATTTCGATATAGCTGCCATATAGACCGATCTACCGATAAAGGGTCTGAAGCCTATAAAAGCTCTATTTATTACCCGAATTCGCTGAAATTTGAGATATTGGGTTATCTTAAGCCTCCCGACATCTGATCTAAATATGGATCAAATCGGATTTTATTTCGATATAGCTGCCATATAGACCGATCTTCCGATAAAGCGTCTAAAGCCCATAAAAGCTTTATTTTTTAACCGATTTCGCTGAAATTTGAAACATTGAATAGTTTTACGGCTCCCAATATAAGACCCAAATATGGTTCAGATCGCACCATATATAGATATAGCTGCCATATAGACCGATCTGCCGATAAAGGGTCTGAAGCCCATAAAAGCTCTATTTATTACCCGATTTCGCTGAAATTTAAAACAGCGGATCATTTTTGGTCTCCCGACACCCGTCCCGAATATGGTTCAGATCGGACTATATTTAGATATAGCTACCATATAGACCGATCTGCCGATAAAGGGTCTGAAGCCCATAAAAGCTCTATTTATTACCCGATTTCGCTGAAATTCAAAACAGTGGATCATTTTTGGTCTCCCGACACCCGTCCCAAATATGGTTCAGATCGGACTATATTTAGATATAGCTACCATATAGACCGATCTGCCGATAAAGGGTCTGAAACCCAAAAAAGCTTTATTTATTACCCGATTTAGCTGAAATTCAAAACAGTGGATCATTTTTGGTCTCCCGACACCCGTCCCAAATATGGTTTAGATCGGACTATATTTAGATATAGCTACCATATTGACCGATCTGCCGATAAAGGGTCTGCAGGCTCTAAAAGCTCTATTTATTACCCGATTTCACTGAAATTTGAAGCAGTGAGTAGTTTTACGCCTTCCGACACGAGTCTCAAATATGGTTCGGATGACTATATTTAGATATAGCTGTCAAAATTCAAAATCAAAGTCAAAATTCAACAGTGACTTATCTTTATTAGACCACTCAATGTCCATGCTGAATTTGGGTGCATAAGTTATCAAATTTTCACCCGATTGTGATGAAAGGGGGTTTACGTATATACACGATGTGGCGGGTATCCTGTGGACTATACTCGGATTCAAGCCCCATTTTGAGCCTACGGCCCGTCCTCATAGTGCCCAACATTTGTGAGTCTTCTCAGTACACTCTTGAAAGTGTCACTTCCAATTAAGTTTTCTATCCAAGATCAGCCCTAAGTATTTGACCTTGTCAGATATCGAAATCGTTTTATTGGGGAAACGTGGCGCATCAAATTAGCCCACCTTTGTCTTCCTCGTGAACAGACATATTTCGGTCTTCGAAGGATAAACATTGAGACCTCTTCTCTGGGTTAACATATGCCATATGCAAGACCCTTTCGGCCCTTCTGCATAGCTCGTTCGGATCCTTACCCCTTAGAAGTATTATAACATCGTTTGCGTAGTAGGCGGGTTCAAATCCCTCCATAGTCAGCATCCGTAATTGATTTTTAATGTCGGTCACCCAAAGAAGTGTCAATAAAATGCCCCCCTGTGGCGTGCCCTTTGCCACTTTCTCCCTTATGTTTTTGTCACGGGACCTGCAATTTTACACCTGGTATTGCTTTATCCAGGCTCTATGGATCTGGTCCACCCGGCAGAGGTCTAAGGATTGGATCATTGTGTCGGTCCTCACATTATTAAACGTCCCCTCGATGACAATTGGTAATTATTTCACATTGAAGTAACACCCAAAACATTGGGATTTATTTCATCTTTTATTTGGGCGTTATTTCCAAAAATTTTGGGGTTTTTTCCCAATTTTGATTTGGGGTTTTTTCTCATTCGTGTTGGGTGTTATTTCATTGGGGGTTATTTAATTTCTGATTTGGGTTTTATTTCATTGTTGGTTATTTCGTATTCCCGAGAACGACATCTCGATACTGGGTGTTGAAAATTGGAGAAGAATCACAGAAGACCAAGAGGTTTGGACATCTATTCGACGTTCGGCTAGAGGAATAAATATTCTGCAATGGCCAATTAAAGTAGGTTAGGTTAGGCTTAAGTGGCAGTCTGCCATCAGACTCACTTAGACGTTTTCGTCCATTGTGATACCACAGGAACAGAAGAAGGAAGACGCCTTTTAGTGTCTACAGTCGCCTTAAAAAGCCTAATAACTTGCGAATGCTCATATCCGCAAAATCAGACAGGTTCTCAAAGAAATGAGAACTTAAAGTGAAACTCCTTCTGACTGCCAGAACGGAACACACACACCGAGGGTGTTCTATAGTCTCTTCTTCTTCAATGTCCCTACAGCTTCTGCAAAAGCCATTACTGGCAACCTTCAGTCTGTCAGCACGTTTTCCGATTAAACAGTGACCTGTCATGACTGAGACGCAATGGCTAAAATGAATGTACCAGCCAATGACAGCAAGGCAGTAGACCTCTTCAAGTCTTGAATCGGCCACATAGTTTTGGAATGTTCACAGTCCCCTCTTTGTGACCATCTATCATTCGTTGTCCATCGGGCCTGGTCCTGAAAACTTACCTTACATGTTGGTAAAGGCATACCCACAGATTCCAGCTTCCCTGGAATGTGTTGGGCAGATCTTGTCTCGCAACCTCGTTCGCTTTACAATTTCCTTGGATATTTCTGTGGCCCGGCACCCAGAACAGGTGAATTTTGAACTGTGACAGTCGAAAGCGGTTTTTGTGTTCAGATATACGTTCTCGAGGGATTTAATGGCTGCCTTGCTGTCTGAGAAGATATTGTATGGTAGAAAAGCTCGCTTTGTTTTCGGCGACACTAAAAGACCAACTCCATTTATTCGGTGGATTTAATTGTCTGAAAAAATGAAGTGGTAGCCACCTAGAAGATCCATAGTTCCGGATTTTGTCCATCGTACTTCACTTAAACCGAGGATATCTAGATTGTAGTTTGGCATCTCTTTCTGGACTTGGTATAGTCTCGATGCCTCTGAGAGAGTTCTGACGTTCCATGTTTCAATCAATCCATAAGTGGGATTGTCTTCATATTTTCGACCTACACAAGCGTTTACGGTTAGGCCAATCGAAATCGTAGCAAATGAAGGTGCACCGAAGCGGACTTAGTTCAGCTGCTATCATAGAAATTTTCTGTACATGTCTTAAACATTCCTAATAAAACATTTTGTATTTTCTCTTTTTCAGAAATTGCCGATTTGCAGCACAGGTTTGAGGACACTCTTCAGCAGTTAAACACAAAAACTAGTCATTTTAGGTCAAGAAACTGTAAATTTACCGTCGAATTATAAATAAGAATGAAAAACTTTACGTTTGCCATAGTTTTTTTTATTAATATATGCCCATAATCTCTCTAGTCATGCACATTTTCAATATATTTGTACCCTACATCACAACTTTCTATTCAGCCAGGCTGAATTGAATTTTATTAATATATGCCCATAATCTCTCTAGTCATGAACATTTTCAATATATTTGTACCCTACATCACAACTTTCTATTCAGCCAGGCTGAATTGAAGTTTTCCATAGGAAAACTCTATTCAGCCAGGCTGAATTGAAGTTTTCCATAGGAAAACTCTATTCAGCCAGGCTGAATTTAAGTTTTCCCATGGAAAACTCTATTCAGCCAGGCTGAATTTAAGTTTTCCCATGGAAAACTCTATTCAGCCAGGCTGAATTTAAGTTTTCCCATGGAAAACTCTATTCAGCCAGGCTGAATTTAAGTTTTCCCATGGAAAACTCTATTCAGCCAGGCTGAATTTAAGTTTTCCCATGGAAAACTCTATTCAGCCAGGCTGAATTTAAGTTTTCCCATGGAAAACTTTATCAGCCAGGCTGAATTTAAGTTTTCCCATGGAAAACTCTATTCAGCCAGGCTGAATTGAATTGAAGTTTTCCCATGGAAAACTCTATTCAGCCAGGCTGAATTGAAATGAAGTTTTCCCATGGAAAACTCTATTCAGCCAGGCTCAATTGAAGTTTTCCCATGGAAAACTCTATTCAGCCAGGCTGAATTGAAGTTTTCCCATGGAAAACTCTATTCAGCCAGGCTGAATTGAAGTTTTCCCATGGAAAACTCTATTCAGCCAGGCTGAATTGATGTTTTCCCATGGAAAACTCTATTCAGCCAGGCTGAATTGATGTTTTCCCATGGAAAACTCTATTCAGCCAGGCTGAATTGATGTTTTCCCATGGAAAACTCTATTCAGCCAGGCTGAATTGATGTTTTCCCATGGAAAACTCTATTCAGCCAGGCTGAATTGATGTTTTCCCATGGAAAACTCTTTTCAGCCAGGCTGAATTGATGTTTTCCCATGGAAAACTCTATTCAGCCAGGCTGAATTGAAGTTTTCCCATGGAAAACTCTATTCAGCCAGGCTGAATTGAAGTTTTCCCATGGAAAACTCTATTCAGCCAGGCTGAATTGAAGTTTTCCCATGGAAAACTCTATTCAGCCAGGCTGAATTGATGTTTTCTTATGGAAAACTCTATTCAGCCAGGCTGAATTGATGTTTTCTTATGGAAAACTCTATTCAGCCAGGCTGAATTGATGTTTTCCCATGGAAAAATTTTTTCAGCCAGGCTGAATTGAAGTTTTCCCATGGAAAACTCTATTCAGCCAGCCATGTTGTTGTGTGAGCTGTGAGGATATGTTATTACTCTTTCTTGGCTGAAACATTCATTGCTACTTTGATGGTTGTTTTTTATATGCAGTGGTCTATATTTAGCCTATATTGTGGTAAGATCTCTTAAGCTTCTCAAAAGCTTCAAGCAAATATTCTCCGAGTGTTTGATAAGTGTTGGCCACAAAAACCACCTAAGTATTATTGGCACACTGTAGCATATTTTGTTGAATAACTGCATGGTTAAATCACTTTAATTCGAATAGCGTGGTGTAAAGATCTACATCGATGATGAGTAAGGCTAATAAAGAATCTACTGATGCCGTAAATAACAGATTTTCTGTACTCAACTCAACAATAAGCATGGATGTTTATCAAAAATTGCTGCGAAATAGTCGAATATTGGAAAAGATCTTGGGTTATCTTAGTCTGGAGGAGCAATTGGAGTGCTTACGTGTCTGCAATGAATTTCATGCGGTTATAACAAAAGTGTTGTGGAGGAAATATTGTCAAGATTTGAATATTTACAAAACGCCATATGTTAGCCTCATCACCGATACCAGGCAAGTTGAGAATGTCTGGCCAGCTGCCGGTGCTGCTCAGCTGAAGGAGATGTCGGAGCCCAAAACCTGTCTGACCTTTGAGCAATGTAATACCTTTCTAATGCAAATTGGTGCTAAGGTACGCCATTTGGGTGTGTTCTCGGAGTATGCTAACTTTGAACGCAAATTGGGTGTAGCCTTTCGCTACATACAAGTTTTCCAAAATCTACGAGTGCTAAGTTATCATCGCATAGTAGTATCTGACAATCAGTTGGCGCTAATGGCCCGCCATTGTAGAAAATTGCAAAAACTGAAGTTCATCGAGTGTACTTGTGGAGCGTTAAAGACCTTGGTGCCGGGCCGAAATTTTAATGCAAGCCATTTCATCAAAATGCCGCAATTGCGGGAGCTCATGCTGCAGTGCAAATTGACTTCACCTTTGGTTGAGGTGGAAAGCCATGTGCTGCATGAAATGCTTTCCAAACTGAAGCTGAGATCTTTGATAATGAAGAATTTCAAAGTGGTAGATGGAGGCCAGGATACGGTGCGCATTGGCAATGGCGAAAGTTTGGAAGTTTTTAATGCTGGCATTATTTCGCTGGGATTCTGGCCTGATTTCAAGCATCACCTGAAAGATTTTGGTAATCTGCGAAAGCTAACCATCAATGTTAGGAACTGTTATACTTTGGTTAACTCTTCGGTTTTGGAATTGCTGACCACCAGTTGCCGCAAGTTGCGCAACTTATCGCTGGAGAACTGTGATCTGTATATAGAGGACTTTGGCATTGTCAGCTCGCTGGAGCATTTGACACTTTTATCCTGTGGTGGCTTCACCGCTGCTAATCTGCAACAGGTATTGCAGGATCTTCCCCTGCGTTCATTGTCATTGACCAATACCCGTGTCTTGGGCACCATAACAAGGGCTCGCATATCGCCTGCATTGAATGTTCTGCTGGTGGATACCATATATTTTCGCCCCATTTCGGAGGTGTTTCAGCTCAATCCAAACACCATTACCAGCCTGCACACCATTAAATGGGCCAATGGAGACATAAAGGACTCTTGGCTGCTTGACAAATGCCCACAGCTGAAAAAACTGCACATACCCAATCCCTATTTGATTCGCCACAATCTATTGAAGATGACATCCTTAGAGGAATTGTCTTTTACCTCATGCAAAGGATGCTCTTGGTGTTTCCTGCTGCTGCTGATAAAGAACCTCAAGCTAAGGCGCCTTCATGCACAGACCTCGGAGGGCATAGATGAGCAGAAAGAGGTGCCACAAAATGCCTGCGAGGTGAAAACTTCGTTGAAGGAAATTCTGATGCCCTTTCACATGTTCAGGGCAGCTCAGGATTTCTGGTTGGATTTGTTAAGCCTAAATCGTCAAATGCGACTTATCTTCTTTGGCGACTATGATGATATGATAAACATTAATTTTTTACGGGATTTCGTAAGATCCCCATATGTCTGCAATAACCTCAAACAGATGCGCATATGTGGTCTGGTCATGGGTAAGACACGAATGCAACGCAAGAACTCTTTACCATGTTTATTATTTTTCTCTCCCCTTCCTTTTTTAGATACCGATTATATGCGAAATTATTTCGCCTGTACTCTACAGGAGCTTGGTACAAATCTCAGCCACTATAGAGTAGCCAATTTAAAGATAACTATTGAAATATAATAAAACAGATACTTGTGCAGTGATTAGCAAGAGTCTTGGGTTACTCAATTCAATTGGTTGCCATAGGTGAGGAGAGTTTTAATTTATTAGTTTCTTATGATTATGATTGGTTTTTTCGGTTCTATCCCACTGTGCAATGTCTGACCACCTTCCGCACATGCCCTACACACGCTATTATTCGCCGCACCGATTTTGCATAACTAAACTCGTAGTCCTATGTGTCCCGTTATGATACCGAAAGCTATCCTTCTTAATTCTCTCGCTGAGCCGAAAGACTTCGGGCTAAGCAAGTTTTTTTGACGGCAGTTCTCTAGCCTTCACTGCCAAATCGTCTGCTTTTTCATTCCCCTCACTCCGCTATCACCCGGCTCCCAAACGATGCGGATCGTGCCATCCTCAGAGAAGGCGTTAATCTCCTTCTTACACTCTGAGACTGTTCGTGACCTTACCGTCCTGGTTGTTATTGGCCTGATGACATTATCGTGTGAACATCACACCACTTCACGAATTCCGTGATTGCCCGGATCTCCGCATGCAGGACCGTATTACGGCCAGGTAGTCGAAAACAGATCTCAGTTTTTGGGTTCTCATGTAGACCCTCAGGCCCACTCTGTCCTCTAGCTTTCATCCATCTGTGTAGCATGAATCTCTAGATGGCAGTACGGGATTCAATTAACCCACGACTGCGCCTCTGGCAGCAGTGCCTCGCAATCGACCTCAAGTGTCGGCTAATGTACCGTCCTGGTTGTTATTGTTCTGATG
This sequence comes from Stomoxys calcitrans, assembly GCF_963082655.1. Taxonomy (NCBI): domain Eukaryota; kingdom Metazoa; phylum Arthropoda; class Insecta; order Diptera; family Muscidae; genus Stomoxys; species Stomoxys calcitrans. Next base: position 208,795,086 of record NC_081552.1, read on the forward strand.
ACTAGTTTACTGTCCGTAAACTAGCCACGACTTTCTCGCGTGTACACCACACCACTTCACGCATTCCGGGATTGCCCGGTTCTCCGCCTGCAGGACCGTATTACGGTCTGGCAGTCGAAAACAGATCTCAGTCCCTGGGTTCTCAATGTAGGACCCTAGGCCCACCCTGCCCTCTAGCTTTGATCCATCTGTGTAGTAGATGGCAGTACTGGATTTCCATTAACCAACGACTGTGCCTCTGGCAGCAGTGCCTCGCACTCGACCTTAAGTGTCGTCTAATGTATCCGATCCGAAACCTCTTCCATTCCTTACAGGTTTCCCCCCATCGTCGCCTGGATTATACCGCGATGGTATGAACTGCTCCTATCCTCAATCCATTCTCCCAACGCTTTAAGTCTCATAGCTGCAGTGGCTGCCTCGCACTTAATCTGTATGACTATGGGTCGGATATCTAGAATAGTCTCCAGTACCCTAGTGGGTGTGGTCCTCATTGCTCTGCCTATACCAAGACATCAAGTTCTCTGAACCTGTTTTATTATCCTTATGTTGCACTTTTTCTTCATAGCAATCCACCAAACTACTGCGGCGAAAGTAAGTTTTGGTCTAATCACGCTCCTGTAGAGCCAGATTCGGGCCCCATTTTGAACCTACTGCCCGTCTACATAGTACTGCCCGTACAATGTCTGTGAGCCTTCTCGGTACGCTCCTGAATGTGACAGTTTCCTCACTTCACTACGGGAGTATAGTCATACTGGATAAGTTGCAAGGTGCTGTGCGAACATAGCCAGCACTGGGTCACAAACGTCGTCGTCGTCGCCTTCTGCGTCCTCATCGTCGCCTTCCTCGTCCTCATCGTCGCCTTCCGCATCCTCATCGTCGCCTTCCGTGTCCTCATCGTCGCCTTCCGCGTCCTCATCGCCGGACTATGTGACCCCCCGACCTCTCCCGTATGGCAATATACGCAACGGCAGTATCCCAGCCCCAATATTGCCAGGCCAGTGCCGGGAAGTGTATCATTTTTGCAACTAAACTGCAACGGTCTCCATGGCAAGATCGATGAGAAGAGTCGGAAGAAAATATTGATTTAAGCGATCCAGGAGACAAAACTGACCAACACCTGCAGCTTGCACAGTTATCATGGATACAATGTGATACATATAGATCGCTTAAGGAATCGTGATACACGATTCCGTGCAGTACAGACCCATCTCGCCTGCGCCTGGCGCTGGTGACCGCTACATGGAGTGCATGGGGTAGCAGTCAGGTCCGCTGCTGCCGAGATAGAGTTATACAACGTGTACATACCGCCGGTTGGTAGCTGTGTCCCATTCAATGGCCAGGCCGACATAAGTGGACTACTATCTGGCCATAATCGTCTGGTACTAGGGGACATTAATGCGCATCACACTTCATGGCATTCTCCCCTAGGTAACGACCATCGTGGCATGACTTTGGCAAAGCAGATTGAAGGCTCCATGTTTTGCACGGCGAATGAGGATGCCCCCGATTTATCAATCAGAAGAAGGCCGATTGGACTGACTTCAGAGAGTATATCAATCGCTGTTTCAGTGAACTGTCACCCCCCTCGGATGTGCTAGTTGCTGAGATGAAATTCCGAGACATCATTAACGCAGCAGCCTTTCGCTTTATACCAGCCTGTCGAATACCCCAAGTGCGGGCCAATTTCCCGGCACAGGCACAGGTACTTGCAGACGAAGGTTATTGGATTCGTGCTATGGACCCCGCTAACCCCAGAATCAGTGAGCTAAATCTGAAAATAAACAGGGTAGTCAACGAACATAAGCGGAATTTGTGTCTGAAACACATGGAGCAATGTAACTTAGGCACCGGTTTAGGCAAGCTGTGGTTTGCTGTTAAGTCACTCTTGATCCCCGGTAGACGAGATGACGGGACATCAGTCACTTTCGACGAAGTAACCGTGACTGATCCGAAGAGATGCGCCAGGTTGTTCAACCTTCAATGTATTGTGCATCTCGAGAGTGACCGGGCAAGGAGGAGAGCCATTCGCCGTATTCGTTGTCTCCGAGCCTATGGATAGCCACCACAATTTACCGTGGGCGAAGTTACGAATGTCATCCGTGGCGCCAAATCATCCAAGGCGTTGGGAATCTCTACATTGATGCTGAAGAATCTGAATTTACCGGGAGTTGAGTACCTTACTACTGTCCTCAACCTATCTGTGAACACTCTTATGGTTCCCGATGTTTGGCAAATGGACAGATTAATCTCGCCTCTAAAGCCTGGAAAGGACCCGAGTTTGGAGAAGTCGTACAGACCGATCTGCCTTCTCCCACCAGTAGCAAAGACGCTTGAGGCATTACTCCTCCCGAGCTTCGTAGGAGAATTTACACTCGCCGAGCATCAGCATGAATTTCGAAGACTGCATAGCACAACAACAGCTTTGCACGCCATCACCGCACACATTTGCCGTGGCTTCAAACAGCCCAGACCATGTGATAAGATGGTCCTTGTGACACTGGACCTATCGAATGCATTCGACACGGTCAGCCATGTCAAACTACTTGAGGACATCGCCAATACGTCCCTGCTACCAGGCCTGAAACGCTGTGTAGCGAACTATCTGTGTGGTCGCCAGACTGCATACTAACGTCCTCAACCTGTCTTTGAACACTCTTAAAGTTCCCGATGTCTGGAAAATGGGCAGAAAATGGGTGATCCCGCCTCTGAAGCCTGGAAAGGATTTGAGTTTGGGGAAGTTGTACAGACTGATCTCCCTTCTCTCACCAGTAGCAAAGACACTTAAGGCATTACTCCTCCCGAGCCTTATAGGAAAATTTCCATTCGCCGAGCATCAACATGGATTTCGAAGACTGCATAGCACAACAACAGCTTTGCATGCCATCACCGCACACATTTGCCGCGGCTTCAATCAGCCCAGGCCAGGTGATAAGACGGTCCTCGTGGCACTGAACCTATCGAAGCCATTTGACGGTCAGCCATGCCAAACTATTTGAGGACATCCCCAATACGTCCCTCCAGCCAATCTTGAAACGGTGGGTCGCGAATTGTCTGTTCGGTCGCCAGTCTTTTGTAGAATTTAGGGATAAGAAGTCGAAGCACCGTAGGGTGAAACAGCGAATTCCCCAAGGTGGAGTGATATTCCGGTACTGTTTAATCTCTACCTATCCTCCATTTCACCCCCTCCAGATGTCATCGAGATCGTATAATATGCGGACGATTTTACGATCATGGCATCAGGCCCCCCACCCGTTGTAGACATCTGCCATAGGTTGAACGTCACCCTCAATGAACTTGCCTCATATTTCGGTGCAAGAAATCTGAAGATGCAAACGAAAATTTTGCCCATGAACATTCCACTATGCAAGAGAGGCAAACTTCTCACATATCAACGAGTGCAGTCTGATTCAAGTTTAAGCTCAATGATAAGGGGCCTCCTTTTTATATCCGAGTCCGAGCAGCGTGCCGCAGTTCGACATCTTTTTGGAGAGAAGTTTTACATGGCATAGTGCCTCACAAATGTTGCCAGCATTAGAAGGGGAAAACCATCGCTGAAAATTTTTTCTGATTGTCTCGCCAGGATTCGAACCCAGGCGTTCAGCGTCATAGGCGGACATGCTAACCTCTTCAGCCACATTGTTCACTACTAATACGCGTGAGGTGAATACTGAGCTGACTGTGATGGTTGATGGACAAATGATTCCGACCATCAAGTGTCCCAAAATACTTGGCGTCACATTTGACAGCTCTTACACATTCTCCTCACATGCCACAGCAATTTGGGATAAAGTCAAAAGTAGAAATAAGGTCCTCAAGTCACTTGCTGGCAGCACTTGGGGTACAGACAAAGAAACCTTGTTGACCATGTACAAAGCAATTGGCCGGTCTGTGGTAAGTTATGCAGCGCCAGTGTGGTCTCGTCAAATCTGTGACATGCAGTGAAATAATTTTCAAATCTGTCACAATGCCGCCCTCCGAACTGCGTTCGGCTGTATCCTCAGTCTCAAGTGGACCACCTCCGTCAGGAGACAAAGATCCTACAAATGCAAAGACATGCTGTCTAAGCAATACCTTTTGGGCTGTTATCGCAGAAACCATCCAAATCATCATCTTGTGGATAGATACCCACCGCCCAGAAGCCTTAAGATCTACATGATCTAGAGCGTGAGGTTCAGCGCTACCAGAGAGAGAACCTCTAGATCAAGCGTCATATCAAGCAGGTCTAGACAAGATTCATGCGGACACGGTAGCAGATGCGGTAAATAGCTACCGGGTGTATGTAGTCAGAACGGCCGCCACCCATTGCACCCGAAGAAATCGACCTCCCCCGGCAAACCAGAGTGGTTCTGGCTCAATTACGTTCCGGCAGATGCAGCCGCCTCAATTCCCACAGAGCTAGGAGTGATGCCGACGTGCAAAATGTATGTCCCGATTGTGACCAGGGTCCACATGATACACGTCACCTGTTTAACTGCCCAGCCAGACCCAGATCCCTGTGGACGCCCCCCATCTTAGTCGCAGAGTCCCTGGATCTTAACACTCAACAGAATCAAGCAGACGAAAGATAGAACACAACAAACTGCTACAACAACAATAACGATGAAGTCGCCAAAACCCATAACGATCGACCCCATATAAGAGAAATTGTTAAGATGGTAACCTTTTAGGTTGTGTTTTAAGTAATAAGTGATCCGCATAGTAGCCTAGAAAAAAAATACAAATTTTAATCAATAATAAATGTTAGATGGACATTCAATGCTTGCTCTAAATGAAAATATAAATTTTGACACATCACCTCTAATTGCTTATCTTAATTAACCAAAACACAACTTTATTGGAAAAAAGGCTAATAAATTGCCAAAAAGTGTCTTATCATATGCCAATCAACTAGTAAAGTTCCCTTAATGGCTTTGACAACAAGGTGGCAACGTTATTTTTTCTCCTTCCCACTCCATTTACCACCTGTTGCTCAGCCAGACCTCTGCTCAGTTTCGTTTTAACACCACTTCAATCGGTCGCAGTGGCTTTCATATGCCAATCAACTAGTAAAGTTCCCTTAATGGCATTGACAACAAGGTGGCAACGTTATTTTTTCTCCTTCCCACTCCATTTACCACCTGTTGCTCAGCCAGACCTCTGCACAGTTTCGCTTTAACACTTCAGTCGGTCACATGCATAATAAAATCCTCATGAAATTTGTAGTTAAAAAGTAATAAAGATCAGTGAAACCCATTCGAAAAAAATTAAAGATCAAAAGAAAAGTGAATTTCAGTTAATATATTATTTGATTAATGTGAAAACTCATTTTAAATGTATTAAAATTTGCAAAGTAACAATCGAAAAGCAATGAAATCGAGAAAAAAACAAATAAAGTGATTGTCTGCGGTTTTCGTGTTAGTGCATCGCCGTGTGTGTATCCATTAGCCATTGTTGTTGTTGTATTTATTGTGCATAGAGGGTGCTAGAGAGAATGAGTGAGTTGAAAATGTCATGTTCTCAGATTGATTAATTGTTTTGCTTTGTTGTTATATTTTTTGTGCATAGAGGGTGCTAGAGAGAATGAGTGAGTTGAAAATGTCATGTTCTCAGATTGATTAAGTGTTTTGCTTTGTTGTTTGTCCAAGATGAAGAAGTTATAAAGCTCCTCACCAAAGAAAAAAATTAATAGAGTTTAGAAGTATTAGCACAAAAGTGTTTTAATGAACTATTAAAAAAAGGTAATGAAGTCAATTTTTGGATATTATGAACAAAATCCTTTCTATCTTAGGATCACCAATCAACAAATTTGCAGCCCTACATTTTGCAGGTAAGTTTATGCAAACAAAGCCATATTTTTATGTATTTTATGAATAGTTTTGTATAGAATTGCATAAACTTTGTTGTGTATTGTTTGTTTATCCTTCTAAATACAATAGTAGGCGAAGTCCATTAAAATTGTATCATATATATTACTAGCTGAACCGGGCTCGCTCCGCTGCGCCGTCTTTAACACTCAAATATATCTTATTAGGGTGGGGACACTTCGCCCTGAATGCGGATATCGAATTCGTGACAATGTACCGTATGACGCTGAACGCATTCGAATCCTGGCAAGAACATCGAACAAAGCGGTGTTTATCCCCTCTTAATGTTGGCGACATTTGCGAGGTACAATGCCAAGCATGGCCAGTTAAAAAATTTTTCACAAAGTGGTGTCGCACTGCGGGACGCCGTTCGGACTCGACTATAAAAAAAGCTCCCTTATCACTGAGTTTAAACTTGAAACGGAAAGCACTCATTGATGAATGAAAATTGATTCCTGGTGGTAATGATTTTCCTTAGGGAAATGTTCTCATTAGGGGAGGGATGGCACCTCAGACATTTCGACTCAAATATGGATATCAAATTGGTGCTGCACTTCCAAATCCCTTTAATTTGAGCCCCATATTCCCATGGCCGGTAAATAGGAACCGGCACTTTGCACTGAAATTAGATATCAAATTCGTTCTTAATTCCCAACGGAAATGAAGTTCAGTTTAGGGGGTGCTTTAGGGCGTACCCCAAAACACTTGGCTTCAAAATTGGATATCAAATTCGTTTTCTACTCTCAAATAGCTTTTATTTGAGTCCCATATTGTCATAATGGGTCAAATAACGCATTTGACGTATCTTTAGGTGGAATAGCGCCACCTAGACTTAAACGCAAATTTTAATCTCATATACGTAATCTACTCCCAAATAGCCATTGTCGGCTAATATGCCTATTTGGGGTGGGCGATCTCCCATTACTTGAACCTAATGTTTTATGCCACATTTGTAATCTACTACCTAATACTTTAAATTTGAGTCCCATATTGATATGAACTTCGAAAACATCTGATTAAAGGAGTTTTGGGGGTCCCCGCTGGATACTTGGACCCAAATTTTAATACCATATTCGTTTTATAGTCCCCAATACCTTTCATTTGATACCCTTATTGTGCCCATCGGACCACTTTCGGATATGGGTGGCGTTTTTGGGGTAAGGGGGAGGGTCAGTCTCCAACCGATATCAAAAAACTATATAGCCTACGTTTCCTTCTAGACAAACATAAACAATCTATGAAAATTTTAAGAAAACCGCTTCAGCCAAATAACATATAGTCATAATGGGTCTAATGGCGTTTTTGTGGGGTGGCGTGAACCCCTATACTACATTCATTTAAGCCCCATATTGAAATGAACGTCCAATATGTGTGTTTGGGGGAGTTTTGGGTTTGGGGCGGTCCGACGAGTACTTAGACTACAATTTTAATACCATATTCGTATTCTATTCTCCAATTCCTTTCATTTGAAAACTATATTGTCCCGATCGGTCCACTTTTGATTTTGGGTTGTGTGAGGGGGAGGGTCCGTCCCCCTTCCGATACCGAAAAATTATATAGCCTATGTTTCCTTCCAGACCAACCTACACAATATGAGAAAATTTCGAGAAAATCGGTTCAGCCGTTTTTCAGTCTATACGGTACAAACATACCGAGACGCATACATCCGTGATTGGCTAATGTGCCTATTTTGGACGTTTTTGTGAGGGTGGGGTGACCCACTATACTTCGACATAAATTTGTATGCCAGATTTGTTAACCACTTCCGCATACTTTTCATTTGATACCCATATTGTCCTTATCGGTTCACTTTTGATTCCGTTATCAAAAAATTATAAATCCTATTCCTATTGTACTTCCTGACCATATCCGTTATCTACTCCCGAATATCTTCCATTTGAGTCCCATATTGTCATGATCGTCAAATAAACCTATTTTATGGTGTGTTTTTGGGTCTAGGACATGGACCAGGTACATGGACCCAACTTTTATTATGAAAGTCGTACTCTACTCTTGAATATCTTTCATTTGAATCCCATTTTGTCCCGATCGGTCGACTTTTATTTTTGGGTAGTATGGGGGAGGGTCCGCCCCCTCCCGATATCAATCAATTATATAGCCTTTGTTTCCCTTCAGACCAACCTACACAATCTGTGAAAATTTGAAGGTAATCGGTTCAGCCGTTTTGAGTCTATACGGAACAAACAAAGAAACCGACAAACAAACAAACAAGTTGATTACAAATTTTATATATAAGAAAAAAACGGGCAAGGGGCTTATAAAGGCGATTTTGTGGTACATATTACGGTCATACGGCTGAATAGATTTTAATGAAATAGGCATCAATCGAACGATTTTTTATCCAGAGAGATGACGAATATACATAAAAAGTAATTTTTCGAAAGGAAAAGGCACGAAAATGAGGAATTCAAGAAGAAGAAGTATAAACACATCCAATTGTTATTGGTTTTTTTCTAAAGCTTTCGTTATAGGTGTGAATGCAACGCCATAGGTGGGAGTATTAATGGTGAAAGTAAGAGAAACAACAGGTGGAGAAATAGTATCTCAATTTATAGTTGATGAGGATGTTGTGGGGCTGTGATGTGCGTGGCCCTACTAGGCATGTTGGTCAGCCAATTTCTAAAGACTCGGATTTGTGTGGATTTTGCAATTTTGTTCTTGTTTGTAGTATATATATCTATTGGAAGCCTAAAAAATGAAACAAAATATTTTGTTACTACAGTACAGATCATATGCAGTATATGGGTGGATGTCACCTATTTTATTAAAACTATAGCTGGACAGTGCCCGCTCCGCTGCGCCTTATTTCATTCTCTTATTTTATCGAACCCTATACGTTCACGTCAGGAAATAAGTCCTGTTTGGGGGAATTGGTACGGCCTTTCAGATATTTCGCGCCAATGTGGATATTATATTGGTGCTCTCCTTTCATTGGAGTCGTATATTGCTATGGTCGGTAAATATGTCCGGTATGGGGGTGTTTTTGAGAGTGAGGCGGATCCCCATATATCAGATGCGTGCTCTGATCTCAAATACCATTCATTTGAGTCGCATATTGTCATTATTGGTTTATATTCCATTTTGCTGGTGGCTTTGGAGGTAGGGCGGTTCCCTAGATATCCCAATGTGAGTGAAGATAAATTCCGAATTTGACTAGTGGAGACACAAACCACAGACTTAACAGTCCTCTGTTATTGGTATTAGCAGAACACTGTTAAGCAACTTTGTAAGCAATTAATTAATTAAAAAAATAAATATTTGTTCATAAAAAGTTAATTTCAAACAACACAAAAAAAAAAAGATCTAGAAAATAATAAGGTGATCCAACATTAAAATTTAGTTCCCTCAATATCCGCAAGGTGTACTAACAAGATAAAGAAGATTGTAAAGTTGATTGATCCACTGTGCAAAAATAGAAAATAGTTAGGCGATGAGACTGGTCTCAAACGACAGCTAGGTAAGCCTGGTTTTTTGGCAAAAACTTGAAAAAATTATCCAAAGGACTTAAAAAGTAAAGCTTGTGTGAACCACTGTGCGAAAACGGAAAATAGTAAGCCTATGAGACCGGTCTCAAACCACAGCTAGAGAAGCCTAGTTTCTTATACATATGCCCACATTTTCTTAATAAATAATAAGTACCGAATTTTTGCAAAAATTCGACAAAATTACTCAAAAGACTCGAAAAGTCACGTTTGCGTGAACGATTGTGCAAAAATGGAAAATAGTTGGGCGAAGAGACTGCTGTCAAACGACAGCTAGGGACCACGTTTTCCAAATAATCGTCTAACTATCGAATTTTTGACAAAAACTCAACAAAATTACTCAAAAGACTCCAAAAGTCAAGTTTGCGTGAACCACTGTGTGAAAATGGAAAATAGTAAGGCAATGAGACCGGCATCAAACGACAGCTAGGGAAGCCTAGTCTCTTGTACATATGCCCACATTTTCCAAATAATCGTCTAACTATCGGATTTTAGGCAAAAACTTGAAAATTGGCCAATATCTTGGTTTCTTTAATACTTAGGACTCCAAATTGAATAGATTCGAAAAGAGCGTGCTCCATATTATATTTCCTGTAAACGGTTTTAGCCCACTATTTCCCAGTTGGCCACAGTGGGCCATTAACTCTGAAAAATGGGGCATTATGTATAAAAATTACCAAAATTTGCCAAAAATGGCCAATATCTTGGTTTCTTTAATACTTAGGGCTCCGAATTGAATAGATTCGGAAAGAGCGTGGTCCATGTCATGTTTCCTGTAAACGGTTTCAGCCCACTAGTTCCCAGTGGGCCATTAACTCTGAAAAATGGTGCATTATGTATAAAAATGACCAAAATTTGCCAAAAATGGCCAATATCTTGGTTTCTTTAATACTTAGGGCTCCGAATTGAATAGATTCGTAAAGAGCGTGCGGTTTCAGCCCACTAGTTTCCAGTTGGCCACAGTGGACCATTTACTCTGAAAAATGGGGCATCATATGAAAAATGACCAAAATTTGCCAAAAATGGCCAATATCTTGGTTTCTTTAATACTTAGGGCTCCAAATTGAATAGATTCGAAAAGAGCGTGCTCCATATTATATTTCCTGTAAACGGTTTTCGCCCACTATTTCTCAGTTGGCCACAGTGGGCCATTAACTCTGAAAAATGGGGCATCATATAAAAAATTACCAAATTTTGCCAAAAATGGCCAATATCTTGGTTTCTTTAATACTTAGGGCTCCGAATTGAATAGATTCGGAAAGAGCGTGGTCCATATTATGTTTTCTGTAAACGCTTTCAGCCCACTAGTTCCCAGTTGGCCACAGTGGACCATTATCTCTGAAAAATGAGGCATCATATGAAAAATGGCCGAATTTTGCCAAAAATGCCCACTATCTTGGCTTATTTAATACTTAGGGCTCCAAATTGAATAGATTCGCAAAGAGCGTGGTCCATACTATATTTTCTGTAAACGGGTTCAGCGGTTTCTGTAAACGGTTTCACGTACTTAGCCCTGAAAAATATCAGCATCGTGCTCTACTCTCAAATTTCTTTAATTTGAGCCCCAATTGCCATTGGTTTAGGGGAGGTTTATGGGTTGGCACGACCCCCAAACATTAAGCCTCAAAATTGGATATGAAATTCGCTGTCTACTATCAAACACCTATTATTTATCGCCATAGTAGGCAATCATGATCGCTGTGAAGTGAGTTTAGAGGCGGACCCTGAAGTTATATCAGCATCGTGCTAGAGCACGTTTCTGTTTTGAGCCCCATAATGTCAAGCATTTTGAAGGAGGCTATGGGGTCTTGTTCAGATTCACACTAATTAATTTTTTTGTATTGGTTATCTACATTCAAAATCATATTTCAAAGCGACCACTTGGGATACCACATTCTTAAAGATCCGCAGGTCCTCCTGGGTCCATCCCAATTTGAGGGTTAAAAGTGTACACTTCTACCAAAGACCTTTTATTTCTGTTCTATGCTATCCTGATCGGCCTTCATATATTATTTCATATTACTCATATAATTTTCTTTAATTCCTTTTTTTAAGTAGGATAGGGGGGAGGGGGATTGTCCTCTGACATGTCCTCTCATTTGAGTACTATATATTCTCGTTCATCCTACATGGCAGTTTGGCGTTGCATTTATTGGGAGGAGAGGGTCGGTCCCCCCGACGCTCAACGCCAAACGACATTTTTTATACCCACCACCGAAGGATGGGGGTATATTCATTTTGTCATTCCGTTTGCAACACATCGAAATATCCATTTCCGACCCTATAAAGTATATATATTCTTGATCAGCGTAAAAATCTAAGACGATCTAGACATGTCCGTCCGTCTGTCCGTCTGTCTGTTGAAATCACGCTACAGTCTTTAAAAATAGAGATATTGAGCTGAAATTTTGCATAGATTCTTTTTTTATCCATAAGCAGGTTAAGTTCGAAGATGGGCTATATCGGACTATATCTTGATATAGCCCCCATATAGACCGATCCGCCGATTTAGGGTCTTAGGCCCATAAAAGCCACATTTATCATCCGATTTTGCTGAAATTTGGGACAGTGAGTTGTGTTAGGCCCATCGACATTCTTCGTCAATTTGGACCAGATCGGTACAGATTTGGATATAGCTGCCATATAGACCGATCCTCCGATTTAGGGTCTTAGGCCCACAAAAGCTAAATTTATTATCCGATTTTGATGAAATTCGGGACAGTGAATTGTGTTAGGCCCATCGACATCCTTCGTCAATTTGGCTCAGATCGGTCCAGATTTGGATATAGCTGCCATATAGACGATCCTCCGATTTAGGGTCTTAGGCCCACAAAATCTAAATTTATTATCCGATTTTGATGAAATGCGGGAATGTGAATTGTGTTAGGCCCATCGACATCCTTCGTCAATTTGGCTCAGATCGGTCCAGATTTGGATATAGCTGCCATATAGACCGATCCTCCGGTTTAGGGTCTTTGGCCCACAAAAGCTAAATTTATTATCCGATTTTGATGAAATTCGGGACAGTGAATTGTGTTACGCCCTTCGACATTCTTCGTCAATTTGGACCAGATCGGTACAGATTTGGATATAGCTGCCATATAGACCGATCCTCCGATTTAGGGTCTAAGGCCCATAAAAGCCACATTTATTATCCGATTTCGCTGAAATTTGGGACAGGGATTTGTGTTAGGCCCTTCAACTTCCTTCGTTAATTAGGACCAGATCGGTACAGATTTGGAAATAGCTGCCATATAGACCGATCCTTCGATTTAGGGTCTTAGGCCCACAAAAGCTAAATTTATTATCCGATTTTGATGAAATTCGGGATAGTGAATTGTGTTAGGCCCATCGACATCCTTCGTCAATTTGGCTCAGATCGGTTCAGATTTGGATATAGCTGCCATATAGACCGATCCTCCGATTTAGAGTCTTAAGCCCATAAAAGCCACATACATTATCCGATTTTGCTGAAATTTGGGACAGGGAGTTATGTTAGGCCTTTCAACTTCCTTTGTTAATTTTGCCTAGATTGGTCCAGATTTGGATATAGCTGCCATATAGACCGATCCTCCGATTTCGGGTCTTAGGCCTACAAAAGCCATATTTATTATCCGAATTTTATGAAATTCCAGACAGTGAATTGTGTTAGGCCCATCGACACCCTTCGTCAATTTGGCCCAGATCGGTTCAGATTTGGATATAGCTGCCATATAGACCGATCCTCCGATTTAGGGTCTTAAGCCCATAAAAGCCACATTTATTATCCGATTTTGCTGAAGTTTGGGACAGTGAGTTGTCTTAGGCCCTTCGATATCTGTCTTCAATTTGGCCCAGACCGGTTCAGATTTGGATATAGCTGCCATATAGACCGATTTCCTGATTTAAGGTTTTTGGCCCATAAAATGCTCATTTATTGTCCGATGTCGCTGAAATTCGGGACAGTGAGTTAAATTAAGCCCCTAAAATTACTTTTGCAATATCGCATAGATCGGTCCAGACTTGGATATAGCTGTCATATAGACCGATATCTAGGTTTTAGGTTTTGGGGCCATAAAAGGCGCATTTATTGTCTGATGTCGCTGAAATTTGAGACAGTGAGTTTAGTTAGGCTCTTCGACGCCCTTCTTCAATTTTGCCCAGATCGGTCTCGATTTGAATATAGCTGCCATATAGACCGATCTCTCGATTTAAGGTTTTAAGCCCATAAAAGAGGCATTTATTGTCCGATTTCGCTCAAATTTGGGACAGTGCTTTAAGTTTGCCTCTTCGATATTTTTATGCAACTTGGCCCAAATCGGTCCAGATTTGGATATAGCTGCCATGTAAACCGATATCTCGATTTAAAGTCTTGGCCCCATAAAATTCGCATTTATAATCCGATATCACTGAAATTTGACAAAGTCTTATGTTAGGCTTTTCGACATCCGTGTCGTATATGGTTCAGATCGGTTTATTTTTAGATATATCTACTGTACTTATTAGTATTTGGTCCAAATCGGAACATATTTTAATATAACTGATATGGGACATAAGTTATGAATTTTTCACCGAATTTTGATGAAATGCGGTTTACATATATACCCGAGGTGGTGGGTATCCAAAGTTCGGCCCGGCCGAACTTAATGCCTTTTTACTTGTTTTAGTCTTTTATTGTCGCGATTTACTGTCCTGCGGAACGGTAGGACGTGACTTAGATACTTGAATCCTTATACCAACATTAGATTCGAAATATACTTTCAGCGACCTTTCTTTTAATTGGAGGGTATTTAGTGGGTGGGCCGGTCCCAGACTCTGTCCTAATTGTGTATGGCAGATTCGTAGTCAAGTCATAAAGACCTTTCATTCGATACCCATTTTGGACATTTGTGCCCGTTTTGGGAGTTTATTGGATTGGGGAGGCCCCCTAGACACCTTGGTCCAAATTCTTATAACAAATTTCAAATATCTTTCGTTTGATACCCATATTGTCGCAATCGGTAAACATGTCCTGTTGAGGGGTTTTGGGGGGTGGGGAGGCGCCTAAGACATCAAGCAATAAGTTTTTATATCTGCATTGAACTCTACCATTAAATAGCTTTTATTTGATACATTTATTTTCCCAATCGGTAAATTTGTTCTGCTAGGGGGTTTTGGGTGGTGGAGAGGGCCCTCAGACACCAAAAAATAATTTTTTGTCTCAGATTTGTGTTCTGCTTTTAAATACCTTTTATTTGATACTCATATTGCCCAAAGGAGTAAAAGTGTCCTGTTGGGTGGTGTTTTTGGGGCTGAGCCCCACCTGACACTTATATAATATTTTAATGCCAAGTTCTTACTCTACTCTCAAATACCTTTCATTTGGTACCCACATTGCCCAAAGCGGTGAAAGTGCCCTCTTGGGGCTTTTTTGGGGGTAGGGGACCTCCCACCCCTAAACTTAAGAATGAAATTTATGTATCAAATGCGTATTCTACTCTTAAATACCTTTCATTTGATACCCATATTACCCCAATCAGTGCACATGTCCGTTCGGGTGGGTTTTGGGATGGGGCGTCCCCCCAGATTATACAAATATGCAGAATTGTCGATATGGAGTGAAGATCAGCCAGAAGCATTGCAAGAGCTTAAAATGCATCCAGAAAAAGTCACAATTTGGTGTGGTTTATGGGCTGGTGGCATCATTGGACCGTATTTCTTCAAAGATGATGGAATGGGTACCATCGATTCAAATAAAAATTTCATACATTTTTGTGTTTTTTTTTTTTTTGAAAAACTTTCCTTTAACTCTTAAATCATCCTTTACATGCAAAATTCAGCCAAATAATCGTAACAGAATTCTACATAACCCGATCGGTAGATTGGTTTATATGGGAACTATATCGAAATTTGCACCGATACTGCACCTACTTCAAAGAGAAGTATCTGGGCAAAATTTCAACCGGCTGGCTTAACGCGTTCGACTATCTTGATTTCGACAGGCGGGCGGATAGTCATGGCTAGATCGACTCAGAATACCGAGGCGATCAAACGGAATGACTAGATTAGTATACCCCCATCCTGTTAGGGTGAGTATAACAACATTTTACAGCTTGAAGCCATCACCGTAGCAGCTGGATCCAATCCATTCCAAACCATAGAATACCTTACCTGGTATGGCACTAGAGGCTAAAAATGGGTTGGTAAGGCTTTGAGTGCTAGATTTGCCTCATGTAAGCAGCAATAACCTACGCCCCAGTAGTGCTGTAGGTTAGGTCTGTCATTTGCTGGCATGTTGTCATACTTCTCTGCAGCATCGCACGCCATTGATGTAGTCCCCTGCGAGCTGTGGCCATGCAAAAATGATATTCTGAGAATGCCTGACTACAAAGCTTTATTTTAAGAATTTGATTTATTGCGATCTTTTAAATAGAGTTTTCTGTTGTACTCGTATTCAGCGGATTTCGAAGCAGCTCATTCTCATTAATTTTCTGAACCACAATGACTAAGATTATGCCTCTTTAGCTATAGTCGTTGTTTACGCGTTATATAAAGAAGGAGCTTTGCACAAAATCCCAATATTCAGTAGGTAAAGTGATGAAGACTAGATAAGGCATAATCTCCTCAAAATGGATGCTGCCCAGAAGTTGATCAACAATCTGGTGATATTGTCTAAGATCTTGGAGTATTTAAGTCTAGAGGAACAGGTCAAATGTCTGGAGATTTCAAAGTCATTTCGCCATGCCATCACAACAGTGTTGTGGAAGAAGCATTACCGCGAATTAAACCTGTATAAGACACCCTACATTAGTATTATAACCAAAAAATCGCAAGATAGCGGCGAGGATCTGGTGACATTGCAAGAAATCCAAGAACTGAAAACCTCTTTGAAATATGACAAATGCAATGTGTTCCTAAGAAGTTTGGCGCCCCATGTTCACAAATTGAGTGTCTTTTCGGAGTATTTCATTTTTCGTCACAACATGGGGGTGGCTTTCCGCAATATACAAAAGTTTATCAATCTGCGACAATTGAACTTCACCCAAATGGTGGTGACCAGTGACCATATGGAGTTGATTGCCGCAAAATGTCGAAGATTGCGAAGGTTGGAGTTTATCGAGTGCTTCAGTGAAACCTGGAATCCTTTGCTACCCGGCTACAATTTGGATATTGCCACACTAGGCCAGTTAAGATATTTGAGCGATTTGACCTTGCAGTGTCAATTGATGGAAAACCCGCCTACACTGGAGTGTAACATTGTGCATGAACTGCTATCCAAACTCCGCTTGAAGCGTTTGGTTATGAGAAACCTCAACATTGTGGATTTTGGTTCAGACACTGTACAGCACATCATGCATGGCGGCTGTGTGGAGGTATTGCATGTGGGCAATATCTCCCTGGAGTTTTGGCCCCATTTCAAGCATCATCTGAAGGAGTTCCATAACCTCAGCGATCTCTTCATAAACGTTGTGGATTGTAACACCTTGTTGAGTTCACCCGATTTGGAGCTATTGGCCAACCACTGTCCAAAGCTCTTGAAGTTGACTTTGGAGAATTGCGATCTTGAAGTGGCAGATTTTGGTTTGCTAAAGAGCGTGCAACATTTAGCGCTGAATTCCTGTGGGGGTTTTCGTGCCGCTAATCTCAAGCAGGTGCTGAGTAGGTTGCCCTTAGTCTCTCTAAGTCTAGTCAACACTAGAGTGCTGGGCAATATCATGGGCATATCGGTGGGTGCCCAGCTGGAGACCATTAAAGTGGACACCATCCATTTCCATCCCATTACAGAGGCATTTCAAAGATGCCAAAACGAAATGCCTGCGGTGCATACGATCAAATGGCTGAATGGTGATATAAGCGATAGTTGGATTATGGACAAATGCCCGAATCTAAAAATTCTTCATATTCCAAATCCGTATCTCATGCGACATGGTCTCCTGAAAATGACTTCGTTGCAGGAGTTGTCCTTTAGTTCTTGCAAAGGTTTCTCTTGGTGTTTTCTAGTGCTGCTAATCAAGAATCTCAAGCTGCAGCGTTTAAACATCTTCACTACTGAGGGTATCGATGATGTGAAGGAAAAACCCGAAAATGCCTGTGACGTAAGGACAACTGTACGGCGCGTGCTATTGCCATATCGCATTTACAAGATGGCTCAGGATTTCTGGATGGATTTGCTGGTGCTGAATAGAAAACTGAAATTGAGTTTCTATGGCGAGCATGAAGATTTGCTCTGTACGAATTTTCTACGTGGCCTCTTGAGATTCCTGCATGTGCGAGACAATTTGAAGTGTTTGAAAGTATGCGGTTTTGTTGTAGGTAAGTTTTTAAACCAATGGTCCATAAGCGAAGTAAGTTCATTGGTTGATAATAATTCGATGCTACAGAAAGTTGAAAATCTAACAAGGATTCCTTTTTTGTTCGAAAAAAAAAACAAGTGAAAGCGAGCTAAGTTTTGCCGGGCCGAATCTTATAAACCCTCCACCATGGATCGCCGAATTTGTGTGCATTGGTCCAATTCGTACCATAGAAGAAGTCATTGTGTAAAATTTCATCAAATTCGATTAAGAATTGAGCCCTTTAGGGGCTCAGGAAGTAAAATAGGGAGATCGGTTGATATGGGAGCTGTATTAGGCTATAAACACATTCAAACCATATTTGACACGTTGAAGGTCAGGGGAGAAGCCGTTGTACAAAATTTCAGCTAAATCGGATGATAATTGCGCCCTCTAGAGGCTCAAGAAGTCAAAATCCCAGATCGGTTTACATGGCAGCTATATCAGGTTATAGACTGATTAAAACCGTATTTGACACAGTCGTTGGAAGTCATAATAAAACAAGTCATGCAAAATTTCAGCCAAATCGGATAGGAATTGCGCCTTCTAGAGGCTTTAGAAGTCTACATCCCATATCGGTTTATATGACAGCTATATCAGGTTATTGACCGATTTCAACCATACATAGCACAGTTGTTGGGCGCCCTGGTAGCCTCGTTGGTAGCGTGCTTGGATTATCAGGGCAGTGATCGTGGGTTCGATTCCCACCAGAAGCCCTGGTCTATCGCTACTGTGTTATCACAATGGACTTAAAATTGTCTAAGTGAGTCTATGAAGGACTGCCACTCTTACCTAACCTAGCACAGTTGTTGGAAATCATAAAACCTTATGCATAATTTCATCCAAATCGGATAATAATTGCGCCCTCTAGTGGCTCAAGAAGTCGATACCAAAAATCGGAGCATTTTTTATCCGATTTGGATGAAATTTGAATGGATATAGCTGTCATATAAACCAATCTTGGGTCTTGACTTCTTGAGCTTCTAGAGGGCGCAATTCTTATCCAAAATTTGCAAATTTGCCCATGAACATTCCATTTAGGAACAGGGGTAAACTTCTCACATATCAATGAGTGCTGTCCGATTCAAGATTTAAGCTCAATGATGAGGGACTTCCATTATATAGCCTAGTCCGAACGGTGTGCCGCAGTGCGACACCTATTTGTGCAAAAGTTTTTACATGGCTGCCAGACCAAATGGTACAGTACCTCCCGAATTTCGCCAGCAATAGGAGGGGAAAACCACCGCTGAAAATTTTCATAATGTTCTCGCCAGGATTCGAACCCAGGCGTTCAGCGTCATAGGCGGTCATGCTAACCCCTGCGCTACGGTGGCCAATTCTTATTCGATTTGGCTAAAATTTTTAATTTGACTTCCAATAACTGTGCCAAGTACGGTCTAAATTAGTCCTTAACCTGGTACAGTCGCCATATAAGTCATGATAAGTCATTTAAAGAACATGAAAAATGTGATCCATGGTGGAGGGTATAAAGACTTCCGCCTGCTCGAACTAAGCGCGCTTTTACTTGTTACAATATAAACTTTCTTCGTAGGCTGGGGATTAGTCTTTTGGCCGCTGGATTTCGTTGCTGGACCACTGTGCAGCATTTTAATTCCATTGATTTGTTTTTAAATTTGCAATGTTTTTGTTTTCAGATATTCGCGATCTGCAGGAGAATTTCGATAAAACTATGCATAAATTAAATTCCAAAACTAGTCATTATAGAGCGAAAAATTCAAAGTTTACCATTGAAATATGAGCAAATAAAAATTCGTAAATTTTCTTATATATAAAAATCAATTTGTATTTGTTTTTCGGTTTGTTTGCTTGTGTGATCCTTATAGGCTCAAAAACGGCTGAACCGATTGTCATGATTGACATGATATTCACTGATGGTGTCATTATGCACCATCAGTGAAAATTTCATCTAGTGGTAAAAATAGCGTACTAAATTTTTTGATATCTGAAGGGGAGCGGACCCTCCCCTTACCCTATTTTTGGGAAACGCCAGATATTGCTGATGGGTGGTGCGATTTAAGCGAAATTTTGTGTGCTCTCTTATTGTAGCCTAAAAATAAAAATTTGGAATCCTAATTTCGGATCGGGCACCTAGGGGGCCGCCCCACCCCCAAAACCTACCAAATATATATTTAGACCAATCATGACAATATGGGACTCAAATGAAAGGTATTTAAGGTTAGAAAACGTATCCGATATCCAATTGTCTGACCAAGTGTTAGAAGGACCACCCCAACCCCCAAAACACCCCTAAATCGGACATATTTACCGACCATTGCAATATGGGACTCAAATAAAAGGTATTTGCGAGAAGAATACGAATCTCATATCCAAATGTAGGAGCAAGTTTCTGGGGGTCCACACCTTCCCCAAAACGTCCCCCAAACAGGAGTTTTTTACTGACCATGGCAATATGGGTCTTATAGACTCAAAAACGGCTGAACCGATTTTCATGAAATTTTCACTGAAGGTGCATAATTATCTGAAGGGGAGCGGACCCTCCCCCTTACCATATTTTTCGGAAACGCCAGTTCTCTGTGATGGGTGGTGTGATTTAAGCGAAATTTTGTGTGCTCTCTTATTGTAGCCTAAAAATAAAAATTTGGAATCCTAATTTCGGATCGGGCTCCTAGGGGGGCCGCCCCACCCCCCAAATCTAACAAATAAACATATACACCATTTACGGCAACATGGGACTTAAATTAAAGGTATTCAAGATTAGAAAACGTAACCGATATCCAATTGTCGGACAAAGTGTTAGGAGGACCACCCCAACCCCCAAAATCGGACATATTTACCGACCATGGCAATATTGGACTCACATAAAAGGTATTTGCGAGAAGAATACGAATCTCATATCCAAATGTAGGAGCAAGTTTCTGGGGTTCCACCCCTTCCCGAAAACACCCCCCAAACAGGACTTACCCATATAGGACATATTTGCTGACCATTGCAATATGGGGCTAAATTAAGAGGTATTTTAGGGTAGAACACGAATCTGATATATATCTTCAGGGCCAATTCACTGTGTGGCCGCCCCATCCCCCAAAACACCCCCCAAATCGAACATGTTTGCCGACGTTGGAAACATGGGACTCAAATAAAAGTTTTATGGAAGTAGATAACGAATGGGCCCTACGGTCTCAGTGACGTCTCACCCTATAACAAGCCCCAAATTGACAATTTGGGTATTAAAGAGAGTGAGGATCGATATTGATAGTTTTTAGGGTCCATAACCCAAACCGAACATATTTCCTGACTTTTTCCATAAGGGGTTTTAATAAAAGGTATTTGATATTAGCAAACGATTGTGATATCCAATTTTGAGACCAATGGAAATATGGGGTTCTAATAAATGATATTTAAGAGTAGAGCAAGATGCTGATATATTTTCAGGGCTAAAAGTTTGGGCGGCCATCCCACTCCCCAAAATACCCCAACATCGGACATATTTACCGACTATGTCATGTCAATGTGGGGCCCAAAGGTATTCAGAGATCGGTCTATATGGCAGCTATATTCAAATCTGGACCGATCTGGACCAAATTAAAGAGGAATGACAAAGGGCTTAGCAGAACTCACTGAATTTCGGCGACATCGGACAATAAATGCGCCATTTATGGTCCCAAAACCTTAAATCGAGAGATCGGTCTATATGGCAGCTATATCCAAATCTGGACCGATTTGAGAACACACAACTCACTGTCCCAAATTTTGGCAAAATCGGATAATAAATGTGATTTTTATGAGCCTAAGACCCTAAATCGGCGGATCGGTCTATATGGCAGCTATATCCAAATAAGGACCGATCTGGGCCAAATTGCAGAAAAATGTCAAAGAGCCCAGCACAACTCACTGTCCCAAATATTAGCGAAATCGGATAATAAATGTGATTTTTATGGGCCTAAGACCCTAAATCGGCGGATCGGTCTATATGGCAGCTATATCCAAATCTGGACCGATCTGGACCAAATTGAAGAAAGATGTCGAGGGGCCTAACTTAACTCACTGTCCCAAATTTCAGCAAAATCGGACAATACAAGTGTATTTTATGAGCCTAAGATCCTAAATCGGCGGATCGGTCTATATGGGGGCTATATCGAGATATAGTCCGATATAGTCCATCTTCGAACTTAACCTGCTTATGGACAAAAAAGGAATCTGTGCAAAGTTTCAGCTCAATATCTCTGGTTTTAAAGACTGTAGCGTGATTTCAACAGACCGACGGACGGACATGGCTAGATCGTCTTAGATTTTTACGCTGATCAAGAATATATACACCTTATAGGGTCGGAAATGGATATTTCGATGTGTTGCAAACGGAATGACACAATGAATATACCCCCATCCTTCGGTGTTGGGTATAAAAATAAATATTCAAAGTATAATTTTTTTCCATATAAAGTAAAATAAGGCCCAGAGGTGCGGGCCCGTTCAGCTAGTACTCCATTAACAAAGGGTACCCACCACCATGGATACCCTTATTAACTCAGTTTGTAGTCGAATTATTTTGACTAAGGCTTACATTTTCTTAAGAAATCACATAGGGGTATTGGTTTTGCAGCGACCTATATCTATTTTTCTATTCCATTGGATGGGGGTATACTAATCTAGTCATTCTGTCTGTAACACCTCGAAATATTAATCTAGGACCCCATAGAGTATATATATATTCATGATCGTCCCGACGTTCTGAATCGATTTAGTCATGTGCGTCCGTGCGTCGACCGTCTGTCTGTCGAAATCACAATAGCGGTCGAAATATAGGGGGTCACCCCACCCCCACAAAAACGCCCAAAATGGACACATTTGCCAATCACGGATATATGGGACTCGGTTTGTATGTTCCGTATAGACTGCAAAACAGCAGAACCGATTTTCTCGAAATTTTCACAGATTGTGTAGGTTGGTCTGGAAGGAAACATAGGCTATATAATTTTTCGGTACCGGAAGGGGGGACGGACCCTCCTCCTTATACCAAAAACACAATCCAAAATAAATGTGGACCGATCGGGACAATATAGGTATCAAATGAAAGGTAATGGGGAGTAGAATACGTACATGTTATTAAAATTTGAGTCTAAGTACCCATCGGGCCGGCCCAACCACAAAACTCCCCCAAACAGACATATAGGACGTTCACTTCAATATGGGGCTCAAATGAAAGGTATTCGGGAGTAGATTTCGAATCTGGCATACAAAATCAGATCGAAGTATAGGGGGTCATGCCACCCCTTAAGAACGCCATTAAACCCATTATGACTATATTTTTTTTAGCACCATCCATGGTGGTGGGTTCCCAAGATTCGGCCCGGCCGTATTTAGCACGCCTTTACTTGTTATAATGCGTCACCATTGAATCTGCCATCGACACTAATTGAAGGCATATTTATAGCAATGATGACTGCGGTCATCTGTAATGTAAAATTACAATTATCATAGTGGTATAATCATTAGTTAGATATATCATGCAGTTATCTTCTGTAGTGTAGTGTCATTTGTATATTCTGCCGACAGTTGTCAAAGTGATCTTCAACGCTGTTAGTGAAAGTAAAAAATAAAAAAAAGAAATTCCATACAGTTGCCGTTCAATATGAGTGGTACTCAAACTATGGTTAGCGGTGTCAAAATCTTTCAGGACAATTACATAATCAAGAAGATCCTGGAATGTTTGAGCCTGAGTGAGCAACTACGCCTGCTGGATGTTAGTGAATCATTTCGCTATGTTATAGTCAATCTGATATGGCTTGTCAAATATCGCACTTTGCATTTGCACCAAACACTCTATGAGACGTTGATAGATGAGCCTGCTATGCCATTGGCCCCTGGAGACGCAGTTGATATGGCCAAGCATGACTATCTGGGTCTAAACAGAATCAAACAATCGAAGGTCGCCTTAAAGGTGCAACTTTGTAAACGCTTCCTGCGGTCACATGCCCCCAATGTGAAAATTCTCAAAGTGTATTCGGAGTATTACGATTTTAAAGGTTTCCAGGGTGTCACCCTTAATAGCATTGACATTTTCAAAAATATTCTGCACTTGAGCTACCACAAGCTGGTGGTTACCAATGAACAGTTGGCCCTTTTGTCTCAGCATTGTCGTCAACTGCGAAGAGTTGAGTTTATCGAGTGTTTTTGTGAGGAACTCGCCACCCTCATACCGGGCGATAACTTAAAAATTGAAAATTTGGTGAATATGCCACGCCTGGAGGCTCTTATCATTCAAGCGGATCCCTCGCTGACAGCTCCACGCAATGAGATGGAATGCAACATTTTGTGGCAACTGCTCAATGAACTACAGCTAAAATGCCTTCAGCTGAGGAACATCACCATAGTCGACAGCCAATGGACCGAGGGCAATGGCGCAGGCGATTTTCAAGACATAGACTCGAGCTGCTTGCAGTGCCTGGATGTTGGCTACATATCCGATGAGTTCTGGCATACTTTCACAGGTTTCTTGAAGAAGTTGCCCGAATTGCGTGAACTATTCATAAAGGTGGCCAATTGCAATACTGCCATCAAGCTTGCTACGGTGGAGATATTGTCTGCGACCTGCCAGCATTTGCAGCGTTTATCCATAGAGAATTGCGATTTGCATGTGGAGAATTTTTGCGTTTTTAAAAAACTGAAAGAGCTCTCATTGACCGGCTGTGGTGGCTTTACATTTGCCAATTTGCAACAGGTTATGGGAGGCCTGGAATTGGAGCGTTTCACCTTAATCAACACTCGTGTGCTGGGAGTCATTTATCACATCTATGTCTCGCCCTCCCTGCAGTCCATTACGGTGGACACCATACTGTTTACCACCATTTCGGAGGCATTCCAAAAGTCCCTTAACAAGTTTGAGAATTTGCATTCGCTGAATTGGCTAAATGGTGACATCAATGACAATTGGATCATTGACAAGTGTCCAAACCTGAGGGTGCTGAACATACCAAATGTCTATTTGCTGCGCAGAGTGGTCTTTACCATGAAATCATTGCAGCACTTAACCTTCACCTCCTGCAAAGGACTTTCGTGGCGTTTCATATGGATTTTGATAAAAAATTTAACGCTGAAATGTTTGAATTTACAGACTCACGATCTCATGAACGACCACAAGGAAATTCCTCAGAGCACTAAAACTACGCTCCGCATGATTATCATACCATTTGGTATTTTTCAAGAGGCCGAAACATTTTGGCTGGATTTATTGAACTTAAATGAACGCCTTAAAATTCTCTTTTATGGTAGTCATGAGAATTTGCTGCACATAAATTTTATTCACAATTTGCTGAGACACCAGCACCTGCCACAGAGACTACGATACCTCAAAATTTGTGGATTTTCAATAGGTAAGCAATAAATAAGCAACAAGTAGAAGCATGTACGAATTTTATATACCCTCCACCATGAATTGCTTTTGTCAAGTTCTTTGGCCGATATCTCTTTATAAGCAAATTTATGGACCAATTCGGACCATACTCGGTAAAGATATGTTGGAGAACGTACTAGAGGTCATTGGGCAAAACTTCAATCGAATTGAATAACAATAGCGCGCTATAGGGGCTCAAGAATTAAAATCGGGAGGTCAGTTTAAATGGGAGATTTATAAGGTAATGGACCGATTCAGACCCTATTTGGCAAGTATGGTGAAGGACATACAAGAAGAAGTCGTTGCACAAAATTTAGCCAAGTCAGATGCTAATTGCGGCCTCTATAGGCTTAAAAAGTTAAATCGAGTGTTTTGCGGAAGGGGTGGACCCCCAGACACTTGATTCCGAATGTGGGTATCAATTTCGTGCTGTACACCCAATTATCTTTCATTTGAACCCCGTGTTTCCATAGTCGACAAACATGTCCGGTTTGGGGGTTGGGGAGTGACTTGGCCCACATTCGTGCTCTACTCTAAAATACCCCCTATTTGGGGGTGATATGGGGGTGAGGAGGCCCCATAGACACTTTTACCCGAATCTTGATATCAGATTTGTGCTCTACTCCCAAATACCTTTTATTTGAGCCCCATATTGCTATGGTCGGTTAATTTGTCCTTTTTGGAGGGTGTTTTGGTGGAGGGGCGGCCCCCAAACCTTTGGTCAAAAATTTAGATATCAGATTCGTAGTCTACTCTCAAATACCTTTTATTTGTCTATGTCTAATATGTCCGATTGAGGGGTGTTTTGGGGTCTAAGGTAGTTCCCTAAAACATTTGGTCCTAAAAGTGGATATCGGATACGTTTTCTACTCATAAATACCTTTCATGGGTCTATTTATATAAATGTGGATACCACATTTTTGTTTTTAGATAACTAAGATGGCACATAAAATGTCGCTTAAATCGCACCACCCATCACCACGCGATCTCGCGTTTTTGAAAATTTGGGTAAGGGGGAAGGTCCGCCTCCCCTTCCGATATCAAATAATGTAGTATCCTATTTTCACCACAGGATTATGTGTCATATGTGAAAATTTCAAGAAAATCCGTTCAGCCGTTTTTGAGTCTATGCGGAGCAGACAAACAAACAAACACAAATTGACATTTATATATACAAGAACCAGCAGGACAGGGCCCGCTCCGCTGCGCCTTCTTTCACTCTCTTATTTTATCTGAGCCCTATACGGTCACGTCAGGAAATAAGTCCCCTTTGGGGGTGCTGGTACGGCCTTTCAGATATTTCGCGCCAATGTGGATATTATATTGGTGCTCTCCTCCCAAATACCTTTCATTGGAGCCGTATATTGCCATGGTTGGTCATCTGCCATTACGGTTTGAAGGGAGTTTAAAGGCGGACCCTGAAATAATATCAGCATCGTGCTAGACCTCCATTTTGTTTGAGCCCCATAATGTGAAGCATTTTGAAGGAGGCTATCAAGATATTCAGGGCTAGGGGGTCTCGTTCAAATTCACACTAATTAATATTTTTGTATTGGTTATCTAGATTCAAAATCATATTTCAAAGCGACCACTTGGAATACCACATTCTTAAAGATCCGCAGGTCCTCCTGTGTCCATCCCAATTTGAGGGTAAAAAGTGTGCTCTACTACCAAAGACCTTTTATTTTTGTCCTATTCTATCCTGATCGGCCTTCATAAATTATTTCATATTACTCATATATTATTTTTAATTCCTATTATTGGTAGGTTAGGGGGAGGGGGCCGGTCCCAGACTCTGTCCTAATTGTGCTTGCCAGATTCTTAGTCCAGCCCCAAAGACCTTTTATTCGAAATCCATTTTTTGACGTTGGACATTTATGCTTGTTTTGGGTTTTTTTTTTTTTTTTTTGATTTGGAGAGGCCCCCTAGACACCTTGGACCAAATTCTTATAGCAGATGTGTACTCAGCTTCCAAATATTTTTCGTTTGATATCCATATTGTCCCAATCGGTACACATGTCCTGTTGAGGGGTTTTGGGGGGTGCGGAGGCGCCTAGGCACCCAGGAATAAAGCTATCTTTAAATAGCTTTCATTTCATACCCATTTTTTCCCAATTGGTAAATTTGTCCCGCTGGGGAGTTTTGGGTGATGGAGAGGGCCCTTAGACACCAAAAAAATACAGGTCCTATTGAAGGGGTATTTAGTGGGTGGGCCGGTCCCAGACTCTGCCCTAATTGTGTATGCCAGATTCATTGTCAAGTCGCAAAAACATGTCATTCAATACCCTTTTTGTGACGTTGGACATTTGTGCCTGTTTTGGGGGTTCATTGGATTGGGGAGGTCTCCTAGACACCTTGGATCAAATTCTTATAACAGCTGTGTACTCAGCTTCCAAATATCTTTCGTTTGATACCCATATTGTTTCAATTGGTAAACATGTCCAGTTGAGATGTTTTGGGGGGTGGGGAGGCGCCTCAGACACCAAGGTATAAATTTTTATATAAGCATTGGACTATACCTTTAAATAGCTTTCATTTCATATCCATATTTTTCCAATCGGTAAATATGTCCTGCTGGGGGGTTTTGAGTGGTGGAAAGGGCCCTCAGATACCAAAAAATTATTTTTTGTCTCAGATTTGAATTCTACTTTTAAATACCTGTTTTTTGATACTCATATTACTCAAAGCGGTTTAAGTGTCCTGTTGGGTGGTGTTTTTGGGAGTGGGAGCCCCCCCGATACTAAGGGTAACATTTTAATGCCAAGTTCGTACTCTACTCTCAATTACCTTTCATTTGATACTCATATTGCCCAAAGCGGTGAAAGTGTCCTTTTGGTGCTTTTTTGGGGGTGGGAACCCCCCCAAAAACTTAAGTGTGAAATTTGTATACCAAATTCGTACTCTACTCTTAAATACCTTTCATTTGATACCCATATTGTCCCAATCGGAAAACATGTCCGTTCAGGTAGGTTTTGGGATGGGGCGTCCCCCCAGGTTGTTGGGGTACCATAAGGTGGCATGCAAAATTTCGTTTAATCAGTGCACCCATCTCCGAGATCTGGCGTTTTCGAATATTGTGGTAAGGGGGAGGGTCAGATACTGCACAAATACTTAATATTGATGTAGGTCGTTGGGTATTGCAAATGGGCCAAATTGGTTCAGATTTAGATATAGCTCCCATGTAAACCGATCTCCCGTTTTACTTCTTAAGCCCCTGGAAGCCGCAGCTTTCGCCCGATTTGGCCGCAATTTTGCATAAAGTGTTTTGTTGAGACTTGCAACAACTGTGCCAAGTACGGTCTAAATCGGTCTATAACCTGATATAGCTCCCATGTAAACCGATCTTCCGTTTTTACTTCTTGAGCCCCTGGAAGCCACAATTTTTATCCGATTTGGCTGAAATTTTGCACATAGTGTTCTGTTAAGACTTTCAACAACTGTCTGAAGTACGGTCCAAATCGGTCTATGACCTGATATAGCTTCCATATAAACTGATCGCCCGATTTGATTTCTTGAGCCCCTGGAAGCCGCATTTATTGTCAGATTTGGCCGAAATTTTGCACAAAGTGTTCTGTTTAGACTTCCAACAACTGTGCCAAGTACGGTCTAAATCGGTCTATAACCTGATATAGCTCCCATGTAAACCGATCTTCCGTTTTTACTTCTTGAGCCCCTGGGAGCCGCATTTATTGTCAGATTTAGCTGAAATTTAGCATAAAGTGTTCTGTTGAGACTTGCAACAACTGTGCCAAGTACGGTCTAAATCGGTATATAACCTTCTATAGCTCCCATATAAGCCGACCTCCCGATTTGGCTACTTGGGCCCCTAGAAGGAGCAATTTTGGTCCGATTTGTCTGAAATTTTGCATGCAGTATTATACCAGTCTATAACCTGATATAGCTCTCATGTAGACTGGTCTCTCGACCATCCATGTTCGGTTCCTAAAAGCTTTAATTTTTGTTGGTTTGGCAGAGTTTTGGTATGTAGAATAAAATTATGCCCTTCAACTAAATTTATTTTGAAAATTTTTTTAGCAAAATCCATGGTGGTGAGTTCCCAAGATTCGTCCCGGCCGAACACAGCACGCCTTTATTTGCTATATAATAGAGAATATATTTTCTTTCCAGATATATGCGACTTGCAGAATAAACTGATGGATACAATGCAGCAAATAAATGGAAATACTAGTCACTATCGATCCAGGAATATGCCATTTACAATTGAAATATAATGAAGTTGAAATTAGTCCATATTTGTAAACACTGCAACAGGTTGGGGGTGTATTCAATTAAACGTACCACTAAAATCACAAAGTATTGATAATGCTTAAACCATAACAAAAGGATCTGGACCAAATAAATAGCAAACAACCTTTAAAAGAAAGATATACGAGTATATGTTAATACTAAAGAGAAGTCTCGAGAAAAATCTTAGATGCAAAAGTGATGAAACAGGGAGACGGTGGATCATACTTGGCATCAAAGCGCCTCAATCATTTGTGCTCCTTCTATAATCTATGACACTAAGTTTCGTGAAGTCTGCCAACACTTGATCTTTCCATCGGGATTTTGGTCTTCCCGATTTGCGTGTACCACCGTGTTTGCCTTCAAAAGACTTCTCTGCTGGAGTTTTTTCTCCATTCATTCCGATAACATGACCTAGCCAACGCAGCCGTTGTATTTTGATATGTGTAACTATGCTATCGTCTTCATACAGCTCATACAGTTCGAGGTTCATACGATGTCTTTATTCTCCATAAATTGGTCCATATATTTTACGAAGAATCTTTCTCTCAAATACTCCAAGCACTGCCTCAATGTCTTTCACAAGTGCCCATGTCTCAGAACCATATAACAACACGGGTAGTATCAGTGTTTTGTGTGGTGTAATCTTCGTCTGTCGAGAGGTGGCCTTGTTTCTAAACTGCTTTACTTAGTCCAAAGTAGCATCTGTTTGCCAGTATTATTCTTCGCTTTATCTCAAAACTGGTGTCATTCGTTTCGGTTACGGCGGTGCCGAGGTAGATAAAGTTGCTGACTGTCTCAAAGTTGTGGTTCCCAACTTTCTCCATTTTCTTTATCTGGTCGGTTGAGTAAGGCTTTTTGGGAGTGGAAACCATCCATTTTGTCTTATCTCCATTTACTGCCAGACCCATTTTCAATGACTCTTTTTCGATTCTTTCAAAAGCTGCAGTTACTACTCCTGGTGACCGACCAATGATGTCGATGTCGTCGGCATGGGGAAGTAGCATGTGTTCTCTTGTGATTAGGGTGCCACATCTCGTCTCGTATGATCTTCTCCAGCAGGATATTGAAGAGATCACCCGATATGCTGTCTCCTTGTCTGATACCTCGTCCCCACCTAAGTACCGGTGTCTGTTAACTGCGAAAGCCGGGCAATGACAGAGGAAATGCTTCTGGCCCCACACATGCTATCATTTACCGCACCGATTTTACACAAGTGAGCTCGTAGTCCTATGTGTCCCGTTATGACACCAAAAGCTTTACTAACCTCCTTCTTACTTCCTTTCAGTAAAAGCCTTGTCCTCTCACTATCCCGTTCTCCCCATTGGAGTTTTTCCTTCCAACCGACTGTTTCGCTGTTCCACAATGTTTGTCGCCCACGTCCTTAAATCTGTCTGTGTCAACCCGAAAGGCTTCGGATTAACCAAATTTATCGACGGCAGTCCTCTGGACTTCACTGTCAAACCGTCTGCCCTTTCATTCTCCCTACCTCCGTTATGGCTCGGCACCCAAACGATGCGGATTGTGCCATCCTCAGAGAAGGTGTTAATCTCCTTCTTACACTGCAAAACTGTTCGCGACCTTACCCTCCTGGTTGTTACTGCCCCCATGGCCATTTTACTGTCCATTAAGATGTTCACACTCGACGTCCTCACGTTATCACCACTCCACCTCACGTATTCCGTGATCGCTCGGGTCACGGTCCCTGCTGGACCGTGTTATGGTCAGACAGTCTACAATAGGTCTCAGTCCCTGGGTTCTCAATGTAGACCACCAGGCCCACTCTATCCTCTAGCTTTGACACATTCGTGTAACAGGATCTTCCAGATGGCAATATTGGGGTTCCGTCAGTCCAAGCAGCAGTGCCTCGCACTCGACCTCAAGTTTCGTCTCAGATATCCCATCAGAAACCTCTTCCCTTCCTTCCAGGTTTCCTATCGTATCCTCGATTATACGGCGATGGTATGAGCTGCTCCCATTCTCAATCCATTCTCCCATCGCCTTAAGTTTCATAGCCGCAGTGGCTGCCTCACACTTAATCTGTATGTCAATGGGTCGGATATCTAGAATAGTGAGCGTGGTCTTCATCGATCCGCCCATGCCAAGACCATATGTTTTCTGAACCTATTGTATGGTCCTTATGTTGCACTTTTTCTCCATAGTAGTCCACCAAACTACTGAGGTGTAAGTAAGTATTGGACTAATCACTTTTCTCCGGCCAGTGGACCATCCTCGGATTTAGGCCCCATTTCGGGCCAACGGCCTGTTTACATAGTGCCCAACATCTGTGAGCCTTCCCAGTACGCTACTAAATGCGACACTTCTAATTAAGTTTCCTATCCAAGACTATACCTAAGTATTTGACCTTGTCCTTTTATTGAGGAAAACGAGGTACCTCAAATTGGTCCACCTTCGTCTTCCGCGTGAACAGGCATTTTTCAGTCTTCTCTGGGTTAACACTGAAACCCCTGGGTCTAGCCAAGTCATATGCCATATGCAAGACCCTTTAGGCCCTTCTGCGTAGCTGGTTCGGATCCCTACCCCTTAGAAGTATTACAACAACGTCTGCATAGCAGACAGGTTCAAATCCTTCCTCAGTCAGCATCCGTCATAGATTATATATGGTGGTCACCCAAAGAAGTGGCGATAAAATGCCCCCCTGTGGCATGCCCTGTGCCACTTTCTCCCTTATATTTATTTCATAGGACCCGCAATTTATCCACCTGGTTATGGTTTATTTAGTCTCTAAGGATCCGGTCCACCCGATACTGGTCTTAGGATTGGATCAATGTGTCGGTCCGCACATTATTAAACGCACCCTCGATGACAATTGGGGATTATTTCACAATGAAGTAAGACCCAAAACTTTGGAAATGAGACCCAAATTAGGAAATGAACCCCAAATTATTTCTAAAAATTTGGGGTTTATTTCATTTGTGTTGGGTGTTATTTCATTGGGGGTTATTTAATTTTTGATTTGGGTTTTATTTCATTGTGGGTTATTTCGTATTGCCGAGAGCGACATCTCGAAACTGGATGTTAGAGATTGAAGAAGGAGCACAGATGATCAAGGCGTTTGGCTATTTAGTCGACGTTCGGCTTGAGGAATACATTTTCTGCAATGGCCAATTAAAGTATGTTAGGTTAGGTTTAAGTGGCAATCTGCCATCAGACTCACTTAGACGTTTTCGTCCATTGTGATACCACAGAAACAGAAGAAGAAAGATGCCTTCTAGTGTCTACAGTCACCTTAAAAAGCCCAAAAACTTGTGAATGCTTACATCCGCTAAATCAGACAGGTTCTCAATGAAATGAGAACTTAAAGTGGAATTCCTTTCAATTGCTATTGCGGGACATACGCACAGAAGGTGTTTTATAGTCTCTTCTTCTTCTTTGATGTCCTCACAGCTTCTGCACAAGTCGTTGCTGGCAACCTTCAGTCTGGCAGCATGTTTTCCGATTAGACAGTGCCCTGTCATGACGGACACAAAGACTGAGACATCTGTTCTAGCCAATGATAGCAAAGCAGTAGACCTCTTCAAGCCTTTGTGACCATCTTAGGGCCTAAACCTGAAAACTTATCTTACATGTCGCCAGAGGCATACCCACAGATTCCAGTACCCCTGGAATGTGTAGGGCAGTTTCTAGTCTCGCAAGCTCATCCGCTTTACAATTTCCTGGAATATCTCTTTGGCCCGGCACCCAGAACAGGTTAATTTTTGAACTGTTCAGCCATCTCGTTGAGAGATCTGCGAAAGTCGAGGACGGTTTTTGTGTTCAGAAATACGTTCTCCAGGGATTTAATGGCTGCCTGGCTGTGTAAGAAGATATTAATGCCAATCGTCGTAATGACATTATATCTTAGCTATACCACCAATTTCTTAATTGCAAGGATCTCCGCCTGATACACACATCAGTGATCGGGTAAATTCTTCAACATGACCAGTTCTAGATCTTTAGAGTACACCCCAAAGCCCAACCGGTCGTTTGGTCTGGAACCATCCGTATAGAAGTCTATGTAACTTCTGTTACCAGGGATATCGCAGTTCCGATCGATTCTATCAGGAATAGTGGCACAGTACTTTTTATCGAAAAGCTGCTCAGGTAGGGTGTAATCCACACTGCCTGGAACATCGGATATTGTATCAAGGATAACACAGTGTCCGTAGCCGGCACATGACCAATGAGAAAGCTTCCTTAACCTCACGGCAGTGGTCACTGCGATTTGCCACAATGTCCAGAGGCATACGATGTAGCATTTAATTCAATGCATCAACTGAACATTTAGTGCGATATTTATACAACTACTAGCTGAACGGGGCCCGCTTCGATGCGCCTTCTTTTACTTTATATAGAAAAAAATTTTCCTTGCAATTTTTATTTTCGACAATTCGTCGCGCTGTTCGGTCCATATATGGTGGTCTATTTGTTGCTTGCGCAACTTACGTACAGTCTTAGGACGAAAGAAGATCCTCTCTTGTCAGAGGGTGGCAATGCTGGCTTGCTTGCCTGTGTGTAGGACTGTTTCGACAGATGCTTTACAGTTATTGCTTGGCTCGCCCCCGCTTGATTTACGTGACGTGAGTTACATGGCCCTTCTGTATAGTGTGAAAAAGGGAATTCCATAAGTGCGTGAGAATTGGCTCACCGCTTCTGAGCTTGCAGATGGGGATGTTAGGCGGCTCAAGGCACTCCTTTTGGAGCCTCTTGATGATAGGTGGAGAACTAGATGGACGAACAGTGGCATGGGTCGGGTGATGTACGAATTTATTCGTGACGCGACGTTCGTACGAGACCGCCCGGACTTTGGCTTCGGCCTAAGTCACGGTTTCATACCGACGGGACATGGTTTTGTATCAGAGGAATTTGTCCGCGACTGATTTGTGCGACTGTGGGAGATCTGAGGACTGTAGGCATGTACTGACGGAATGCCCATACTATGCAGACATTAGAGATTTAGGTGCGATGGGAATTAGCGAGGCGGTGTGGGATTTCAGTAGGGCCCTTGAAGACGAGTCGACTGTTGCAAGGCTGGCCACCTTTTCCCGGGAAGTATTTCTTAGGAGGCGAACGAGTGATTTGGTGCTGCGCATATCATGGCCTGGCACCTGCCTTGCCCATGTTAATGTAGCGGCGTTTGCCCATTGTTGATTCCCGTAGCCGTTGTGGTTGTGTTCGGTCACTCGTGAGGGTGGCCGTGTTGATTGTGAGTCCCATGTTGATGCAGATATGTGTGGCGTATCCCGTGAGGGCTGCCGTGACCTGTTTGAGTTTGTGTATATCGTCCCGTTGCATGTTTGATGCATACTTTGGTATGCTGGCGATTCTTCTCATCCAGGTGACCATTCCGGAACTGTTTGGGGTTCAACTGGTAGTAGTCTTTTAAGGCTACGAAGTCTGACCGGAGACTTTAATCTGGTACCACGGGTGTCAGGAGCCCTCTGGAACTTCGGTTCCAGACTGACAATGGTAAGGCCCCAGTGGGGAGCAACGTGTTGCCTGTGGTTTGAACCCAAATCCCGGTAGAGAATAAGCTCGGCGTGAAGTTGCGTTTTCAACCGGGTGCCGTGACCCATAGATTGGAAGAAGTTTTAGATAGTGATCCGCTCCTAACTAAGGAGGTGAACACGTCGAAATACGTGGACTCAAATTGGTACTCATGTGTGGGTTACCACATGTGGGGGCGTTGGTAGACGCATTGTATTCACCCTTGGGCCTCGCAGGTTTGGGCCGTGATGGCAGGTATCTGCGTTAAACTCGACATTCGTGGTACGAAAATATTGGGTTGCCCAAAAAGTAATTGCGGATTTTTTAAAAGAAAGTAAATGCATTTTTAATAAAGCTTAGAATGAACTTTAATCAAATATACTTTTTTTACACTTTTTTTCTAAAGCAAGCTTAAAGTAACAGCTGATAACTGACAGAAGAAAGAATGCAATTACAGAGTCACAAGCTGTGAAAAAATTTGTCAACGCCGACTATAGGAAAAATCCGCAATTACTTTTTGGGCAACCCAATAGTATATCGCTTGACAAACAGTTTAACAATATAAGTGCCTTTATCTGAATCCCATATGATCTTTATAGGTCTACGAATTTAAGTTTAGATGTTAGGTGTACTCCATTCTTAAAATACTTTATTTCAGCCCGATATTCTCGTGATATCTGATTTAGGGCTGTTTTCGGGGGTGAGGTGGTCCCCCAGACACTTGGCCCTGAAAAAATATCAGCATCGTGCTCTTCTTTCAAACACCATTTACTTAAACCCCATATTGCCATTGGTTTAGGGGAGTTTACAAACAAGGTTATCAAATTCGTTTTCTAATCTCAAATTCCTTTCATAAGAGCCACATATTGGTATGGTCGAAAAATTTTTACCTTTTGGGGGGAATTTGGGGGAAGGGGTGATGCCCTAAATATATTAACCTACATTTGGATATGAAATTCGTATTCTACTCCCAAATACCTTTATTTGAGCCACATATTGCGATGGTCAGTAAAAAATTGCTGTTTGTGTGGTATTTTGGGAAAGAGGGTAGACCTCCACAAAATTGGTCTCGAAAATGGCTAAGAATTCTTGCTCTACCCCCCAATACCTTTTATTTAAGCTCCACATTGACATGGTCGGTAAATATGCCCGATTTAGGGGTGTTTTGGGGATTGGGGTGGTCCCCCAAACACTAAGCCCGGAAACTATCTCAACAACGTGCTCTATTCTCATATATCTTTATATCATTTATTTGAACCCCATATTGCCATTGGCCTCAAAATTGGATGTCAAATTCGTTTTCTAATCTCATTTAAACTCCTTATTGCAAAAGTCTGCAAATATGTCCGGTTTGGGGTATTGGCCCAAAGAACTATGAATATTTAGTTCCACTGTCTTTAAGACCCAAATTATCTTGGTGAGCAAATACGTCCTATTTGGGGGTTGTTATGGTGGTGGGACGTCCCCTAAACAGTTGGTCCCTAATGTAGATATCAGATACGTGGTCTACTCCCAATTACCTTTAATTTGAACCCCATTTTTCCATAGTCGGCAAACATGACCGGCTTGGTGGGGTGTTCATGGGGGATGGGCGGCCACTCAGTGAGTTGGCCTTGAAAATATATATCGGATTCATGTTTTACTCTTAAAATCTTCTTATTTGAGCCTCATATTGCAATAGTCAGAAAATACTTACTATTTGGGTGGTGTTGTGGGGGTGGGGTGGAATATTGTAATAATCGAATATTGATATCAGATTCGTGCTTTACTCCCTAAAACCTTTCATTTGAGCCCCATATTGCTATGGTCGTAAATTTCTCCCCTTTTGGGGGATGTTTTTGAGAAGAAGCGGCCCCCCAAACACTTGGTCCTATATTTGGATAAAAGATTCGAATTCTACACTCAAGTACTTCTTATTTAAGCCCCACATTCCCATGGTCAGTAAATAAGTCCTGTTTGGGGGGTGTTTTGGGGAAGGGGTGGACCCCCAGAAACGTGGTCCCACATTTGGATATCAGGTTCGTATTCTACTCGCAAATACCTTTCATGTGAGTCCCATATTGCCATGATCGGTAAATATGTCCGATTTAGGGGTGTTTTGGGGGTTGAGTGGTGTTGTGGGGGTTGGGAGGCCCCACAAAACTGATCCCGAATATTGAGATCAATTTTGTGCTTTACTCCAAAAGACCTTTCATTTGAGCCCCATGAGGCTATGGTCGTAAATGTGTCCCCTTTGGGGGAGGTTTTTGGGGAGAGGCGGCCCCCCAAACACTTGGTCTCATATTTGGATATCAGATTCTAATTCTACGCTCAAATACCTTTTATTTAAGCCCCATATTCCCATGGTCAGTAAATAAGTCCTGTTTGGGGGGTGTTTTGGCGAAGGGATGGACCCCCAAAAACGTGGTCCCACATATGGATATCAGATTCGTATTCTACTCGCAAATACCTTTCATTTGACTCCCATATTGCCATGGTCGGTAAATATGTCCGATTTAGGGGTGTTTTGGGGGTTGGGGTGGTCCCCCTAGCACTTGGTCCGACAATTGGATATTAGATACGTTTTCTTATCCTAAATACCTTTCATTTGAGACCCATATTGTCGTGATTGGTCTAAATATATGTTTGGTAGGTTTTAGGGTGGGGCAGCCCCCCTAGGTACCCCATCCGAAATTTGGAAACCAAATTTTTATTTTTAGGGTACTATATGAGAGCACACAAAATTTCGCTTAAATCACACCACCCATCTTCGAGATCTGGCGTTTCTGAAAATTAGGGCAAGGGGGAGGGTCCGCCCCCCTTCAGATATCAAAAAATGTAGTGCGCTATTTTCACCACGGGACCATTATGCACCATCTGTGAAAATTTCAAGAAAATCGGTTCAGCCGTTTCTGAGTCTATAAGGAACACACAAACAAACAAACACAGATTGATTTTTATATATAAGACTAGCTGGACAGGGCCCGCTCCGCTGCGCCTTCTTTCACTCTTTTATTTTATCTGAGTCCTGTTTGGGGGTGCTGGTATGGCCTTTCAGATATTTCGCGCTAATGTGGATATTTTATTGGTGCTCTTCTCCCAAGTACGTTTCATTGGAGCCGTATATTGCTATGGTCGGTATATATTTCCGGTATGGGGGTGTTTTCGAAAGTGAGGCGTCATATATCAGATTCCTGCTCTGGTCTCAAATGCCTTTCATTTGAGTCCTATATTGTCGTTACTGGTTCATATTCCATTTGGCTGGTGGCTTTGGAGGTGGGGCGGCCCCTAGATTTCCGACTCATATCCGAGATCTGGTGTTTTTGGAAATAGGATAAACGGATCTAAAAGCATTACTCTACTACCAAAGACCTTTTATTTCTGTCCTATTCTATCCGGATCGGCCTTCATATATGATTTTATATTACTCATATATTATTTTTAATTCGTTGTTTGTGAAGGATAGGGGGAGGGGGATTGTCCTCTGGCACGTCCTTTCATTTGAGTACAATATATTCTCGTTCATCCTACATGACAGTTTGGCGTTGTATTTATTGGATGGAGTGGATTGGTCCCCCCGACGCTAGAAACTAAACTACAATTAATTTGAGTCTTTTATTGTCTACTGTCCTGCGGAACGGTAGGATGTGACCCAAATACTTGAATCTTTATATCAACATTAGATTCAAAATATACTGTCGTAGACCTATCTTTTAGTTGAGATATTATCCCGGTCGAATTACACGTCCTATTGAAGGCTATTTAGTGGGTGGTTCGGTCCCATACTCTGTACATACCAGATTCGTAGTCAACTCCCAAAGACCTTTCATTCCATACCCATTTTGTGACGTTGGACATTTATGCCCGTTTTGGGGGTTTTTGGGGTTGGGGAGGCCCTGTAGGCCATCTTGAACCAAATTCCTATAACAAATTCTAAATATCTTTCTTTTCATATCCATATTGTCTCAATCGGTAAATATGTCCTGTTGAGGGGTTTTGGGGGGGTGGGGAGGCGCCTTCGACTTCTTTAAATAGCTTTCATTCGATATCCATATTGTCCGAATCGGTGAATTTGCCCTGCTGGGGAGTTTTGGGGCGTGGGGAAGGCTCTCAGACACCAAAAAATTAATTTTTTTTATCAGGTTTGTACTCTACTCTTAAATACCTTTCATTTGATACCCATGTTGCCCAAAGCGGTGATGGTGTCCTTTTGGGGCTTTTTTGTGGGTGACGGACCCCCCGAAAATTAAAAGTGAAATTTGTATTATCAAATTCGTACTCTACTCTTAAATACCTTTCATTTGATATCCATAGTGTCCCAATCGGTACACATGTCCGTTCGGTTGGGTTTTGTGATGGGGCGTCCTCCCAGGTTATTAGACCCCAAAATTTTTTAACAATTTCGTGTTTTTGGGGTACCATAAGGTGGCATACAAAATTTCGCTTAAATCGGTGCACGCATCTCCGAGATCTGGCGTTTTTGAAAATTGTGGTATGGGGGAGGGTCCGCCCCCCCCCCCCTTCGCATATCAAAAAATGTAGTACCCTATTTTCACCGGGGGGTCGAACTTTACCTGTGAAAATTTCATGAAAATCGTTTCAGCCGTTTTTGAGTCTATACGGAACTGACAAACGAACTAACAAACAAACAAACAGGGCGCACCAATTTCATTTTTATGTAATAGATTGGGGCGTTATTTCTAAAAATTTGGGGTTTATTTCATTTGTGATGGGTGTTATTTCGTTGGGGGTTATTTAATTTTTGATTTGGGTTTTATTTCATTGGGGGTTATTTCGTATTGCCGAGAGCGACATCTCGAAACTGGGTGTTAGAGATTGGAGAAGAAGCACAGATGATCAAGGCGTTTAAACATCTAGTCGACGTTCAGCTAGAGGAATACATTTTCTGCTATGGCCAATTACAGAAACTAAAGTATTGGGTTGCCCAATAAGTAATTGCGGATTTTGTAAAAGAAAGTAAATGCATTTTTAATAAAGCTTAGAATGAACTTTAATCAAGTATACTTTTTTTACACTTTTTTTCTAAAGCAAGCCAAATGTAACAGCTGATAACTGGCAGAAGAAAGAATGCAATTACAGAGTCACAAGCTGTGAAAAAATTTGTCAACGCCGACTATATGAAAAATCCGCAATTACTTTTTGGGCAATAATATGTTACAGTGCTGTTTACCTTTAAGCTACTGTGGATTTAAACTGAGTTTTAATCTAAAACCACGTACTTACCTTAATGGGATGTGAATATGATATAAAAAATTTATTTTTTTTAACACACAAAGTTTTTTTTTTTAATTGTTTTTGCTTTCTTATCTTTACATTTGTTACTGTTTGCAATAAAATAACGCTCCCATTGTTTTGGGGTTCTTTGCTTTTGCTTTTTCCTGTTTTGAGCTTATCTAAATACATTCTGTGGTTTCGTTTTCGCTTTGGGAATATATTTTTATTATTAAGTTTTATTTATAATTTCCCTCTGAAATAAAACACATATAAAAATGCACATTTATACACATCTAATAATTATGAACAATTAAAGATCTGTTCTATACTTTTGTAATCTCTCAATTACTGTGGTACTTATTCAAGTCGTTTGTTTTTCTTATTGTTGCTTTTGTATATTAAAGATTTACATATAAACATTTGCACCTATTTCCATAAAACATTTAACAGAATTCAGAATTTATTTATTATTATTCATTGGTTTTTGTACCAAGTACAAGTTTT
This sequence comes from Stomoxys calcitrans, assembly GCF_963082655.1. Lineage (NCBI taxonomy): Eukaryota > Metazoa > Arthropoda > Insecta > Diptera > Muscidae > Stomoxys > Stomoxys calcitrans. The sequence continues at coordinate 208,835,542 of NC_081552.1, forward strand.
AGTTGTTTCTGTCATGGGTTCATTTTATCATAAGCACATCATTGTTTATAAAGTTTTTTGGTTTTTTTGCAAAAATCTCATTTGTTGCTTATGTGGGATTTAGTTACTCCTTAACGGTTAATATGAGCTAACACAAATTCTTCAATAAATGAGCCATAACGATACCATAACGATTAAATACTAGGGAGGATCGTGAATTGCGAGAAAACTTTTAAAAATAATTATAATTAAGGCCCCTGAAGTTGGTTACCTTGGCATTTCGAAAACTACATCGGGCTGTTAAAACTTTATTTGTGGTCCGGTTTCCAAAAGACTTGTTTTTGGTGGAGGGTGCTCAAAAATCACAATAAAAAGGTCTACAATGTGTATTCTGGCCTTAAGGATTTTCGACATTTAAATTTTTATACCCACCAACATAGTATACCCTCGTACAAAGCTAGTCACTCCCTTTGTAACACCTCGCAATATTGATCTGCGACCCCATAAAGTATATCTGGATCGTCTCGACATTCTGATTCGATTTAGCTATGTCCGTCCGTCAGTCCGTCTGTTGAAATCATGATAGTGGTCGAACGCGTAAAGATATATATGCACAGATACTTCTAATTGATGTGGGTCTTTGGAGATTGTCAATGGGACATATCGGTTCAGATTTCGATATAGCCCCCTTATAAACCGATCCCTCGATTTGACTTCCACTTTGGCGAACTATGAATAAAAACTTGTTTTATTACTTCCAATATCCGTGAATGATCCGCATCGGTTTATAAACAAATCCCCGGTTTAGATTTCTTGAACCTCTAGAAACCTAAATTTTCATCGAAAAATGCAAATTTGTCCATGAACATTGCATTAAGGAACTCTGGCAAACTTCCTACAAATCAATGAGTGCTGTCCGATTCAATTTGAAGCTCAATAATAAGGGACCTCCTTTTTATAGCCGAGTCCGAACGGCGTGCCGCAGAGCGACACCTCTTTGGGCAGAAGTTTTTACATGGCAAAGTATCTCACAAATGTCGCCAGCATTAGCAGCGGATAACCACCGCTGAAAAATTTTCTAATGCTCCTGCCAGGATTCGAACCTAGGTGGCGCTACGGTGGCCTCCGAAATCCGATTTGGCTAAAATTTGGAGCAAAGACTTGAGTTATGAGTTTCAACACCGTTGCCCAAAGATGGGCGATGGGTAAGTACCCAAAAGGTATATACCCAGTAAATTGAGTAAATACCCGGTTATTTACCCATTTATACCCAAAACCTGGGTATTTATAATTTTGCGGAAATCCTGGGTATAAAAATATTTTCCAAAAATTTTTTGATGAAAGGCGTACCGCAGAGCGACACCTCTTTGGGCAAAAGTTTTTACATGGCAAAGTATCTCACAAATGTCGCCAGCATTAGCAGCGGATAACCACCGCTGAAAAAATTTCTAATGTTCCTGCCAGGATTCGATCTCAGGCGTTTAGCGTCATAGGCGGACATGCTAACCTATGCGCAACGGTGGCCTCCGAAATCCGATTTGGCTAAAATTTGGAGCAAAGACTTGAGTTATGAGTTTCTACACCGCTGTCTAGAGATGGGCGATGGGTAAATACCCAAAAGGTATATACCCAGTAAATTGGGTAAATACCCGGTTTTTTACCCATTTATACCCAAAACCTGGGTATTTATAATTTTGCGGATGTCTTGGGTATAAAAACCTTTTTTTCAAAAATTTTTTGATGGATTCGTATTCTTTGTATTTATATAAACCTGACCATCTGATCTCACAAAATCGGATTTTAGTTATATATAGCCGCTGTATAGACCGATTTCCAGATTTAAAGTCTTGAGACAATAAATTGGTAATTTTTCATCCGATTTCGATGAAATTTGGCACAGTGTTGTTCCTGTCAACTGTGATCCAGATCGGGCCATATCCCGAAATAGTGTAATGGTCATATAAAAGGAGCCGTTTTATACTCTCCACCAAAGGATGGGGGTATACTAATTTCGTCATTTTGTTTGTAACTCCTCGAAATATTCGTCTCAGACCCCATAAAGTATACAAATTCTTGATCGTGACAAGACATTTTATGTCAATCTAGCCACGTCCGTCCGTCTGTCTGTCGAAAACACGCTAAATTTCGAAGTAGTAAAGCTAGCCGCTTGAAATTTTGCACAAATACTTCTTATAGGTGTAGGTCGGTCGGGATTGTAAATGGACCATATCGGTAAATGTTTTGCTATAGCTGCCATATAAACCGATCTTGGCTCTTGACTTCTTCAGCCACTAGAGGACGCAATTCTTATCCCATTTGGCTGAAATTTTGCGTGAGGCGTTTTTTTACGATTTCCAACAATTGTGCTAAGTATGGTTGAAATCGATGTATAATCTGATATAGCTGCCATATAAACCGATCTTGAATCTTGACTTCTTGAGCCACTAGAGGACGCAATTCTTATCCGATTTGGCTGAAATTTTGCATGAGGTGTTTTGGTATGATTTCCAATAACTGCTCCAAGTACGGGTGAAATCGATGCATAACCTGATATAGCTGTGATATAAACCGATCTGGGGTCTTGACTTCTTGAGCCGTTCGGGCGCGCAAATCTTATCCGATTTTGCTAAAATTCTGAACGACTTGTTTTGTTATGACTTTCAACACCTGTGCAAAGTGTGGTTTAAATCGGTCCTTAACCTAATATAGGTGCCATATAAACCCATCTGGGATCTTGATTTCTTGAGCCTTCAGAGGGCGCAATTATTATCTAATTTGGGTGAAATTTTGTACAACGGCTTCCCCATGTCCTTCACATGGTCTAAATCGGTGTATAACCTAATACAGCTCCTCCTATAAAACGATCTCCCTATTTTACTTGTTGAGCCCCTAAAGGGCGAAAACCTTATTCGATTGGGGTGAAATTTTACACAATTACTTCTACTGTGGTCTCCAACATTTATGCCATTACGGTCCGAATCGGACACATAACTTGATATGGCTGCAATATCATAGCAATTCTCTTCTTTTATCCTTTCCTTTCCTTTGTTTGCATAAAAAGAGACACCGGGAAAAGAACTCGACAAATGCGATCCATGTTGGAGGGTATATAAGATTCGGCCCGGCCGAACTTAGCACGAGTTTACTTGTCCCCTCTAAACCTTTTTGTTAAAACGGATCATATTTGGATATAGCTGCGATATAGACCGATCTCCCGATATAGAGTATTGAGCCCATACAAGGAGCATTTCACCCGGTTTTGATGAAATTTGAAACAGTGAGTTTTGATAGACCTCTACACCTTTGTGTCGAACTTCGGCCAGATCGGACCATATTTGGATAAAGCTGCCATATAGACCGATCTCCCGATTAAGAGTATTGAGCCCACGAAAAGAGCATTTTTCATCCTCTACAAATGCCTGATGTATTTTTTGCCACTCACTTCAACAGATAAAAGGTTGGGGATTTATTTCCAATTTTTTCGCCGTTTTTTTGCATCATTATATAGGTCATTATATAAGTTGGAACTGGACAACTTAAATACCCTTTGTTATTATCTTATATATAAAATTCGATTTGTGTTTGTTTGTCGGCTTGTTTGTTTGTTCCGTATAGACTCAAAACCGGCTAAACCGATTACCTTGAAATTTTCACAGATTGTGTAGGTCGGTCTGAAATGCAACATAGGCTATATTTGTCGGTAGCGGAAGGGGGACGGACCCTCCCCCTTATGCCAAAAACACAACCCAAAATCAAAAGTGGAACGATCGAGACAATATAGGTATAAAATGAAAGGTATTGGAGAGTAGAACACGAATATTTTATTAAAATGTTAGTCTAAGTACCCATCGGGCCGCCCCAACCCCAAAACTCCCCCAAACAGACATATTGGCCGTTTATTTCAATATGGGGCTCAAATGGAAGGTATTAGGGAAAAAAAGAATTTTGATATTCAATTTTGGAACCAAGTGTTTTGGGGTACGCCCCAAAACTGAACTTCATTTCCGTTGGGAATAAAGAACGAATTTGATATCTATTTTCAGTGCAAAGTGCCGGTGGCCGCCCCAGCCCCAAAACACCCTCCAAACGGTTCATATTTACCGACCATGGCAATATGGGGCTCAAATTAAAAGGATTTGGAAGTGCAACAAGAATTTGATATCCATATTTGAGTCGAAATGTCTGAGGTGCCATCTCTCCCCTAAAGAGAACATTACCCTAAGGAGGAGGATTACCACCAAGAACCGAGAAGGGACCGAGAATTCTCACACATCAATGAGTGCTTTCCAATTCAAGTTTAAACACAATGATAAGGGACCTTTTTTATAGCCGAGTACGAAGGGCGTTCCGCAGGGCGACACCTCTTTGGGGACAATTTTTGAAATTACCATACATGGCATTGTACCTCGCAAATGTCGCCAACCTTAAAAGGGCGACACCGCTTTGTCGGATGTTTTCGCCAGGATTCGAACGCGTTCAGCGTCATAGGCTACAATGGCACGAAGCGGAGCGGGCCCGGTTCGGCTAGTTTTATATATATTTCAAAAAATATTGTTCGTATATTTGTTCGACCCTCCCTAATGTATTTACATGCATGTTTCAACCAATAACTTAATCTATAATATTAACACTAAAACTAATGCGTGTGCACGGTTGTGTATCTATATACAATACACATACATATCTTCTATAGCTGAGAGACTTCAAAAAGATTCGATAGCCAATAAAGAATTGTCAGATAGATATGTGATAGCATTTTAATTTTTGGGGTTATTTTTTTTTTTCATAAAAAAATGTGTTTTTCTATAAAAATTATTTTTTTTTTTTGATTTTTGAAAAGTTTTGAATTTTGTTTATTAGATGCATTTTTTGTATATTTACAAAAAATGTCATTATTTTGTTTTGGATTTTTTTTGTTGGTTTCAGTCTTAAATTTAGTTTTTTGATTGGAGAGATCATTATGTGTTTTTGTAGTGTAATTTGGAAGGAGACTTTTCGAAAGACTTTCTGTTTATTGTCAACTAAATGTTAATTGTTAATGTTATACTTGTTTGTGGATAGTGTATGATAAGCAATAATATTTCGAAGCTAAGCATCTACAATTTGGAGTTCAGGTCTTATTAGGGGTAAAGAAATTAAACAAGTAAAAACGTGCTAAATCTTAGGATTTAGTACGGGCCGAATCTTCTGCATAATTTTATTCTACATACTAGAATTCTGTCAAACCAGCAAAAATTAAAGCTTCTAGGAACTGAACAAGGATGATCCAGAGACCGGTCTACATGGAAGCTATATCAGGTAATAGACCGATTTGGACCGTACTTGCCACAGTTGTTGTAAATCAAAAAAAAAACTCCACATGCTAAATTTTAGCCAAATCGAACAAAAATTGAGGCTTGTAAAAGCTCAAGAAGTCAAATCGGGAGATCGGTTTATGTGGGAGCTATATCAGGTTATGGACCGATTTGGACCGTACTTTGCACAGTTGTTGGAAGTCATAACGGAACACTACATGCTAAATTTCAGCCAACTCGGACAAAAATTGCGGCTTGTAAGAGCTCAAGAAGTCAAATCGGGAGATCGGTTTATGTGGGAGCTATATCAGGCTAAAGACCGATTTGGACCGTAGTTGACACAGTTGTTGGAAGTCATAACGGAACACTACTTGCAAAATTTCAGCCAAATCGGACAAAAATTGCGCCTTGTAAGGGCTCAAGAAGTCAAATCGGTCGATCGGTTGATATGGGAGCTATATCAGGCTATAGACCGATTTGGACCGTAGTTGACACAGTTGTTGGAAGTCATAACGGAACACTACTTGCAAAATTTCAGCCTAATCGGACGTAAATTGCGGCTTTCAGGGGCTCAAGAAGTCAAATCGGGAGATCGGTTTATGTGGGAGCTATATCAGGCTATAGACCGATTTGGACCGTAGTTGACACAGTTGTTGAAAGTCATAACGGAACACTACTTGCAAAATTTCAGCCAAATCGGACAAAAATTGTGGCTTGTAAGGGCTCAAGAAGTCAAATCGGGAGATCGGTTTATATAGGAGCTATACCAAGTTATAGACCGATTTGGACTGGACTTAGCGCAGTTGTTGGAGGTCATAACAGAATAATACATGCAAAATTTCAGCCTAATCGGACAAAAAATGCGGCTTTCAGGGGCTGAGGAAGTCAAATCGGGATATGATTTTATATGGAAGCTATATCTAAATCTGAACCGATCTGGTCCATTTGCAATCCCCAACGATCTACATCGATGTTAAGTATTTGTGCAAAATTTCAAGTGGCTAGCTTGAAGCGTTCGACCTCTATCGTGATTTCGACGGACGGACGGACGGACATGGCTAGATCGATTCAGAAAGACGAGACGATCAAGAATATATATACTTAGAGTAATATTTCGAGGTGTTATAAACGGAATGACTAGATTAGTATACCCCATCCTATTCTATGTACTTATCACCTTGGGTAATCTTGGTCAAAAATCCTCAGCGATCAGAGAGTTCTACGCGTAATAAACCACGATCGGCTGCGAAAATAAATCTCAGAATCTCAGAACTCCAGAAGGTCGACCTATCAGAAAAAAGACAATACGTGTTATGATTTCATCTCTCTCACCGTCTAGCCTTTTGAAACGGCGTTCCCAGACGGAATAATTTTCACCACTTTTGCATAAGTCCTTTAAAAATATACTGCCATGGCTGCAGCGAATTTCCAAGGCAAGCCTCGGTGATCCTACCTACCATGAAGCGTGTAGGGAGATCACAGTGATCTTCATCCCAAAACGTTCAAAATAACAAGACGAAGGAATATTGATCTGGGACCCTACAAGGTATATATATTATTGATCGTCTGGACATTCTTAGTCGATTTGACCATGTCCCTCCGTCTGTCTAAAGCATGATAACTTTCAAAGAACTAAAGCTAGGAACTTGAAATTTTGCACAAATACTGCGTATAGGGGTAGGTCAGTTGAGATTGTAAATGAGCCATAACGGCTCATGTTTTGATACAGCTGCCATATAAACCGATCTCATATCTTGACTACCTGAGCGGGGGAGCCGCCTCAGATACCAAGGAATAAATTTGTATGGCAAATTTGTACTCTACTTTTAAATAGTTTTCATTTGATACCCATATTGCCCAAAGCGGTGATAGGGTCCTTATGGGGGGTTTTTTGGGGATGAGGGAGACCCCCCCCCAACACTTTGGGCGAAATTTGTATGCCAAGTACGTACTCTACTCTTAAATATCTTTCATTTGAGTCCCATATTGTCTCAATCGGTAAAAATTTCCGTCCGACTGGGTTTTGGGATGGGACCTTCCTCCCTCCACATAATTTTATATCAATTTTATGTTTTTTGTGTACCATAAGTAACACACAAAATTTCGCTCTAACCGGTGCACCCATCTCCGAGGTCTGGCATTTTTGAAAACAGTGTGAAGGGAAGGGTCCGAGGTTCCATAAAAAATTGCTGATTTTTCCATTAAGGAACCGCTGGGATGTGGACTCCAATAATTTTTTTCCTACACCACTATTGTGGTACGGGGTATTTTTAATTAGGTGAGGTTTATAAGAGGGTGCGGAATCTCATTCGCCTCAACTGGACATACACCTTAGCCAGTAATCAGCTTGTCATGCACTCTTGCTACAAAAAGCACCCCCGAAGAGATATATGCTAGAAAATCCGTGACGCTCAGAAAATCCCCCATTCTACCCCCCCAAGCTGCTTCAAGTCGGGAATCGTATCCGCACTCATGTGCCAGAGTCTATTAGCCGCGAAAGCCGAACTTAAATAGAAAATGTTCCATTATCTCGTCATCTATCCCATATTCCCTACACTCTCACTTGACGAACCTTTTATGTAAAAGGGCGGCCGTAGTCCGTATGTGACTTGTAATGACACTGAAAACAATGCTTACCTCCTTCCTACTTCCTTGCAATAACAGCCTCGTCTTCTCATGAGGATTTTTTTCGTCCTGACGACTGTTTCAATGTTCCGCAGTGCTGCATGCGCCTTCGTCGCACACGCCCTCCACATCAGTGTACGTGTTCGTCCTTTTGTCGTCATGGCAGAGGCAGTGCAATGAAATGAGGGCAGTGCGATTTAAGCTCAATGATAAGGGGCCGCCTTTTCTATAGCCGAGTCCGAAGGGCGTGCCGCAGTGCGACACCTCTTTGGAGAGAAGTTTTTACATGGCATAGTACCTCACAAATGTTGCCAGCATTAGGAGGGGGAAAACCACCGCTGAAAAATGTTTTTTTTTTTTTTTTTTGGTGATGGTCCCGCCAGGATTCGAACCCGGACGTTTATCGTCATAGGCGTACATGCTTACCTCTGCTCTACGGTGGCCTTCTCAGAGTAAATCCTTTAATTTTCCGGGGCGGGTTACTGGCCCAGACCGCAAAGCACATGGGTTATGTGAGATCGCATATGAAGCCTTCGACACTTGCTTTCAGTCGCTCCTAACCTGAAGCCGACGTTGATGTTGGCCGTTGATAATTTAAAGGCACCTATAATTCGTCTTGTCATTTAGGGAGTCACTGGTACTCAGCACCTGAGTGCCGCCATGACGTTGACCATATCCGTTCGTTTGTCTGTTGAAATCAATCAAACTTTTGAAGTAGTAAAGCTACGCTCTTAAAATTTGGCAAAATTACTTTCTATTAGTGTAGGTCGGTTGGGATTGTAAATGGGCCAGATCGGTCCACGTTTTGATATAGCTGCCGTATAAACCAATCTTGAGTCTTGACTTCTTGAGCTTCTAGAGGGCGCAATTCTAATCCGATTTGGCAGAAATTTCGTACTTGGTGTTTTGGTATGACTTCCAATAACTTTGCCAAATATGGTCAGAATCGGTCTAAAACCTGATATAGCTCACATATAAACCAATCTTCTGATTTTTCTTCTTCTCGAGCCTCTAGATGGCGTAATTCTTATCAGATTTGGCTGAATTTTTCCAGTTACTTTTTCTATGACCCCTAACATAAGTGGAAAATGACTTTTATCAAGGCCTCCAACCTCCACGCCGGGTATGGTCCGAATTAGTTCACAACCTGATACAGTTCCAATAACATAGCAAACCACGGCTCAGATTTTTATATCCACCCCCATAGGATGGGGGTATACTAATTTAGTCATTCCGTTTGTAACACCTCGAAATATTGATCTGCGATCCCATAAAGAACATTCTGTATCGTCTCGACATTGATTCAATCTAGCCATGTCCGTCCGTCTATCGAAATCACGATAGCGGTCGAACGCGTAAGATACTTCTAATTAATGTAGGTCGTTGGGGATTGTTAATGGGCCATATCGGTTCAGATTTGGATATAGCTCCCATGTAAACCGATTTCCTGATTTGACTTCTTAAGCCCCCTGAAGGCACAAATCTTGTCCGATTTGGATGAAATTTTGCATATAGTGTTCAGTTATGTTTTTCAACAACTGTGCCAAGTACCGTCCAAATCGGTCGATTACCTGATATAGCTCCCATATAAACCTATCTCCCGATTTGACTTCTTGAGCCCCTGAAAGACGCAGTTTTTCTACCATTTAGCTGAAATTTTGCATGTAGTGTTTTGTTATGATTTCCAACAACTGTGACAAGTACCGTCTAAATCGGTTTATAACCTGATGTAGCTCCCATATAAACCGATCTTCCGATTTGACTTCTTGAGCCCCTGGAAGACGCAGTTTTTCTACCATTTAGCTGAAATTTTGCATGTAGTGTTTTGTTATGATTTCCAACAACTGTGTCAAGTACCGTACAAATCGGTTTATTACCCGATATAGCTTCCATATAAACCGATCTCCCGATTTGACTTCTTGAGCCCCTGAAAGGCACAAATTTCGACCGATTTGTCTGAAACTTTGCACATGGTGTTCCCTAATGACTTCCAATAACTGTGTCAAGTACGGTCCAAGTCGGTCCATAACATGATATAGCTCCCACATAAACCGATTTCCCGATTTAACTTCTTGAGCCCCTGGAATCCACAATTTACGTCCGATTTGTCTGAAACTTTGCACATGGTGTTCTCTAATGACTTCTAATAACTGTGTCAAGTACCGTCCAAATCGGTTTATTACCCGATATAGCTTCCATATAAACCGATCTCCCGATTTGACTTCTTGAGCCACCGGAAGCCGCAATTTTTGTCCGATCTGACTAAAATTTTCCACATAGTTTTTTGTTATGACTCTCAATAACTCCCCCAAATACGGTCCAAATCGGTCTATAACCTGATATAGCACCCTTTTAAACCGATCTCCCGATTTGACTTTTTGAGACCCTGGAAGGCACAAATTTCTCTGATGACTACCAACAACCGTGCTAAGTATCTTCCAATTCGGTTTATAACCTGATATAGCTTCCATATAAACCGATCTCCCGATTAGACTTTAGCCCCTGAAATCTGCAATTTTTGTCCGATTTACCTAAAGTTTTGATGCGGTGTTCTGTTACGACTTTCAACAACTGTGCCAAATACGGTCCAAATCAGTCTATATCCTGAAATAGCTCCCATGTAAACCGGTATCTCGAACATTCTTGTTCGGTTCCTAGAAGCTTTAATTTTGGCTGGTTCGACAGAAGTTTGGTATGTAGAACAAAAATATGCCCTTCATCTTAATTTACTTCGTATAAATAAATTTTAAGCAAAATCCATGGTGGTGGGTTCCCGAGATTCGGCCCGACCGAACTTAGCACGCTTTCACTTGTTTCTGATATTATCGTAAGGTTACGAAACCGGACGTTCAGCGTTATAGGCGGACATTCAACCTCTGTGCTACAATTCTTATCCATTGTCCTTTATTTGTCTTGAATTTAGCAAATACGACCCTTGATGGAGTGTATCTTGGATTCAGCCCAACCGAACATAGCAAATAAAGGCCAAGTGTCAAATGGTCATGTAAGGCGACCGGAACAAATTATAGGTCTATAAGAGTAGATAATGAATCTGATATCGATATTAAGGACAAATAAAAACATACCCCATATCCAGATGATTGGAGACTAAGTAGCACTCCAAATTTCAAAAAGAAATTCAAGAGTTAAGCAAAGCGCACCGGGCTTTTTAGGTAAGAATAAAATCTTTTCCCTGCTTGGTTCCACCTACGCACCGGGCTGGCTAGGTATGAATAAAATCTCTTCCCTGCATAGTTCCTGCTAAAGTTCTGTAAGCCTTTCATTACCACACTGATATTGAAAAAGCATGAAAGACTCTTTTTTTTAATGTCGGTGGCTGAATTTAAATTTTTTTTTAAATGTTTCAATTAAATTAAAAATAGTTAGGTTTGTGAGTTTGTATGAAGTATTGCAACTTTGAAAAATATGTTAAAATTTTTTTAGTGTTTTTTTTGTGATAATTTTTGGCAACAGAAACTGTTTGAATCCATAATAAATCTTATCTGTTTAGTGTGTGCGTAAGAGTAAGTGTGTGTGTGTGTGTGTGTTTGTAACAGTGTAGGTGTGGCTTAGTTTGTGTGCCTAGGAGTAATACATCTTTAAATCTATTGTAGTTTCTTTAAATACACTTAGAACACTTACCTAAAATAACATTTTTCATTGATTCAACGATTTCTCTAAACAGGAATTCTTAACTATAACCCCCTTGGTGGGTGGGTAGTTCACTCGAAAGTTGATGAGTGAATTTAGGTGTGGCTGTAATGGAGGTCGTGGTGTTGCTAGTAGCGGTTGTGGTGATGGGTTTTGAAATGAAAATTGTATGTCACTTAGGTTGTCTACACAACTTTAAGTTGTAAAGTAATTCGATTGTTTCTTTTCGAAAGAAATCTCCTTTATTGCATTTTGTGCCTATCGACCATTGCAAGCTATGAGTTTACACATTTTCCATTGCACCGTCGCAGGGATGGTGTTCGGCTTCCGTTTCCATGGCTTCATTTGTTTCCTCCTCAATTTGTAGCACAGTGTCATCCGGGGTTTTCGCCTCATCCTCATCCTCACCCTCCTGCTTCCCCTCTTCCTCGTCCTCTGCTGACTCCGCTGTCAGGGAATTGCTTTGCTCCAGAATTCTTTCGGGTATTGAGAGTGAACTGTGCTTACGCTCAGCCAGGGCGGTCTCACTATCCGCCTTCAGCAATGTTGAACGACGCTCATTGATGACTTTTTCGGAATCGAAAAAATCATTGTTGTGATGATCCGAACGTATATAGAATATCGAATCATCATGATCTCGGGGTTTTTGTGCCCGCGGGCGATCATGTGTACGTGAGGATAGGCTGCGCTGGAGGTTCTTGAGGCGTTCATGATGGGCAGGCGGCTTGGTAAGTTCCAGCAGAGCCGCATTGCCCATTAGGGGTAAAGAGTCGGGTCGGGGCTTTTTTAGAATTCCAGGCCGGCTGGGTGATTTCATGCCAAAGGCTGTTATAGGTGGGGGTGGATCGACCGGATTAATGGTCGTCGGTGTTGCCGTTAAGGAGGTAATAGATTCGGTTTGTGTCATTTGCAGGCTTTCATCGAAATGTTCGATACCCTCTTCGGGTAAACATGGCTCCAAACTGGACTGACCCGATAGTTGACGTATGGGGGCAGGAGGTTCGGAGCACACAGAAAGTTGACTTCTGGGGGAAAAAAGAAACAAAAGCAAAGAGAAACAGAATATTTAGCATGCAAATCAAATTTTGGTGAAATTGGATTTGGAAGGGGGGAAGGGCCTACCTCAAAAACCCTCCAATTGGATATATCTATCGATTAGGACAATATTGGACTCAACTAAAAAATCATCTTAGATTAAAATTATGATTCAAGTATCATGGCTTCCAGTCCACCCAAATTCAAGGGCTAAGCAATTGAGGATACGTGGGACTCAAATGAAAGTTATTTGAAAACAGATAAATAATCTGATATAAAAATTATGGTTTAATTGCAAGGAGTCCGATCCATCCATTTTTGGAGGCAAGCAACTGGGGGAATACCCTACTTTAAATCTCTCCAAACGAATTTGTGGACCTATTATGACAATGTGGAAAAAAATTAAAGATATTTGGAAGTAGAAAAAGAATCTCATATTAAAATTGAGCTCCAATATACAAGGTGTCCGTCATATCCAAATTCGTGGTCAAATTAAAGGGGGGGAACGTCCTACCCCAAAAACTGCAAACGGGTATGTGGACCGATTACTACAATGTGTGATATTTTGGGATATTATCCTTACGTTGCACTTTTTCTTCTTCGCGGTCCGCCTATTGAGGCATAAGTTAGTATCGGTCGAATTACGCTCCTGTAGAGCCGGTGGACTATACTCGGTTTCAGGTCCCATTTCGAGCCAACGGCCCATCTACATACGCGGCCATCTCGGTACGCTCCTGAATATGGCACTTCTAATGCAGTTTCCTGTCCAAGATCGCACCTTTTTGACCTTGTCAGATATCGAAATTGTTCTATTGAAGAAACGTGGTGCATGAAATTGGCTCACCTACGTCTTCCTCGTGAAAAGGCAGATTTCAGTCTTCTCTGGGTTAACCAGGTCTAGCCCAGTGGTGTGCCATCTCCAAGACCCTTTCGGTCCTTCTGCATGAAGGGATTCATCGGGTCCATCCGGTACATACTACTGGCTGCCATGGGATTGGTGGTCACCCATAGGGGTAACGATAAAATGCCCCACGGTCTTTTAAGGTCTAAGATCCAAGGGATCAACTCCATCCAAATTCTTGCCCTATTAACTTGGGAGATTTCCCACCCCAAAACTCTCCAAACTGGGCTGTGGGCGATTATGACATTATGGGACTTAATCGAAAGATATTCAAGAGTAGAAAAAGAATCTGATACTTAAATGAATGTCCAAGTGTCGAGGTGTCCGTCCCATCTAAATTTGGGTTCACATAACCGGGGAAAACCCCTTACCATAAAACTCTCCAAATAATATGTGATCCGATTATAATAATATGAGACTCGAATACAAGATATTTGGTACTAGAAATAGGTTATGGTATTAGAATTAAGGTCCAATAACCAAGAAGTCCGTCCCGTTTAAATTCGAGGTCATATAAATGGGTGAAACTTTCCACCCAAAAACTCTCCAAACGAATTTGTGGACCGATTGCGACAATGTGGAACTAAAATGAATGATAAATGGGAGTAGAACAAGAATCTGATATTAAAATTAAGATCTGACAACCAAGGAGTCCGCCTTATCCCGAATCGGGATCAAATAACTGGGGAAACACCCTACGCTAAAATTCTCCAAACGAATTTTCGGGCCGATTATGACAATATGGGACACAAGTGAAGGGTGTTTGTGAGTAGAATAAGAGTCTGGTAATAAAATAAAGGTCCAAGATCCAAGGAAAACGCCCCGTCCAAATAACTTGTGGTGACTCCCTACCTGAAATCTCTCCAAACAGAGAAGTGGGGGATTTTGACAATATGGGAATCAAGTGAAGGATATTTGTGAGTGGAATAAAAATATGGTATTTTAATTAAGGTAATTTTAAGGAAATAAGACGACCGCTTTACTCAAATTCGGGGTCAAATAACTTGGGGGAATATCCTACGGCCAAATAGACTGATCTCACGATTTAAGGTTTTGCGCCTATAGAAGGCGCATGTTTTTTCCGATTTTGCCAAAATTTGGGACAGTGAGTTGTGTTAGGCCCTTCGATATACTTCTTCAATTTGGCTCAGGTCGGTCCAGATTTGGATATAGCTGTCATGTAAACCGATCTCTCGATTTCGCCGAGTGATCGGTGAGTGAGTTTTGTTAGGTCCTTCGACATTTTTCTTCAATTTGGCCCATGTCGGTCCAGATTTGGATATAGCTGCCATAAAAACCGATCTCTCGATTTAAGGCTTTGGGCCCATAAAAGGCGCATTTATTGTCCGATGACGTCAAAATTTGGGTCAGCGAGTTAAGTTAAGCCCAACGACATATTTCTGCAATATGGCACAGATCGGTCCAAATTTTGATATAGCTGTCATATAGACCAATCTCATGACGTGAGGTTTTGGGCCCATAAAAGGCGCATTTATTGTCCTTTGACGTCAAAATTTGGGACAGCGAGTTAAGTTAAGCCCCTCAACATATTTCTGCAATATAGCCTAGATCGGTTCAGATTTGAATATAAGTGCCATATAGACCGATCTCTCGATTTAAGGTTTTGGTCCCATAAAAGACGCATTTATTGTCCGATGTTGACGAAATTTGGGACAGTGAGTTGTGTTAGGGCCTTCGACATCCTTCTTCAATTTGGTTTAGTTCGGTTTAGATTTTAATAGAGCTGCCATATAGACCGATCTCTCGATTTAAGGTTTTGGGCCCATAAAAGGCGCATTTATTGTCCGATTTTGCTAAAATTTGGGGCAGTGAGTTGTGTTAGGCCCTTCAATGTACTTCTTCAATTTGGCCCAGATCGGTCCAGATTTGAATATAGCTGCCATATAAACCGATCTCTCGATTTAAGGATTTGGGCCAATAAAAGGCGCATTTATTGTCCGATGACGTCGAAATTTGGGACAGCGAGTTAAGTTAAGCCCCTCAACATATTTCTGCAATATAGCCTAGATCGGTTCAGATTTTAATATAAGTGCCATATAGACCGATCTCTCGATTTAAGGTTTTGGTCCCATAAAAGACGCATTTATTGTCCGATGTTGACGAAATTTGGGACAGTGAGTTTTGTTGGGTTTTAATGAAATTTTGAATGTTTTGATGAAGTCACGAATTAAGGCCCATTTCACTCTAGGACGCATAGTTAAGGAGTTACAGTCATTTTAAGTTTTCTATATGAAATTTAGATTTTTAATGGATTTTCATTGAGTTTTTGAAATTTTTGATGGAGTCACGAATTAAGGCCCATTTCCCTCTAGGACGCATAGTAAAGAGATACGGCCATTTTAAGTTTCCATTTGAAGTTTATTTTTAATGGACTTTCAATGGACTTTTGAGTTTTTTGGTGGAGTCACGAATTAAGGCCCATTTCCCTCTAGGACGCATAGTTAAGGAGTACAACCATTTTCCAAGTGAAATTTCGATTTTCAGCGGGTTTTTATGAAATTTTGAATTTTTTGGTGGAGTCATTCCCTCTAGGGCGCATAGATTCCCATTTCCATCTAGGACGCATAGTTAAGGAGATACAGCCATTTTAAGTTTTGCAAGTGAAATTTAGATTTTAAATCGGTTTTAATGAAATTTTGAATTTTTTGTGGAGTCACGAATTAAGGCCCATTTCCATCTAGGACGCATAGTAAAGGAGATACAAATCGGCCCACATTTGGATATATACACCGATATCTCGATTTATAGTGGGCCCCATAAAATGCGCACTTATAATCCGATTTCACTGAAATTTGACACAGTCAATGTTAGGCTTTTCGACGTCCGTGTCGTATATGGTTCAGATTTGTTTATTTTTAGATATAGCTACTGAAAAGATCAATATTTTGTTATACACAATTGAACAATGACTTTTACTTATTAGTATTTGGTCCAAATGGGAACATATTTCGGTGCTGCCATGGGGCATTGGGTATGCATTTTTCACCGGGTTTTGACGAAAGGTGGTTTACATATATACCCGAGGCGGTGGGTATCCAAAGTTCGGTCGGGCTGAACTTATCGACTTTTTCATTTTTTTTCACTTACCGAAATTCTTTTTCCACTGATGGCGTTGTTGATGGCCCTGAGCTGTAGCGCTTTGGTGAGCGCAAAATGGATTTTGGTATTACTTCGGGACTATGTAAATCTACTTGTATACGTCTAGAATCTATACTGGAAGCTCGACTCACTATGGATGTTCGGCTGGCTATCGAAGCACAACGGACCGTCCAGCGGCCACTGTATGATGAATCAGACATAGTGGAACATCTGCAAGTTAAAGTAAATGGAACAGAAGCAGAAGCAAAGAAACACATACACTTTAGAAACTATATAGTATAAAGATACATATACACAAACACACACACACACACACACTTATATATAAACAATAATATTGCGTGTGTTACAGGAAGTTTTGTTTGCCTTGATTACCTGCGATTACCCAGTGGGCTGGTAGAGGGCTTATCCTCCTCATGCTCAATGGGCTTCTGACGCGCCAGCACATGACGCTTTGCTGTATCCGAACGCTTGGTACGTTCTGCCACACGTTCCCTCTGCTTGTCATTGGCTGCCCGGCAAGTCTCATCGAAGGAGGCCGCATGATGCCAGTGCAATTTGTTATTGGGCGGCTGGAGCAGGGCACACTGCATTGAGGATGTACTTTCCCGCGTGGCTCTTTGAATTAAACTATTACTAATACGTGTTCCACGATTTTTGATCTGACGCCCACTATTGAGGGGCGTCGAGGACGATGTCGTGCAGGTGAAATTGTTGTTGTTGATGGCGGTGGCGGAAGCAGAGGTTTTGGTGGGAGTGGTGGTATTGGAAATGTTGTTGTTGGCATTTGCCGGTCGTTGGTTATGGTGGTGATGATGATGGTTGTGATGATGGTGGTGGTGGTGATGGCGATGCGTTCGATGCCGTTTGTGTTCCAGCCACAGCAGGGGTTTGTGATTCGGCGAAAGTAAATGTGATATATTAGTGGAATAGGCGAGGGGTTGTGAGGCATGATGAGTGGAGAGGTTTGGCACAGAACCAGTGTAGGTGAGACGTCTCAGTTTTGGTGAGAAGCGAGCAGATGCACTAAGTTGTAGCGCAATTGATTGATTGTTTGATTGATTGATTGATTTTGGTTCATATGTCATAATTTAGCAAACAAAATAGATGATTGGTTAGATAGTTTGAAGAGAGATGAGGGAAGTTTCATATTTTTGATTCACTAGTTGTTGTTTGTATAGTCTTAGGAGTAATATCCAGATATTTTTTTAAATAAAGTTTTTTTTTTTAATATTTACATTGAATTCACAATTTTTAAAAGTTTATGTTTGGTTTAAAACAAAGCGGGTTTGAAATTTTTTGTTTTTTTTTTAGTTTTTACAAAAGTTTAAGCAACAAAATCATAACAAGCATGTGATATATAGCCAATTGTTGTTATTGATGCTTACATACCTGAGAGTTTTGGAAAATTTGATTAGTTCCGCTGTTAGAGCCTCCCGATCAAATGGCGCTGGTGTTGTTTGCGGCTGTTCAGTGGCAGGTGAGGATCGAAAAACTCCAAATTGTTGATCCCATCGAGAGCTTTGGTATTGTAAGCCTGCACGGAAAATAGAAATGTATGGAGATTTCGACATAATAGAATTAAGGATGTAAATCAACTTTGAAATTTGACGAATTACCATAGTCCTAAGTTTTCATTTTATTATACCCATCACCGAAGCGCAGAGGTTAGCATGTCCGCCTATGATGCTGAACGCCTGGGTTCGAATCCTGGCGAAGCCATCAGAAAAAATTTTCAGCTGTAGTTTTCCCCTCCTAATGCTGGTAGCATTTGTGAGGTACTATGTCATGTAAAACTTCTCTCCAGAGAGGTGTCGCACGCATCGAAAAATCTTGGAAATTATTGTAGAGTTTTTGAGCGGATAGAGAATATATAAACGAAACTCTTC
Organism: Stomoxys calcitrans; assembly: GCF_963082655.1. Taxonomy (NCBI): domain Eukaryota; kingdom Metazoa; phylum Arthropoda; class Insecta; order Diptera; family Muscidae; genus Stomoxys; species Stomoxys calcitrans. The sequence goes on from NC_081552.1 coordinate 208,854,036, forward strand.
AAAGCCAATGATAAGTTGTTTTCCAATAAACATTCAAACCCTTATGGGTCCAAAGGCTTATCCATTGGGCTTGAGAGTTGGTCACTTCGAGTATGTCAAATTTTGAATTGCTTGTCAAACAGTCATCTATGGGCCAACTGACTTGATTATCTTTTTAAAACAAAGCTCATTTTTTTTTAAAAATTTGAGGCAATGTATCGTCGGTAGTTTTGAAATTGTATGGGAACGTCGGCCCATATGGCAGCTTTATCCAAATATGGTCCGATCTGGATCACATCTCACTGGAATGGGTAGGGGTCTACGAAAACTCACTGCTAAATTTCATCGAAATCGAAAAAAAGTGCTTATTTCATGGGCTCAATACTCTATATCGGGAGATCGGTCTATAAGGCAGTTATATCGAAATATGGTACCATCTGGACAACATTTGACAGGAATGGGTAAGGTCTTCCAGAACTCACCGTGCCGAATTTCATTGAAATCGGATAATAAAACGATCTTTTATGGCCTTAATACCCTATATGGAGAGATCGGGCGGTTCGTCTATATGGCAGCCATTAGCGTGGAAAGTTTTTCAAAGGTCTGCGGTAATCACGCTATCGTTCGTAAAAATTAAGATATTGAACTGAAACTTGGCACAGTTTCTTTTTTTACCATAGGTAGGCTAATACTAATAAACAAGAACAAAAACTCACCGTCGAGAGTATAATCCAATCGGTCAGTTCAGGCTACTACAGAGCTCAAGAATAAGAAGAGGGCCAGGAGTCTGTAGAGAATCTAGGCTCGAAAAAGGTGTGCACCCATTATCCTGTGTTTATTCCCCGCAATTGGGGGGCAGAGACACAATAGGTGCTAGACCGCTTCCTACTCGTAGTCGCATATCCTGCAGAAGTCGTGTGCCTCTACCAGCACCCAGCGCGACGTCAAATTCCTGATGTTTCAATGAGCAGTCAGGACTCCTATTAGAAGTCCTTAGTCTCAGCCCCACGATGAGCGACGTCCTGTTTCGCAAAATACTCGGCCACAGGGCTTTTGACATCTTATAACCTACAGCACTAGCCCACACATTATTCGCCCAGTCATCGTAGAAGGCGTCCACGCTGCCGAGAATCTTGCACAGTGAAGGTATCACTGATTCCATAGCACGATATGCGGCAATCAGCGAACCAATCGTGGCCAGCTCGTCTGCCGCTACGTTACCCGCCCCACATTGATGGCCTGGGATCCAGCAGATCCTGACAGATTTTCCCATGGTTCGAACAAGCTCTTTGCATCTTCCAACCAGTTTCGACATTACACGGTCCGACGCCAGAGCCTACACCACCGCCTGCCTGTCCATGTATATCGTTACAGTCTGATTGAGCCGCAGCTCCCGCATCAAAATCGCCTCCAGTGCCTTCAGGATCGCGAAGACTTCCTCCTGAAAGACGCTGTACTCATCCAGAAGTCTTTAAGATTTCCCGATTCCAAAGAAGTCAATGAAGACTCGTGCTTCAGTGACCCCATCCAATTTAGACCCATCCATGTATAAAGGAAAGGGCGGGATACCCCAACCCAGAGATTCCCTTTCGGTAAAACGACTTGCAAGATCATCAACAAGGAAGGACTCCGGTATAAGGACGTATATAGTATGGCGCCATGTGCCATCCCCCGCAGAAAAGAAGAATGACCTGATTTAGATGGGCTAAAACGGACTTTGTCTTGATATAGCCCCCCGTATAGACCGATCTACCGATTTAAGATCTAAGGTCCATAAATACCGCATTTATTACCCGATTTCACTGAAACAGTGCGTTGTTTTGGAACTCTCGACATTCGTATCAGATATGGCTCGAACTTGACAATGTTTTCATATAGCCTCCATATAGACCTATCTACCAATTTAGGACCTAACGCCCATTTTTTAGTTTATTTCGCTGAAATTTGGCACAGTGCGTTTTCTTGGAACTCTCGTCATCCGTATCAGATATGGCCCAATTCAGACAATGTTTTGATATAGCCTCCATATAGACCGATCTCCCGATTTAAAGTCTGAGATCAGCATTTATGGCCTGATTTCACTGAAATTTAACACTGTGCGTTATTTTGGAACTCTCGACATACGTATCGGATATGGTTCAGATCAAAGAATATCTTGTTATAGCCCCCCTGTATAGGCCATCGTAGCGCAGAGGTTAGCATGTCCGCCTATGACGCTGAACGCCTGGGTTCAAATCCTGGCGAGACTATCCGAAAAAATTTTCAGCGGTGGTTGTCCCCTCCTAATGCTGGCTAAATTTATGAAGTCGCACTGCGTTACGCCGTTCGGACTCGGCTATAGAAAGGCCTCCTTATCATTGAGCTTAAACTAGAATCGGACAGCACTCATTGATATGTGAGAAGTTTGCTCCTGTTCCTTAGTGGAATGTTCATGGGCAAAATTTGCAATGGACCGATCTATCAATTTAGGACCTAAAACCCATAGAAGCCGCATTTTGCATGCGGTGCGTTATCTTGGAACCCTCAACATCTGAACAAGTTACGGCCCAAAACGGACAATGTCTTGATATAAACCCCATATAGACCGATCTCCCGATTTAAGGTCTAAGACCCACAGGAACCGCATTTATTAGCTGATTTCGCAAAGTGCGTTATCTTGGAACTCTCGTGCGTTTTCCTAAACGCTTGGTCGTCCCTGCGGAGCATGGTTCAGATCGGACCATATTTGGATATAGCTGCCATATATACCGATCTGCCCATTTATAGGCGCTCACCCACAGGTTAGGTTAGGTTGAAAAAAAGAGTGTGGATATTTATCTGCCGCATGCAACTCTGGACATATAACTAAGCCAGTAATCGGCTAGTTTTGCGCTAAAATGCTCCAACGTCTCATCATCTTCCCCACATGCTATCACCTGCCGTGCCGATTTTGCATAGGTGAGCTCGTAGTCCTATGTGTCCTGTATGATACCGAAAGCTATACCGACCTCCTTCTTACTTTTTTTCAGTAATAGCCTATTCTGCACACGATACGGATCACCCCATAGAAATTTCGTCGTCCTAACGACCGTTTCGGTGTTCCACAGTGTTACATGCTCACGCCTTTTACTCGGACTGTGTAGACCCGAATTATTGGCGGCAGTCCTTTGGCCTCCACTGGCACATTGTCTGCTCTTTCATTCCCCTTTACGCCGCTAAGGCACGGCACCCAATCGATACGGATCGTGGCATTCTCAGAGAAGGCTTTAATCTCCTTCTTACACACCAAGACTATTAGAGACTTTACGGTCCTGGTTCTGTCTGCCCCTATGGACGGGTTGCTGTCCGTAGAGATGTTCACAATCAACGTTCTCTCCTTACGTTCTCTCATACCAGTAATCGGCTTGTTAGGAATTTCGTGCTACTTACAAAATCCTTAATTGTTTTCAATACCACTCCCCTATGTTGGTTCATGTCTGGTATTGCGTCACCACCTAAGTGCCGGTATCTGTTAGACGCGAAAGCCGGGCAATGACAAAGGAAATGCTCCAACGTCTCATCGTCTCAGTAATAGCCTCGTCTTCTCACGATCTGGATCCCCCATAGGATTTTAGCCATCCTACCGACCATTTCGCTGTTCCACAATGTTGCATGCGCATTCGTCGCCCACTCCCTTAACTCCGGTTGCGTCGACCCGAAAGGCTTCGGGTTAACCAAGTTTATTGACGTCAGTCCTCTGGCCTTCACCGCCAAATCGTCTGCCCATTCATTTCCCCTTACTCCGTTATGGCCCGGCACCCAAACGATGCGGATTTTGCTATCCTCAGAGAAGGCGTTTATCTCCTTCTTACACTGCAAGACCGTTCGTGACCTTACCGTCCTGGTTGTTATTGCCCTTATGGCAATTTTGTTGTCGGTAAAGATGTTCACACTCGACATCCTCCCGAATTCCATGATCGCCCAGATCTCTGCAGGACCGTATTATGGCAGGCAGCCTAAAACAGATCTTAGTCCATTCGTTATAAATGAAGACTCTCTGGCCAATCTTGACCCTTAATTTGATCCATCCGTGTAACATAAACTTCTACATGACAATACTAGGGTTCCGACAATCCAAGGCTGTGCCGATGGAAGCAGTGCCTCCCCCTCGACTTCAAGGTTTATCTTAGGTATACGGATATAACTGCCATATATAACGATCTCCCCATCTACGATCTTTCACCCATGAATGTCTTATTTATTACCCGATTTTTGGAAGAGTGAGCTGCGGTAGACCCCCCACGTCCATACTGTGTGTGGCCTACATCGAACCATATTGCCCTACAGCTGCTGTAGGTTCATAAATGCTTAATTTTTAGGAGATTTCGAGGTGGAGGGTATTCTAAGTTCGGCCCGGCCAAACTTAATGCCTCCTTACTTCTAAATAGCGACGTAGTTCTACATAAGTGACAGCTTTCGAATATGGGTTCTTCCTAGGTAACACCTCTTGTTGATAAAATTCTTTATATAGATTTACGATTTGACATCTTGAAATCCTAAAAGCCGCATTTGTAATCCGATTTGGCTAAAATTTGGTAAGTAGTGTTCTGTTTAGACTTTCCAAGTGCCAAGTTCAAACCTAATCGGATATAACCGCATGTATAGCTATCACATAAACCGATTTATCGATTAATCTTCTACGGCCCCTAGAAGCTTAAATTTTTGCCAGATTTGGCAATTTTTTAAGTACACATATGACCTTTAACTAAGTTAATTTAGGACAGTTTTTAGCATTATCCATGTTGGTAGGTTCCAAACATACGTGGCGCCCAAACTTTGCAGGGCTTAACTTGTTATACCCAACACCATAGGATATTCATTTAGTCATTCCGTTTGCAACACATCGAAATATCAATTTCCGACCCTACAAGGTATATATATTTCGGATCGTGGTAAAATTCTAAGACGATTTAACGATGTCCGCGTGTCTGTTCGTCTATCCGCCATATAGACCGATCTGCCGATAAAGGGTCTGAGGACCATAAAAGCTTTGGGGCGTACCCCAAAACACCTGGCTCCAAAATTGGATATGAAATTCGTTTTTTGCTCTTAAATATCTTTCATTTGAGTCCCATATTGTCGTTATGAGTTAAATAACCCATTTGACGTATCTTTAGGAGGAAAAGCGCCACCTAATCTACTGCCTAATACTTTTCACTTGAGTCCCATATTGACATGAACTTCATGACATGAAGTTTTTGGGGTTGGGGGGGTGATCCCGCAGGTTACTTGGACCCAAATTTTAATACCATATTCGTATACTACTCTCCAATACCTTTCATTCATATAGGCAATATTGTCCCGATCGGCCCACTTTTGATTTTGGGTTGTGTTTTTGGCATAAGGGGGAGGGTCCGTCCCCCTTCCGATACTGAAAAATTATATAGCTCATGTTTCCTTCCGGACCAACCTACACAATATGCGAAAATTTCGAGAAAATCGGTTCTACCGTTTTTCAGTCTATACGAAACAAATAAACCGAGTCCCATATATCGTGATTGGCTAATGTGCCCATTTTGGGCGTTTTTGTGGGCGTTGGGTTACCCCCCATACTTCGACATGAATTTGTATGCCAGATTCGTTATCTACTCCTGCATACTTGTCATTTAATTCCCATATTGTCCTGATCGGTCCACTTGTGATTTTTGGTGGTGTTTTTGGGGTAACGGTTATCAATAAATTATAAAGACTCTACTTTCTGACCATATTTGTAAACTACTCCCTAATACCTTTTATTTGAGTCCCATATTGTCATGGTCGGCAAATAAACCTATTTAAAGGGGTTTTGGGGCTAGTGCGGCCCCCTAGGTACTTGGACCCAACTTTAATTATGAAATTCGTACTCTACTCTTGAATACCTTTCATTTTAATCCCATATTGTCACGATGGGTCCACTTTTATTTTTGGGTAGTACTTTTGGGGTGAGGGGGAGGGTCCGCCCCCCACCCGATATCAAAAAATTTATGTTTACTTCCAGACCAACCTACACAATCTGTGAAAATTTCAAGGTAATCGGTTCAGCCGTTTTTGAGTCTATACGGAACAAACAAACCGACAAACAAACAAACACAAATTGAATTTTATATATTGGTTGCCCAAACAGTAATTGCGGATTTTTTAAAAGAAAGTAAATGCATTTTTAATAAAACTTTTTTTACACTTTTTTTCTAAAGCAAGCTAAAAGTAACAGCTGATAACTGACAGAAGAAAGAATGCAATTACAGAGTCACAAGCTGTGAAAAAATTTGTCAACGCCGACTATATGAAAAATCCGCAATTATTTTTTGAGCAACCCAATATATAAGATGTGCCGATTAAGGGTCTGAAGCTCATAAAGGCTTTATTTATTTCCCGATTTTGTTGAAATTTGAAATACAAAATTCAACAGTGACTTATATTTATTAGCCCACTCAATATCCGTGTCGAATTTGAGTGCATAAGTTAATAAAATTTTCACCGGATTGTGCCAAAAGGGGGCTTCCATATATACCCGAGGTGGTGGGTATCCAAAGTTCTGCCCGGCCGAACTTAAAGCCTTTTTACTTTTTTTTTTTAACTTAAGCTTTCAATTACTAAAAAATTTTTACTGAAGAAACGAACTGCATAGACATACGTTATCTCTGTTGCAAAAATTCCCATTTTTGTGAATACTCGCCTTAGGATTCATCATAATCCTTGCTTTTTAGATACGTAGTTTTTCAGTCATAATACCGATACCATTTTTGAAGGACATTTTAAGCGCCTCCACAACTCACATACATAAACATTGCAATTATCTCATTGGTATCAGCATTATATTAAAATTTTTAAAAACTTTTTTTTTTCACATTGTTGCAACTGACTTACCTATGGCTCTTCTCTGTGATGCCGAACTGCTTTGATTACTACGTACTGTGATTTTACTGCCATTAACACCGGCTCGAAATCGTGCTGGCACCACCTTTGCCGCTGAATCGCGGGCCTCAAAGGTCATTACACAAGAGGCGACTACGATGAAGCCGCCAAAACCCATAACGATCGGCCCCACATAAGAGAAATTATTAAGATGGAAACCTTTGAGGTCGTTTTTTACACGCACCGTAGCATTGCCTCGCAATTCGGAACCTATGGATAAGTGATCCGCATAGTAGCCTAGAAAAAAAAATACAAATTTTAATCAATAATAAATGTTAGATGGACATCCAATGCTTGCTCTAAATGACAATATAAATTTTAACACATCACCTCTAATTGCTTATCTTAATTAACCAAAACACAACTTTATTGGAAAAAATGCAAATAAATTGTCAAAAAGTGTCTTATCATATGCCAACCAACTAGTATGGTTCCCTTAATGGCATTGACAACTAGGTGGCAACGTTATTTTTTCTCCTTCCCACTCCATTTACCACCTGTTGCTCAGCCAGCCCTCTTCACAGTTTCTTTTTAACACTTCAATCGGTCGCAGTGGCTTTCATATGCCAACCAACTAGTATGGTTCCCTTAATGGCATTGACAACAAGGTGGCAACGTTATTTTTTCTCCTTCCCACTCCATTTACCACCTGTTGCTCAGCCAGCCCTCTTCACAGTTTCTTTTTAACACTTCAATCGGTCACATGCATAATTAACTCCTCGCGAAATGTGTAGTTAAAAAGTAATAAAGATCAGTGAAACCCATTCAAAAAAAGTTAAAGATCAAAAGAAAAGTGAAGTTCGGTTAATTTATTGTTTGATTAATGCGAAAACTTATTCAAAATGTATTAAAATTTGCAAAGTAACAATCGAAAAGCAATGAAATCGAGAAAAAAACAAATAAAGTGTTTCTCTGCGGTTTTCGTGTTAGTGCATCGCCGTGTGTGTATCCATAGCCATTGTTGTTGTTGTATTTTTTGTGCATAGAGGGTGCTAGAGAGAGTGAGTGAGTTGAAAATGTCATGTTCGCAGATTGATTAAGTGTTTTGCTTTGTTGTTTGTCCAAGATGAAGAAGAAATTATAAAGCTCCTCACCAAAGAAAAAGAAAAATAGAGATTACAAGTACTAGCACAAAAGTGTTTTAATGAACTATTAAAAAAGGTAATGAAATCAACTTTTGGATATTATGAACAAAATCCTTTCTATCTTAGGATCACCAATCAACAAATTTGCAGCCCTACATTTTGCAGGTAAGTTTATGCAAACAAAGCCATATTTTTATGTATTTTATGAATAGTTTTTTATAGATTTGCATGAAATTTGTTATGGGTTGTTTGTTTATCCATCTAAACATATATGTATTATTAAATGGCCATGGGGTTTACAAAGGCAATTTTGTGGTACATATTACGGTCATTCGACGGAATGGATTTTAATGAAATTGCCATCAATCGAAAGATTTTTTTCCAGAGAAGTGACAAGAAGAAGCTTGAACATAGCAAATTGTTGTTGTTTTTTTTTCTAGAGCATTCGTTATGGGTGTGAATGCAAAGCCAAAAAAACAATATAAGAAGACGAAGCATAAACGCAGCAAATTGTTGTTGGTTTTTTCTAAAGCATTCATTATAGGTGTGAATGAAAAGCCATATGTGGGAGTATTAGTGGTGCGAGTAGGAGAAACAACTGCAGATGCAGGGTTGCCAGTATTTTTTCGTCCCTTGCCACCAAATTTCTTTCAAATCCTATGTTCCCAAAAAACCCCCAGTTATCCACAACAATATCCACATATCCTCAAACAATTTTAAAGGGCTTTATGAAAAAAAAAAATATATATATATATAATTCATTTCTTAGACAGAAATAGTTTTTGCTGAAGGCCATACGGCTTAAGGATCTGTGCCACTTTAAGGCACAGATATGCAATTTTTGAAGTTATAGAAAATGGACAGCGATATAGGGTACGTTTTTTTTAGCATTATACATTCAATGCAAGTGAGGTGTATGGGAAAGATAACCATTGCCAAGTTGGACTGGATTATCGTTATCATGGAATAGAAGAATCCTTCGATGCCAAGACGTACACATTGACGGTTTGCATTTACATTGAGGGGGCGTTTAATAATGTGCGGACCGACACCTTCATCCAATTCTTAGACCATTAGCGGTTGGACCGGGTCCTTAGAGAATAGATAAACCATATGCTAAGGAACAGGTGGATACATTGCGGGTCCCATGACATAAATATAAGGGAGAAAGTGGCACAGAGCACGCCACAGGGGGGCATTTTATCACCACTCCTTTGGGTGACCACCATAAATGACCTATTACGGATGCTATCTGAGGAGGGATTTGAAACCATCTGCTATGCAGACGATGTTATAATACTTCTTAGGGGTAAGGATCCGAACCAGCTTTGCACAAGGGCCGAAAGGGTCTCGGGCCCCGGGGTCTCAATGTTAACCCAGAGAAGACAGAAATATGCCTGTTCACAAGGAAGACGAAGGTGGAGCAATTTAACGCATCACGATCCTCAATAGAACGATTTCGATGTCTAACAAGGTGAAATACTTGGGTGCGATCTTGGACAGGAAACTGAATTGGAAGTGTCACATTCAGGAGCGTACTGAGAAGGATCACAGATGTTGGGCACTATGTAGACGGGGCCTGAATGCGAGGATAGTCCACTGGCTCAACAGAAGCCCTAAAAGACCAATACTTACTTACGCCTCAGTGGTTGGCTGGACTGCTATGGAGAAAATGTGCAACACAAGGACCATACAACAAGTTTAGAGACAATGTTTTCTTGGCATAGGCGGTGCGATGAGGACAACGCCCACTAGGGCACTGGAGACTATTCTGGATATCCGACCCATTGACATACAGATTAAGTGTGAGACAGCCACTGCGGCTATGAGACTTAAGGCGATGGGAGAATGGGGGCAGCTCATACCATGGCGGTATAATCGAGACGCCGATTGGAAACCTGGAAGGAAGGGAAGAGGTTTCCGATCGGATATCTGAGATGATACTTGCGGTCGAGTGCGAGGCACTGCTGCCAGCGGTACAGTCTTGGACTAACGGAATACTTTTTAGTATTGCCGTCTGGAACATCATGTTACCCGGATGGATCAAAGCTAGGGTAAAGAGCGGCCCTGGGAGTCTACATTGAGAACCCAGGGACTGAGATCGGTTTTAGACTGTCTGGCCATAATACAGTTCTGCAAGCAGAGATCCGGGCGATCACGGAATGCGTGAGATGGTGTGGTACTAACGAGAGGACGTCGAGTGTGAACATCGTTACCGACAGTAAAATGGCCATAAAGGCAATAACAAACAGGACGTTAAGGTCACGAACAGTCTTGCAGTTTAAGAAGGATACACTTTCTCAAAGGATGGCACAATCCGCATTGTTTGGATGATGGATGGATGGATAAATAAGAGAAAATGAAAGGGCAGACGATTTGGCGGTGAAGGCCAGAGGACTGCCGTCAATAAACTAGGTAAACCCGAAGCATTTCGGGTCGACGCAGACCGAGTTAAGGAAGTGGGCGACGAATGCGCATGCAACATTGTGGAACAGCGAAACGGTCGGTAGGGCGGCGAAAATCCTATGGGGGATCCAGATCGTGAGAAGACGAGGCTATTACTAAAAGGAAGCAAGAAGGAGGTCAGTATAGCTATTGGTTTCATAACGGGACACATAGGACTACGAGCTCACTTGTGTAAAATCGTTGCGGCATGTGATAGCATGTGCAGGGCATGCGGGGAAGATGATGAGACGTTGGAGCATTTTCTTTGTCATTGCCTGGCTTTCTTGTCCAACATATACCGGTACTTAGGTATGGACACGATACCAGACATGAACCAACTTAGGGGAGTGGTATGGAAAACAATTAAGAATTTTGTAAGTAGCAAGGAATTCGTAACTTAAATTTCTTTTTCGAGGTAACTTTTTAGTTTTTAGAGCGCACAAAAAGCCGATTACTGGCTTCGGAGTATGTCTACAGTGGCATGGGGCGAATTAATATCTGCACTCTCTTTTCAACCTAACCTATCCTATCTACTGAGCAAATTTGTAAGGGCCATGGTTTTTAAGTGGGCATGATGGCCATATTTCACTCCAGAAGCAGTTTTTGTACATACCACCATAGGATGGGCGTATACTTATCTAGTCCTTCCGTTTGTAACACCTCGAAATATCGATTTAAGACCCCATAAAGTATATATATTCTTAATCGTCTCGACATTCTGACTCTATCTAGCCATGTCCGCCCGTCCGTCGAAATCACGATAGCGGTTGAACGCGTAAAGCTAGCCACATGAAATTTTGCACTTATACTTACTATTGATGTAGGTCATTGGGCCATATCGGTTCAGATTTGGATATAGCTCCCATATAAACCGATTTCCCGATTTGTCTTCTTGAGTCCCTGGAAGCCCCAACAACTGTACTAAGTAAAGTCCAAATCGGTCTTTAACCTGGTATTGCTGCCATATAAACAGATCTGCCGATTTGACCTCTTGAGTCCTTACAAGCTGCAATTTTTATCTGATTTGGCTGAAATTTTGCATGCGGTGTTCTGTTACAACTGTGTCAAGTACGGTCCAAATCAGCCTATAGCTCCCATATAAACCGGTCTCTTGATTATCCTTGTTCGGTTCCTAGAAGCTTTAATTTTTACTGGTTCGACAGGGGTTTGGTAGGTAGAGCAATACTATGCCCTTCAACCAAATTTGGGTACCTACCACCATAGCGCAGAGGTTAGCATGTCCGCCGATGACGCTGAACGCCTGGGTTCGAATACTGGCGAGACCATCAGAAAAAATTTCAGCGGTGGTTTACCCCTCCGTTTGGACTCGGCTATAAAAAGGAGGCCCCTTATTATTGAGCTTAAAACTTAAATTGGACTGCACTCATTGATATGTGAGAAGTTTGCCCCTGTTCCTTAGTGGAATGTTCATGGGCAAAATTTGCAATTTTTACCCTGGTGGTAGGTTCCCAAGATTCGGCCCGGCCCAAATTGGCGAGTTTTTACTTGTTTTTCTATAAATGTCCGACCTCGTTGGAAAATCTTTTTCGATATGACTGGATAGAGCGTTTCGAGGCCTTTTCGCTGACCAGGTTTCGAAGTGTAATATTTTTCGACCATCCAGGAGCGATTTTTTTTATAAATGGCCATATTTGACCTAATTAAGAGATCAATTCGGACTTATACCTTATATGATGGGTAGAGCAACCCAAGACCTACCTATTGACCATATTTGGGACGGCCATCTTTGTCCATATGGCCACGAGTGATCATCTTTAGAAAGTTGTTTTTGCCTATAGAAAATTAGTTCATAATGTCACATGAAGGGGGCCTTTGGTGGTGCTTGTCGCAACTAGTTAAACTCGAGTTTATTTTCACATACATATAAAGACCCATATTCAGATTTGACTTCTTAAGCCCCTATGAGGTTCAAATCATGTTCGACTTTGCAGAAATTTTGTACAATGAACGGGTTTATTTATGTATTCGTTTTAAAAACCGAACGAGCGATTTCTCTGCTGAGCCCTTGTTTATATGTATACTAGCTGGACCGGGCCCGCTCCGCTACGCCTTCTTTTACTTTATATGGAACAAAATTTTCCTTGGAATATTTATTTTCGACAATTAAAGAGCTTTTAGTGAAATATCATGCTAAGAAAATAGTATATCGCTTGACAAACAGATTATCAATATAAGTGGCTTTATCTGAATCCCACATGATCTTTATTTTTACCCTGTGGGGGGTGTTTTGGTGAAGGGGTGATGCCCTAAATACATGGTCCTACATTTGGATATTAAATTCGTATTCAACTCCCAATACCTTTATTTGAGCCCCTTATTGTGATGGTCAGTAAAAAAATAGCTAATTGTGGGGTATTTTGGGAAAGCGGTAGACCCCCAAAATTTGGTCCTGAAAGTGGGTATTAATTCTTGCTTTACCCCCAATTCCTTTCATTTAAGCCCCACATTGACATGGTCGGTATATATACCCGATTTAGGGGTGTTTTGGAGAGTGGGGCGGTCCCCTATTCGCTAAGCCCTGAAAATATATTAGTAACGTATTTGAACCCCATATTGCTATTGGCCTCAACATTGGATATCAAATTCGTTTTCAAATCTCAAATACCATACCCCTTATTGAAAAAGCCAGCAAATATGTCCGGTTTGGGGTATGGGCCCTAAAAACTATGAACATCGAAATTGTCTTGGTGAGCAAAAACGTCCTACTTGGGGGTCCCGAATGTTGATGTCAGATTCATGACCTACTCCCAAATACCCTTCATTTGAGCTCCATTTTTTCCATAGTCGGCCAACATGACCGGTTTGAGGAGTGTTTTGGGGGACGGGGCGGCCACTCACTTGACTTTGAAAATATATATGAGATTTGTGTTCTACTCTAAAATACCTCTTATTTGGACCTTATATTGCGATGGTCAGAAAATACTTCCTATTTGGGTGGTGTTATAGGCGTCGGGTGGACCCATGGACTCTTTTCCCGAACATTGATATCAGATTCGTGCTTTGTTTCCAAAGACCTTTCATTTGAGCCCCATATTTCTATGGTCGTAAATTTGTCTTCTTTTGGGGATGTTCTCCGGGATGGGCGGTCCCTCAAACACTTGGTCTCACATCTCGATATCAGATTCGTATTCTACACTCAAATACCTTTCATTTAAGCCCCATGTTGCCATGGTCAGTAAATAAGTCCTGTTTGGGGAAGGGGTGGACCCCCAGAAACTCTGTCCCAAATTTGGATATCAGATTCATATTTTACTCGCAAATACCTTTCATTTGAGTCTTATATTGCCATGGTCGGTAAATGTGTCCGATTAAGGAGTGTTTTGGGGTTGTGATGGTCCCACAAACACTTGGTCCGACAATTGGATATCAGATACGTTTTCTAATCTTAAGTACCTTTCATTTGAGTCCCATATTGTCGTGATTGGGGTATATATATATTTGGTAGCTTTTAGGGTGGGACGCCCCCCCCCCCCCCCCCCCACTATAAGAGAGCATACAAAATTTCGCTTAAATCGAACCACCCATCTCAGAGATCTGGCGTTTCTGAAAATGACGGTAAGGGGGAGGGTCCGCTCCCCTCTTTGTGGGGTATTTTGGGAGGGGGAGGGTCCGCTCCCCCTACAGATATCAAAAATGTAGTACCGTATTTTCATCACCCGATCATTATGCACCATTAGTGAACATTTCAAGAAAACCGGTTCAGCCGTTTCGGAGTCTATAAGGAACACACAAACAAACAAACACAAATGAATTTTTATATATAAGAAAGAATTCTTAATTTTAGGACGACTTTCTTTACTCATGCAATGTCAGTTCTACATTCTGATATAACTTAGCTATGAAACGGACTTTCATTTTGAATTCTTGAATATATCCTATTGATTTTCCGCCATTGAAATTCGCACATTTCCACGAATTTTATGCCTCTGGTGCTCACCAAGGTCGTTTAATGGCAGTCCATAAAAACTGGCATGTCATATCGAACCATTAACGAACATGAGCATGGTGGGCCTAGTCGAATTTATTGCACTTTTTCTTTTTTGATAGTGGGCTTGTCATCATATGCCGGTTTGCTCAAGCTCTATCCTTTAGCCTGGCGGTTTCTCATTTATTATTCGCCATTTTTCTAGTTTAAATTTTAAGTTTGGCCAAGAAGCAAATTCAACTCCCTTAATGACATTTAAGTTGGTTTTTTTTTAATGCAAATTTACAAAATTACTCTTTCTTTACGACACTCCATTATGCCCTGGAAATACATACTTGCCATTCAAATTACTTACCTAATGTTGCCATTCCCGCACCTAGCAGCAGCAGTGTCACACCCAAAATCAGGGCACGACAAGCATGCCACAGGCACTTCGATGACATCTTGCCACGAACCACCTGCACATTCCATGTGGCACCCGATGCTGGATGTGCACGACGTAAATTGCCCAAGGAATGCTTGCGTCGTTTGCTGGCCGCACTACTGCCGGCATTACGCCGGGAAGGCATTACATCGGCTTTTGCCTGCTTCCTCTAGTACTCTGGGCCCCGCTTCCACTCTCCTTTTGCCAGTGGCCAAAGTACGGTACGAATGGAGATTTAACTGCCGGTGGTTGAATCTGTGGCGAAAGATAAATAAATTAGCATAATTTTTCAATTTTCCTTTCCCGCCGCAATGGAGCAATGAATAACTAAAGTTTGCAGATGTTGATAATGAATTCGTATGGCTCTCAATCTTGTCTCAGTGTGGCAAACAATTGAACTGAATTGAATGAGAATTTAAATTTTTCTTTGAACAATCCAACCGTCTTTTTTTTTTTTTGGTATTTCGAAGTGTGAAATGCAAAAGAAAACTTCTTTTAATGGCTAAAGCAACTTTAGTTGATCAAAAGCGTAACGATTTTTTTTTCAAATTACCCTCAGATTGATTGCAAAGTGGTCTATTTGCAAATTCAATAATCAATGCTGCGAGAAAGAGAGCTGATGAGAAAGAAGATGCGTATATATACCGATTGTCTTGAAATATTTCTTTAACAGGTTGGGCTATAGCTAATTGGAGAGGCTCTGCAGAAGTTGTGGCAATTTGCTGATGAAGACTTGAAGAAAAGTTTAGAAAACTATATGCACACTGTATCGAAAAACCGAATGCTTCCCCTTTAGATACTCTTTTTATACCCGTCACCATAGGGTCGTGGGTATATTCATTTAGTCATTCGGTTTACAACATATCGAAATATCAATTTCTGGTCCTACAAAGGTCAAAAAATTCTAACATGATTTAACGATGTCCGTGTATCTGTCCGTCCGTCTGTTGTAATCACTCCATAGCCTTTAAAAATTGAGATATTGAGCTGAAATTTGGCACAGCTACGTTTTTTTGATGCACGCTGGTTAAGTTCTTGAACGGGCCAAATCGGACCATGTTTGGATATAGCTGCTATGTGGACCGATCTGCCGATAAAGGGTCTGAAGCATAAAAGCTTTATTTTTTTTATCCGATTTCGTTGATATTTGAAACAGTGAGTATTTTTAGGTTTCCCGACATCTGGCTCATATATGGTTCAGATATGACTATATTTAAATATAGCTGTCATATAGACCGATCTCCCGATTAAGGGTCTGAAGCCCATAAAATCTTTATTTTTCAACCGATTTCGCTGAAATTTGTCTTAAGCCTCCCGTCATCCGACTCAAATATGGTTCAGGTCGGACTCTATTTAGATATAGCTGTCATATAGACCGATCTTCCAATTTAGGGTCCTAATCCCATGGTGGGCATCAAAAGTTCATCCAGGTCGAACATAATGCCTTTTTACTTAATCTCTCTAGAAGGCTACCTGACTGTTTTGCAATTTGGTTAAAAATGCTTATAAAGGTAAGCATTGGGTTAAATAACCATTAAAGGGGTTGGTTTGACGTTTCCAGAAAGTATACCTTCTATAGCCCATCTGTTATTATGTTAAGAGTTTTACAACGAATAAAAAATTTATTTTTTTCTATTTATACAATATGACAAATTTACAAAAGCAAACAAACTATGTTCTGTTTTAATTACTCAATACAAAGTAGTATATTAGGTTGTTCATTCTCTTTCTTCAACACCCCCACTAGATTGAACTCCTAATCCCATCAGCTCACAGCAATGTAAGTGTCTTATTCTTGATAAAGGTTTCGTAAGGACATCGGCGACCATATCATTAGTGTTTATGTATTCGATAGCTATTTTTTTATCTTCGACTAATTCCCTCACGAAATGGTGTCTTATATCAATATGTTTTGATCGTGCATGGTATGTGCGTGTGGTTGTCACATTTAATTTTGATAAAAGAAGAATTTCCCAATTCTTTGAACAAGGATCCCAACCATAATGCTTCTTGTGCAGATGCTGATACTGCCATATATTCTGCTTCAGTTGTTGATAATGCGGTGGTTGACTGTTTCTTTGAATTCCAGGAAATACTCCCATTTTGAAACATGAAAACGTATCCTGAAGTAGACTTCCTTTCATCAGGGTCACCTGCCCAATCTGCATCAGAAAATCCTTGTAGATACTCATTATTGTCTTTTGAAAATTGAAGCTTATAATCCACTGTGCCTTTAAGGTATCTCATTACACGTTTAACTGCTTCCCAGTGTGGTTTTCCATGATTATTGTTATATCTTGACAAAACCCGCACTGCGTATGATATATCTGGACGACAGACTTGTGCAGCATATGTCAAACTTCTTACAGCTTCTTGATACGGCACGTTACAAGTTTCACTCTCCTTTGATGAACACATATCCTTCGTTAGTTTTTGATTTACATCCAATGGCGTAGAAACAGAATTGCAATTTTGCATATTAAACTTTTTCAATACATTTTTGATATACAGTTCTTGATGTATCCACAATTTTCCGTTTTCTCTATCTCTTGTGATTCTCATTCCCAGAATATAGTGCGCTTCACCAATATCTTTCATTTTGAAACTTTCTGATAGTCTTTTCTTAATATTCATTTTAGAATCGTTGTTGTTGGTAAAAATCAAAATATCGTCAACATATATTGCAACGTATGTTATTTCAAATTCATTTAATTTGTAGTAGACGCAAGGTTCGGTTTTGGACTGAGTAAGACCAATTTTCTTTAAAGTTTCGTCTAACTTCTTATTCCAAATTCGACTAGCTTGTTTAAGACCATATACGATTTCCGTAGCTTACAAACTTTCCCATCGTTTTCTTTAAGGCCTTCCGGTATTTTCATATAAATTTCTTCGCTCAAGTCGCTTTGAAGGAACGCCGTTATTACATCCATTTGGTCTATGTCAAGATTATGTTGCACTGCCAAACTTAAAAGGAGACGTATTGAGGAATATCTCACCACTGGAGAGAAGGTTTCCTCATAATCTATCCCATACTTTTGAGAATACCCCTTCACGACAAGTCAAGCTTTATATCTCTCAATTTCACCATTCGAATTGCGTTTTATTTTGAAACACCATTTACTATCAATTGCTTTTTTTCCTTTTGGCAAGTCAGTTATTTCCCAAGTTCTATTCTGTAACAAGGCTTGTATTTCGTCATCCATTGCCTTTTTCCATTCTTGTTTATTAATTCCTTCTAGTGCTTGTTGTACGGTCTTGGGTTCCTCATCTTCATCTGATGTATGACATCCATATCCATATCTACTTACCGGCTTTGAAGTTCTTGTAGATTTTCGTAAATTTTTCGACGGTGCGATTTCAACTTCTGATGATATCGGATTTACATTCTCAGATTCATTTGCAGGCCCATGAGGTAATGAACCATTCGCTTCGTCCGAATAGTATTCAGATTCTGAATTATCTTGCTCATTTTGATCTTCTTCAGCTGTTTTATCATTTGAGTCTTGCAAGGTATCGTTTAAATCATCATCATCAGATATTTCCCCCATTGAATCACATCGGCGAAAACTATAAAATGGATAGTCATTTTTAGGCACATCTTCACAGAATTGATTCTCCAAAAATTTAACGTCTCTGCTCAATACGATGTTATTTTTCTCAGGAAACGGTAAGTTTTCTTATGATCACCGTAACCAACAAATATTGCTTCTTTCCCCTTTAAATCCAGCTTCTTCCTTTTTTGTTTAGGGATGTGCATCACGGCTTTGCATCCAAAAACTCTCAGATACTTAAAACAAGGTTTTTTTTTTACCAGACCAAACCTCTTCCGGCGAAACATCGTTGAGTATTTTGGTTGGAATCAGGTTAATTAAATGAACTGCGGTGTTTGCTGCTTCAGCCCAAAACTTTTTTGGCAAACAAGACTGAGCTAAAAGACATCTCGTTTTCTCAACTATGGTACGGTTCATTCTTTCGGATACACCGTTTTGCTGAGGTGAATATGGTACCGTAGTCTGATGATAAATGCCGTTGTCAATCATTATCCGCTTCATTTTTCCATTGCAAAATTCTGTGCCGTTGTCACTTCTTAAGGATTTAATTTTTCTTCCTGTTTGATTTTCAACATAATTTTTGAATTCAACAAACTTATCAGCAACCTCAGATTTTCGTTTCAAAAAATAAATAAATACTTTTCTTGAGAAGTCGTCGATAAATGTAAGAATATATTGCGAACCACCAAATGAAGATGTCTCCATTGGACCACAGAGATCAGTATGTATTAGATCTAGTGTACCACCAACTCTTGTTCCCGTGTCGTTAAAAGGATTTCTTGATATCTTACCATTTAAGCAAAAGATGCAGTTATCATTGCTTTTTTCACAGTTCACACCTAGAACAGCTCCTGAAGCCATTTTTCTCAACGTTTCATTATTTACATGGCCGATTCGCTTATGCCACAAATTGCTTTCTTCAACTTTTCTTTGAGATATCATAGATTTGTTACTTGAAATATTCATACGAAACATTCCATCTACCAAATCTCCAGTAACAATGGTTTTGCCACTATCATTGATAACTTTGCAACCTTTTCCGTTAAATACAACTTTGTATCCGTTTTCAACAATTTTTGAAACTGACAGTAGGTTAATGCACAAATCAGGAACATGAAGAACATCTTTGAACGAAACGTTTTCCCTGGAGTTTCCTACTGCCGAAACCATGCCAACATTTCCAATTCTATCAACACTCATTGTGGTGTTATTTGCAATTATTACTTCTGTTTTCTTTTCTTCATATCGACTACTAAACAATTCCGAACTTGAACACATATGGGCAGTTGCACCCGAATCAAAAAACCAGTCATTGTTATTTAGATTACGTACCGAAAAAGCTCCCATCGCAGAATTTCCGCTCTCGTATTTTTTAAATGCTTTCTTGATTGACTTGCTAGGACATTTGGCAGCAATATGACCATATTGATTGCAATTGTAACATTTTGGTCCTTTGTTATTTTTTCCAACTCTCTTTTTGTTACCTGCAAGCGCCATTTCGGTTCCTTCAATCTTAACATCCTGCAATATCTTTAGTTTTATGGCATCTCCTGTAATCTTAATACCTGAACTTTGGATTCCCATAATCATTGGCTTATACTCGTCGGGCAATCCAGCCAGAAGCATTGATCCAATCCATTCTTCATCCATATGAAGTCCAACAGCTCGCAATTTATGGGCGGAGTTGATTATTTCAATCACATATTCTTCAACGTTTGTGCAATTTTTCAATTTTGTTGAGCAGAATTTTTGAATTAATCCAACTCTCCTTACCAAACCGTTGTCTTCATAAACTGTGGCTAATGCAGTCCAAATTTCCTTCGCACTACTACATTCTCGGATATGGGGATAAACAGATTTGTCAACCAATAAGATTAATTCCGCCTTTGCTTGGATATTCTTATCCTCTTTTTCTTCTGTGTCTTGAAGGGATTTCCACAGACCTTTCATTTGGAAATATGCCTCAACTGCAAACTTCCAGTCTTCAAAGTTTTCACTCCCACGAAGTTTTTCCAATTGCATATTCGTTGCCATCTTGTGCTCAAGACCTCGTTATAAATCACAGAATTACCCTTATTTTTGATCTTAAAACGCGGAAGGGCCCATAACCTGTTATTATGTTAAGAGTTTTACAACGAATAAAAAATTTATTTTTTTCTATTTATACAATATGACAAATTTACAAAAGCAAACAAACTATGTTCTGTCTTAATTACTCAATACAAAGTAGTATATTAGGTTGTTCATTCTCTTTCTTCAACACCATCATAAGGTATTTCATTCTATCACATCATAAGTTATTACAAATCGTTCATATATGTTAGTCTAAACGCTACTACCATAATCTATAACTCACAGAAAAATGGCCCTTTAAAGTTTACCTTATCACCCAATGTTGAAGGCCTCATGCTCGTACATTTATCATTTGCAGGACACTTTCGTATACATGGCCGAGTTATTGCAACTGCACAGGACGATACATGCAATCTTTGTTATTGTCTTTCTGTTGAAAAATTCATTACATGGAACTTTAAGTTGATTCTTTTTTTTTTTTTTTGATGAATTTTTCTCATTCACAACCATCAACAACACGGATACTGCCATCAGCATCACCACTACATCAATGCTTGCCTGCTGCAAGTCAAGGTAAAATTGAATCCGTTTAAATGCCAATTGCATTTTAAAAATTTATTTCTCAAAGTTTTGGAGAAATTTAATTTTATGTCACCCTGAGACAAGGTTACATTTTCTTTGAATGTTCAAACAATTTAAGTTTATTATAAATGATTTATTTTGTCTTTTAATGAAAATATGTATGTTCTTCTGATGATACATATGCTGTATTAAACTTTAAATTGACTTGCTTGAGAAGTTCTATAAGTTATTCATGACATGAATGTGAAACGAATTGAATATGAATATCAAACAGTTGCAACTCATGACCTTAAGTGTCATTAAAGTCAAAGCAATGGATAGACTTTTTTTTTAATATGGCAGCCAATGCAAGAATATGCTTGAAGAATTGTAAAATATATTGATAACAATCTGGATCGGTTAGGTTTGGTTGAAAAAAGGGTGCGAATATTAATCCGCCCCATGCCACTATGGACATCCACCTCAGCCAGTAATCGGCTAGTTGTGCGATCTAAATACTAAAAAAGTAACCTCGAAAAAGAAAATCTGAGCTAGGAATTCCATGCTACCTACAAATTTCTTAATTGTTATCCATGCCAGGCCCCTAAGTAGGTTCATGTCTGATATTGTGTCCCCACCTAAGTGCCGTTAAGTGCCAGCCGGCACCTACGGCACTCTCTGGACCGGTTGCTTTGGACCTTTTGACATGATCTAAATTTCAACATTTTTATATTCGTATTTAACTCTCAAATAACTATCATTAGAATACCATATAGTCCCGTTTAGTAAACATGTCCATTTGGCGCATAATTATGAAGTGGGGGGACTCCCCGGGAATTGACCCTTATTTTATATTGGGTTGCCCAAAAAGTAATTGCGGATTTTTCATATAGTCGGCGTTGACCAATTTTTTCACAGCTTGTGACTCTGTAATTGCATTCTTTCTTCTGTCAGTTATCAGCTGTTATATATTGGGTTGCCCAAAAAGTAATTGCGGATTTTTTAAAAGAAAGTAAATGCATTTTTAATAAAACTTAGAATGAATTTTAATCAGATATACTTTTTTTACACTTTTTTCTAAAGCAAGCTAAAAGTAACAGCTGATAACTGACAGAAGAAAGAATGAAATTACAGAGTCACAAGCTGTGAAAAAATTTGTCAACGCCGACTATATGAAAAATCCGCAATTACTTTTTGGGCAACCCAATAATTTTTGTATTCTACTCTCTAATTCCTTTCTTTTGAGTTCCTTCTTGTCCTGTTCAGTGTAGATGTCCATTTGACGCATAATTTTGAAGTGGGGCGACCCGCTTGGGAATTGATCGAAAACTTTTATGTAGATTTCGTAATCTACTCTTAAGCACCTTTCGTTTGAATCCCATATTGTCCCGATCGGCCTGTACGAGGTCTGATCAAAAAACAAGTAAAAAGGCGTTAAAAAAATGGTCCGATTTGGAGTAAATTCGGCACGAACATTGAGTGGTCTAATAAGCACAAGTCATTGTTCAATTTTGTAGAACAAAATATTGGTATTTTTGGTAGCCATATTCAAATATAGATCGATCTGTACCATATACGACACGGATGTGTCAAATTTCACCGAAATCGGATTATAAATGTGCCTTTTATGGGCCCAAAACCTTAAATCGAGAGATCGGTCTATATGACAGCTATATCCGAATCTGGACCAATCGGGGCCAAATTGAAGAAAGATGTCGAAGGGCCTAACACAACTCATTTCCCCAATTTTGGACGCCATCGGAAAATAAATGCGTCTTTTATGGGCCCAAGACCTTAAGTCCAGAGATTGGTCTACATGGCAGCTATATCCAAATCTGGAACGATCCAGGCTAAATTGAGGATGGATATCGAAGGGCCTAACACAACGCACTGTATCAAATTTCGTCGAAATCGGACAATAAATGCGCCTTTTATGGGCCCAAAACCTTAAATCGAGAGATCGGTCTATATGGCAGCTATATTCAAATCTGGAACGATCTAGGCTAAATTGCAAAAATATGTCGACGGTTCTAACACAACTCACTGTTCGAAAATTTCGGCGAAATCGGACAAAAAATGCACCTTTTATGGGCCCAAAACATTTAATCGAGAGATCGGTTTATATGGCAGCTATATCCAAATCTGGACCGATCTGCGACAAATTGCAGAAGGATGTCGAAGGGGCTAACACAACTCATTTCCCCAAATTTCGGCGCCATCGAAAAAACAAATGTGCCTTTTATGGGCCCAAGACCTTGACTCGAAAGATCGGTCTATATGACAGCTA
Source organism: Stomoxys calcitrans (assembly GCF_963082655.1). NCBI lineage: Eukaryota > Metazoa > Arthropoda > Insecta > Diptera > Muscidae > Stomoxys > Stomoxys calcitrans. The sequence continues at coordinate 208,877,299 of NC_081552.1, forward strand.
TATCCAAATCTGGAACGATCTGAGCCAAATTGAAGATGGATGTCGAAGAGCCTAACACAACTCATTTCCCCAAATTTCGGCGCCATCGAAAAAACAAATGCGCCTTTTATGGGCCCAAGACCTTGACTCGAGAGATCGGTCTATATGGCAGCTATATCCAAATCTGGAACGATCTGAACCAAATTGAAGAAGAATGTCCAATGGCCTAACACAACTCACTATTCTAAATTTCAGCAAAATCGGATAATAAAAGTGGCTTTTATGGGCATAAGACCCTAAATCGGCGGATCGGTCTATATGGGGGTTTTATGAAGATTTAATCCGATATAGCCCATCTTCGAACTTAACCTGCTTATGGACAAAACAAGGATCTGTGCAAAGTTTCAGCTCGATATCTCTATTTTTGAAGACTGTAGCGTGATTTCAACAGACAGACGGACGAACTTGACTAGATCGTCTTAGATTTTTACGCTGATCAAGAATATCTACACGTGAGTGGCAACACTGCCAGGGCTATTGTAGTTCCAATCGGTTCTATCAGGAATAGTGGTACAGCACTTTTTGTGATAAAGCGGCTCAGGTAGGGTGTAATCCCCACTAACTGGAATATCGGTCATTGTATCAAGTATTACACAGTATCCGTAGTCGCCACATGACCCAAGATAGAGCTCCCTCAACATTATGGTAGTGGACGCTGCAATTTATCTAGCCACAATGTCCAGAGACGTTAGATGTAGCATTAAATTCAGTGCATCAAATGGTGTCATCCTTAGTGCGGCTGTGACGCACAAACAATAAATCCTTTGGAACCGGTTAAGTATTGAGCAGTAGGCGGACTTTTTAAGCGCCGTCCACCAGACCACAACACCATATAGCATTATAGGTCTGACAACTACAGTATATACCCAATGCATGACCCGCGGTCTAAACCCCCAACTTTTGCCCATGGCTCTCTTGCAGGTGCAAGAGTGGCATTTCTTGCCCTTTTCAAAATGTTGGATTTGTATTTCCTGTCCAGCAAAACACCCAGGTATTTTGCGCTTTCTGTTAATGGAACATTCACTCCTCCCAAGGAGACAGGTTCCCCTGTAGGCAACTTGTATCTCCTGCTGAAAAGAACTTCTTCTGTCTTGCACGGATTTATACCTAGGCCACTTTCGGTTGAACGTGGTATATCTCTTTGAGTGCTGAGAAACTTTGCCCTGACCTCAATTGCTACGTAATCAGCATACGCGACAACTTTAAGCCCTTGTTCTACCAGAGACAATACTATATTGTTAATGGCTATATTCCCAAGTAAAAATAGTCATTCAATGAACTTGGCAAATGTAGTCCATGGTGGCGGTTACATAAGATTCGTCCCGATCGAACGTAACATGCTTTCACTTGTTTTAAATTTAAGTTTGCCTAGACTGTTTTAGATTTTATTCTAGGCACGTGTATGCAAATAAAACCTTGAATTGATCCTGCCGACATTAATGAAGCTGTGAAACGTGATGTTATCTAAAGAAGGCGACTCATTTGGCCGCAAAAAGGACCCTTAAGTCCTAAGTACACAAACGCTAAAATTGTAACTCAAACAAAATGCTTTGGCGAAAAACTTGTAGCTACCACAATTTCTTTATGAAATATGTTTTAAGCAAAATGACAGTAGCTTAAAGTACATCTCTCTGTCATTGCCAAGGATGTCAGTTATTTTAATGATAGCAATCTAGCGACAATACCTTGAGCTCAGCTACTTCTTTAAATGTAAATGCGTACATTGGTCTCTGCAAGTTACCTTGACTCGGGTAATCAACTTGAGATAACCTCATAAATGAGAATTTTGCATTTTGTTTTAGTGGAGTATTTTCTATGTTGCTTTTGTTCTTGGTTTATTCCAATTAAGTGTCAGGTGTCCTTTTGGTTTAATATAAATTTTCCTTTATTGTTGTACAACAAAAACCCCAGGAGCAGACGTTTGCCAACACTTAACATTGAAAAATGTTACTGATAAAGCGGAAACGATTTTAAATAAGTATCAATAGTACCAACTTGGGGTCTTATGGGTCTACTTGGGTGAGAGGGCAAGTTATATGAATATTGAATAAAATCTATACGCATGGTCAGAGAGACGGACGGTCATGGGTAGATCGACTTACGATGTTATGCAAGTTACAAATTTTGCCCATGAACATTCCACTAAGGAACAGGGGCAAACTTTTCACATATCAATGAGTGCAGTCCAGTTCAAGCGTAAGCTCAATGATAAGGGGCCTTCTTTTTATAGTCGAGTCCGAACGGCGTGCCGCAGTGCGACACTTCTTTGGAGAGAAGTTTTACATGGCATAGTACCTCACATATATTTTTTCTGATGGTCTCGCCAGGATTCGAACCCAGGCGGACATGCTAACCTCTGCTCTACGGTGGCCTCCGGAACATCGGATATTGTATCAAGGATAACACTATGTCACGGCAGTGGTCGCTGCAATTTGTCTAGCCCCAGTGTCCTCAGTGCGGTTGTGATGCACAAACAAAACATCCTTTGGATCCGATTAAGTATTGAGCAGTAGGTGGACTTTTGAAGCGCCGTCCACCAGACCACAACACCATATAGCATTATAGGTCTGACAACTGCAGTATATACCCAATGCATGACACGCGGTCGAAACCGCAAACTTTTGCCAATGGCTCTCTTGCAGGGGTATAGGGCAAGAGTTGCATTTTTTGCCCTTTCCAAAATGTTGGTTTTGAAGTTCAATTTCCTGTCCAGCAAAACAATCCAGGTATTTTGCGCTTTCTATAAATCGAACATTCTCTCCTCCCAAGGAGACAGGTTTCACTGCAGCCAACTTGTATTTCTTGCTGTCTTGCACGGATTTATAATCAGACCACTTTCGGTAGCCCACTTTGCTGTTGCACCTAGAGCTTCCTGAATTAGATCACTTAGAGTGCTGGTAAACTTTCCCCTAACCGTAACCGTCTGTGTGGGGGGTGGAATCAAGGATAGGTAGAAGTTAAAAAAACGTGTTTGTGGCGAACTATGTGGCTGAAAATTTGGTGACAGATATCTTCAGATCTCTAGCAGCGAAATATGAGGCAAGTTCGTTGAGGTAGACGTTCAACCTAGCGCAGATGTCATCAATGGGTCGAGGGCCTGATGGCATGATCATAAAATCGTCTGCATATGTTACGATCTCTATGACGTCTGGAGTAGGTGAAATGGAGGAAATCACTGTTTCAATCTACGGTGCTTCGACTTCTTATCCGTAAATTCCACAAATGGCTGGAAACCAACCTGGCTGGAGAGACGCGTTGTCGATGTCCTTAAATAGTTTGACATGGCTGACCGTGTCGAATGCCTTCGATAGGCCCAGTGGCACGAGGACCATCCTATCACATGGCCTGAGCTGATTTAAGCCACGGCAAATATGTGCAGTGATGGCATGCAAAGCAGTTTATGTGCTATGCTATGCTACGAAATCCATGCTGAATAGAAATTCTTCAACGCGGCTCGGGAAGAATAGTGCCCCAGGCGTCTTTGGGGGCCAGTGAGAGAAGGCAGATCGGTCTGTACGATTGCCCCTAACTCGGGCCCTATGCAGGCTTCATGGCATTGGCAGAGAAGATTGAAAGCTTCATGTTTTGCACAGTGAATGAGGATGCCCCCACTAGAATTACATGGAAATGCAGCAGCTCACCAGTCATTTCCATTGCATCCCCTGATCTCCTGAATGACGTATCCTGGCTAACCGTCATTTCTTTGGGATGATGATCCTAATAATCGTTACTTGGGTGAGAATGCCATGAAACGTGATGCACATTAAAGTCTTCTAAAATCCAGACTATTGTGGACAGACAGTAGCCAACTCATGTCGGGATTGTAAGCTTTCCACACTGGGAAATTATAACTGGGTCACACTTACCAACGGGCGGCATGTACACGTTGTATAACTCTAACTCTATCTATTGGGTTGCCCAAAAAGTAATTGCGGATTTTTTAAAAAAAGGTAAATGCATTTTTAATAAAACTTAGAATGAACTTTAATCAAATATACTTTTTTTACACTTTTTTCTAAAGCAAGCTAAAAGTAACAGCTGATAACTGACAGAAAAAAGAATGCAATTAAAAATTTGTCAACGCCGACTATATGAAAAATCCGCAATTACTTTTTGGGCAACCCAATAGAATAGTCTCCAGTACCCTAGTGGGCGTGCTCCTCATCGCTTCGCCTATGTCAAGACAACATGTTCTCTGAAGTTGTTGTATGGTGCTAACATTGCACTTTTTCTCCATAGCAGTCTACGGAACTACTGAGGCGTAAGTAAGTATTGGTCTAATCATGCTTCCGTAGACTCAGTGGACTTTCCTCGGTTTCAGGCCCTACTTCGAGCCTACGGCCCGTCTACATAGTGTCCAACATCTTCTCAGTACACCCCTGAATGTTACACTTCCAATAAGTTTCCTATCCAAGATCATTCCTAAGTATTTGACCTTGTCAGATATCGAAATCGTTTTATTGAGAAAAATGGCGCATCAAATTAGCCCACCTTCGTTTTCCTTGTGAACAGGCACATTTCTGTCTTATCTGGGTTAAAATTGAGACCTCTGGGGCTAGCCCAGTCATATGCCATATGCAAGACCATTTCGGACCTTCTGCATAGCTGGTTCGGATCCTTGTGCCATAGAAGAATTTTAACATCGTCTGCGTAGCAGACGGGTTCAAGTCTCTACTCAGTCAGCATCTTTAATGGGTCATTTATGATGGTCACCCATAGGGTTGGCGATAAAATGCCCCCTGCGGCATGCCCTGTGCCACTTTCTCCCTTATATTTATGTGATGGGACCAGCTATTTATCTACCTGTTCCTTAGAATATGGTGAAGCCAGTCTCTAAGGACCCGAGTCACCCGGTTTTGGTCTAGGAATTGGATCAATGTGTTGGTCCGCACCGGGAGTTACATAGTCCTACGACGAGGATGCCGAAGGCGACGACGACAACGCTTGTGGCCCACTGCTGTCTATGTTCGCACAGCACCTTGCAATATATAAGGTTGACTATATTCCATAGTAACGTAAATCCAGAGCAAGATCTGATATGTACTACCAATCCATGCACCGGTTACACTTCACCGTCACCGATCGATGATGGAGGCGGCCCTGGCAAACCGAACAGAACCAGAGTCCGGGGTTCTTTTCAATCTCGGCATGGACCAGGGAGAAGGCGATCCGGAATGTACCTCTCCCATGACGAAAAAGGGACGAACACGTACGCTGAGGCAGCAGCCCTTACCGAGGGAGATTCTATCGGGTCAATGCAGTGCGTACAACCGGCTGCCATGGGATTGGCACAATTCTTCTCCCATTTGGCTGAAATTTTGTATAAGGTGTTTTGCTATGACTTTAAAACAGAGGACACACAAAAAACTTGACAAATGCGATCCATGGCGGAGGGTATAAAAGATTCGGCCCAGCCGAGCTTAGCACCCTTTTACTTGTTTCTTTGGCGGTTCCCTGGCTTTACACCACTCTAAAGCTTTAGAAGAATTTGAAGTCCCAAAATTGCCATTGTTGGTCAAAAGTTTGAAGAAATGCCAGTTCATTTCAGTTTACTTAGTTATCAGAAAAAATGTAACAACAGAATTTGCGATAAGCGATGACATTCTGCCCCCTTAGGCATTGCACCATCATAGGCAAAGAAACAACATTTGAGAGGCGGTGTGTATTCGGGTAAACAAGCTATGAGTACGCCCTCAAAACAAACTATGAGTGGCAGCCACCTGTTGTTGCCCCATTTCCTTCTGGCAAAGGAGTAGATGGCAGTATTGTTATGTATTTAATATGAATAAAACAGTAGCCCAGAAAAACAGATAGACAGACACGGCGAGTGCAAAGCATCCCAGTAACAATTGTAGTGCCAAAGTGATTTTTAAGAGGATTAAATTGGAAAATAATTTATAACGACTGCGCATTGTTGTATGGATGAGTTTACAACTGCACATTCTTTTATTCAATCATGCACTTTCGTACAGGAATGTGGATAAGGGGCATGTGGGTGGTCGTAGTTAATACCCAAGTTATTAAAGGGCTAATATTCTTCGAGGTAAATACTTAGATATGTGGTTGCATAGGGGTTACTGGCTACCAAGTAACGGTTCTGATTGGTCTTAGCTTGACAAAGGCCAGGCGCAACTTGGTTATTCTTTCATCTGAACTGGCGCATTAGCTGATGTACCAGAAAAATACAAAACCGACTTTATAGCCATGGGCCTGTTGAGACGCCTTCCTCATTCCATCGGATGGAATGGGAATGCCTGCTCAACAACACCGAAGATATGCTCAGGTTTGGATTAAGAAAAGGGGAAGTACAGCTAAACCAGTATGCGGTTGTTGTGCCCTATAAATATCAAGTTTTCCAATAAAGACTGGCCAGTTTTTGAGAAAACAGGCTCCCAATAAAACGATTGTAGTCTCTGCTATGTGGCTTGTGGCATGGTACTGTTGTAACCACATGACGTCCTGGCCCATATCATCCAATTCAGGTCAAAAACAACTTAAAATGTGTTAAGTTCGGCCATGCCGAAATAACCCAATGGAGGCTGGTCTGGATCATATATGGTTCAGGTTCCGAGAACTCTTACACAAGTCAAAGTTTCAGCGAAATCGGACAACAGATCCGTTATGTATGGGATTAAGACCCTAAATTAGAAGATCGGTCTATAGGCAGATGTATGTAAATGTTGGTCCAATGACGGGAGGCTTAATACAAGTCACTGTGTCAAGTTTCAGCGAAATCGGATAATAAATGCAGTTTTTATGGGCTTGAGACCCTAAATCAGCAGATCGGTCTATATGGCAGCTATATCTGAATAAAGACCAATCTGAATCATATTTGAGTCGCCTATGGGGAGGCTTAAATCAACTCACTATTTCAAATTTCAAAGGCCAACGTAGTGCGGAGGTTAGCATGACCGCCTATGACGCTGAACGCCTGGGTTCGAATCCTGGCGAGACCATCAGACCTCCTAATGCTGGTCACATTTTTGAGATACCCATGCCATGAAAAAACTTCTCCCCAAAGAGGTGTAGTACTACGGCCCGCCGTTCGGACTCGGCTATAACAAGGAGCCCCCTTATCATTGAGGATTTAAACTACTCAAGGATACGAGGAATGGGAGACGCGAAGCCTGTATTCGTACAAAGAGTAGTCTAAATGTTTTTCTTCTTCCGTCGCTAAGCACTGAAGATTCAGTAGTAGCCAGCCTTGAAATAAACAAATGTCATTACTGGCTGGCTTCCCTATATATGGCACACGATTCGGAGATGCCGCTTTCAAAACTTAAGTCGCTAGTTGTAGTCGCTTCTGTAGGGAAGAAGAGCCTCATTGTAGGAAGTGATGCTAATGCAGATAAACCGGTACTATTGGGTTGCCCAAAAAGTAATTGCTGATTTTTCATATAGTCGGCGTTGACAAATTTTTTCACAGCTTGTGACTCAGTAATTGCATTCTTTCTTCTGTCAGTTATCAGCTGTTACTTTTAGATTGCTTTAGAAAAAAGTGTAAAAAAAGTATATTTGATTAAAATTCATTCTAACTTCTTTTAAAAAATTCTACTACTTTCTACTTTCTTTTAAAAAATCCGCAATTACTTTTTGGGCAACCATAGATATTGCCTTTATATCGCAAGATATAAGCTCAAGACTGGGAAGTGTTGGATGACCACAGTTTCTCTGATCATCGTTATATTTGTTCCAGCCTTGGAACAAATACTGCAGAAGTGGTCCCTCGGCTAAACAGAAGAAAGGCGTATTGGTAAGTGTTGGATGACCACAGCTTTTCTGATCATCGCTATATTTGTTCCAGCCTTGGAAAAAATACTGCAGAAGTGGTCCCTCGGCTAAACAGAAGAAAAGAAGATTGGAAAGGCAAATTTTGGTACAAATTCTGCACGTCTATCCCTTCTAGTCCAGAAAAGGAAGTGAAAACTGCGGAGGCCATAGACATAATGGTCAAGCGGATCACGAAGGCCCTGAATAACTGGCTTGTGTTAGGATGTCCTAGTGCCAAGCCAAGGGGCGAACAGCGTCCGCCATGGTGGATCTCAGGGCTGGTTGGTCCACAGAAGGACTGCAGAAAAGTCTTCAACAAAGCAAAGCCACAAGAGCACCACACGAATGGGACATCTATAAGGCTGAGCTAAGAAAATATAAGGGCGAGCTGAGAAAGGCTCAGAACAAATCCTGAAAAGTATTCAACAGCACTGTTGAGGAAACATCTAAGGCCTTGAGGCTAAGGTAGTTTTTGTCCATGAGACCTCTTACGGTGGGGTAGATTCAGAAGTCAGAGAATGTATGGACAATGTCTTGTGAGGAAACACTACAACTACTCGTGTATACACATATCCCGGGGAATTTTCTAACAGACAATGTGGCGCCAGAAGAAGTTGTCACTGGTATGCATTCGTCGGAATCTGTTAGGGAAATTATGTCTGAGCCGAAAATCCTTTGGGCGATAAGAAGTTTCGACTCCTTTAAGTCGCCAGACACTGATGATGTATCACCAGTTGAATTATAAGCTGTGTCTGATAGACTGGTTTCCTGGCTTAGGGAGATATACTCTGCTTGTATCAGAATGTCGTATATACCTGTGGGATCGAGGAACACTAAGGCCATTTTCATTCCGAAAGCAGGAAAATCCTACCACACGAAGGCGAAAGATTTTCCTCCTATTAGTCTGTCATCCTTTATGCTGAAGACTCCTGAGAGGTTGATAGAAACATATCTTAGGGCAAAGATCCCTAGAGGTCGCCTGTCGCGGCAGCAGCATGCATATTTTTTTTAATTCGGCTATGACAGAACATTTGTTCCACTAACCGAACGTAGAACAGCGTTCCAAGCGCTTCGATCTTCTGCGCTCATTCTAAAATCTCTGAACCAAGTTTCGAGGTGTCTCCCACCACTTAATCTTTCCATCGGGCTTTTGGTCTTGCGTGTTGCGTGTTCCACCGTGTTTTTTTCTTCAAAAGACTTCTTTGCTATAGCTTCTTCATTCATTCTGACAACATGACCTAGCCAACGCAGCCGTTGTATATTGATGCGTGTAACAATGCCATCGTCGTCATAAAGCTCATACAGCTCGTGGTTCATACGTCGCCTATATTCTCCATTAACGCAAACTGGTCCATATATTTTAAGAAGAATCTTTCTCTCAAACACTCCAAGATGAGGCCGTGCATCTGCTTTCACTAGTACCCATGCTTCAGAACCATATAACAACACGGTTAGTATCAGCGTCTTGTATAGTGTAATCTTCGTCTGTCGAGAGGTGGCCTGTTTTCTAAACTGCCTACTTAGTCCATGTGTTTGTCAGCATTATTCTTCGCTTTATCTCAAAACTGCAGCATGCATATAGTAAAGGCAAGTCCACCGAAACAGCCCTTCACGACCTTGTCGGCTACATAGAGGGTTCTCTCGCTGTCAAGGAATATACAATGGCAGCATTTCTTGGCATTGTAGGTGCTTTCAACAATGTAAAAACTACGTCAATCATGAAGGAGTTGGACCTTTATCAGACCTTTAATGCTATATGGTGTTTCGGTCTGGTGGACGGCGCTTCAACAGTCCACCTACTCTTCAATAGTCAACCGGATCCAAATGATGGCTTGTTTGTGCATAACAGCCGCACTGAGGACGACACCATCTATTGCACTGAATTTAATGCTAAATCTTATGCCTCTGGACATTGTGGCTAGATAAACTGTAGCGACCACTGCCGTGAGGTTAAGGGAGCTTTCTCATTGGTCATTTGGCGGCCACGGCCACTGTGTTATCCTTGATACAATATCCAATGTTTCAGGCAGTGTGGATTACACCCTACCTGAGCCGCTTTTTGATAAAAAAAGTACTGTAACACTATTCCTGAAAGAACCGAATGGATCTATGATATCCCTGGTAACAGAAGTTACATAGACTTTTAAACGAATGGTTCCAAACTAGACGACCAGGTGGGCTTTGAGGTGTACCCTAAAGATCTAGAACTGGTCATATCAAAATTGTTACCCGACCACTGCAGTGTGTATCAAGCGGAGATCCTCGCAATTAAGGAAGTGATGGAATGGCGTAAATATCTTCCCAGACAGCTAGGCAGCCATTAAATCCCTGGATAACGTATTTCTGAACACAAGAACCGCCCCCGACAAGCACGCACGAGATGGCTGAACAGTTCAAAATTCACCTGTTCTGGGTGCCGGGCCACAGAGATATCCCAGGGGATTGTAAAGCGGACGAGCTCGCGAGACTAGAAAGTACCCTACACATTCCAGGGATACTGGAATCTGCGGGTATGCCTCTAGCGACATGTAAACCAAGTTTTCAGGACCAGGTCCGAAGGACCACGAATGATAGATGGTCACAAATAGGGGGCTGTGAGCATTCCAAAACTATATGGCCTCATCCAGACTTGAAGAGGTCTACCGCTTTGCTGTCATTGGCTAGAACAGATGCCTCAGTCATTGTGTCCCTCATGACAGGTCACTGTCTAATCGGAAAACATGCTGGCAGACTGAAGGTTGACAGCAACGACTCTTGCAGAAGCTGTGAGGACATCGAAGAAGAAGAAGAGACTATAGAACATCTTCTGTGTGTGTGTCCCGCAGTGAGAAGGAGTTCCACTTTAAGTTCTCGTTTTTTTTAAGAACCTGTTTGATTTAGCGGATGTGAACATTCGCCAGTAATTGGGCTTTTTAAAGCGATCTGGTTGGTTCAACGGTAGGAACTAGAAGGCATCTTCCTTCTTCTGTTCCTGTGGTATCACAATGGACGAAAACGTCTAAGTGAGTCAGATTGCAGACTGCCACGTACACCTAACCAACCTAACTGTCATTGAGCTTTAGCTTGAATCGAATAGAACTCGTTTATATGTGAGAAGTTTGTCCCTGATCCTTAACGGAATGTTCATGAGCATATTTTCATTTGTACATATATTACTATCTACCAACCGATTCAAAAACGGTTGGACCGATTACCTTGCAACTTTCACAGATTGTGTAGGTTGGTTTGGAAGAAACTATAGGCTTTTTTATATCGGAAGGGGGGACGGGCCCTCCCCTTTACACCAAAAATACTACCCAAAAATAAAAGTGGACCGATCAGGACAATTTGGGGTTCAAATGAAAGGTATTCAAGAGTAGAGTACGAATTTCATTATAAAAGTTGGGTCCAAGTACCTTGGGGTCCCCCCAGCCCCAAAACCCCTTAAAATAAGTTTATTTGACGATCAGAACAATATGGGACTCAAATGATATTTATTCAAGAGTAGATTACGAATATGGTCACGAAGTAGGAATAGGCGTTATAATTTCTTGATAACGGAAGGGGGCGGACCCTTCCCCGTTACCCCATAAACACCACCCAAATTCAAAGGTGGATCGATAAGGACAATATGGGTATCAAATGAAAAGTATGCGGGAGTGGATAACAAATCCAGCATACAAATTCATGTCGAAGTTTAGGGGGTCACCCCACCCCCACAAAAACGCCCAAAATGGGCACATTAGCCAATCACGGATAAATGGGACTCGGTTTGTTTGTTCCATATAGACTAAAAAACTGCAGAACAGATTTTCTCGAAATTTTCGCATATTGTGTAGGTTGGTCTGGAAGGAAACATATGCTATATTCGGTATCGGAAGGGGGACGGAGCCTCCTCCTTATCGCAAAAACACAACCCAAAATCAAAAGTGGAACGATCCAGACAATATAGGTATCAAATGAAAGGTATTGGAGAGTAGAATACGAATATGGTATTAAAATTTGAGTCTAAGTACCCATCGGGCCGCCCCAACCCCAAAACTCCTCCAAACAGACATATTGGACATTCATTTCAATATGGGGCTCAAATCAAAGGTAGATTTCGAATCTGGCATACAAAATCAGATTGAAGTATAGGGGGTCACGCCACCCCTTAAAAACGCCATTAGACCCATTATGACTATATGATACTTGGCTGAACAGATTTTTTTAAAATTTTCATAGATTGTGTACATTTGTCTGGAAGGAAACATAGGCTATATAATTTTTAGTTATCAGGTGGAGGCGGACCCTCCGCCTTACCCCAAAAATGCCAACCATATCCGAAAGTGGTCCGATGGGCACAACAAGGCTATCAAATGAAAGGTATTGGAGGTCAGAAAACGAATATGGTATTAAAATTTGGGTTCAAGTACTCAGCAAGCCTCCCCAACCCCAATACTCCTTTAAGCAGATATATTCGAAGTTCATATCAATATGGGATTCAAATGAAAAGTATTAGGCAGTGGATTACCAATAAGGCATAAAACATTAGGTCCAAGTAATGGGAGGTCGTCCACCTCCAAATACCCCCAAATGGTCATATTAGCCGACCATGGCTATATGGGACTCAAATGAAAGGTATTTGGGAGTGGACTACGAATATGACATTAAAATTTGCGTTCAAGTCTAGGTGATGCCTTTCTTCCTAAAGGTACGTCAAATGGGTTATATGACTCATTATGACAATATGGGACTCAAATGAAAGGTATTTGAGAGTAGAAATCGAATTTGATATCTAATTTTGGAGCCAAGTGTTTTGGGGTAAGCCCTGAAGTGCAAACAAACAAAACTTCATTTCCGTTGGGAATAAAGAACGAATTTAATATTTTTTTTTGAGTGCAAAGTGCCGGTGGCTGTCCCAGCCCCAAAACACCTTCCAACCGGTTCATATTTACCGGCCTTGGCAATATGGGGCTCAAATTAAAGGGATTTAGGAGTGCAGCACAAATTTGATATCCATATTTGAGTCGAAATGTATGAGGTGACATCCCTCCCCTAAAAAGCACCAGGAACCGAGCAGGGGCAAACTTTTCACACATCAATGAGCGCTTTCCGATTCAAGTTTAAACTCAATGACAAGGAACCTTTTTTTATATAGCCGAGCCTGTATGGCGTCCCGCAGTGCGACACCTCTTTTTGGAAAATGTTTTAAATGACCATGCATGGCATTGTACCTCGCAAATGTCGCCAACCATCGCTTTGTCCGATGTTCTCGTTAGGATTCTAACGCGTTCAGCGTCATAGGCTACAATGGCATGAATTCGATATCCGCAATCAGGGCAAAGTGTCCCCGCCCTTAAAAGATATTAGAGAGTTAAAGAAGATGCAGCGGAACGAGCCGGGTTCAGCTAGTGTATTTTGCAGCCGGACCGGGTCCGCTATGTTAATAAAGCCTTCATGTAAACCAACCCCCAGGATTGGCTTCAAGAAGATCCATTATAGTGGGCATAACAAAGTGTCAACCAGCCAAATTTGCCACCATATTTATCCAAAGGTTGTTAGTTTTTCAACATTTACATATGCCGCTTAAGTTTTCTGCTCGTTTTGAGATTTTATTAAGATCTTCTTGCAATGATTGCTTGTTGCTAAAACTAATTGTACCAAATGACAATTATGTGAAATCTACTCTATACTTTATCTAGCCCACGCTCCATTGGCTAAATCAGACCAAAAAATCAGTGGCACGTGTACTCGCCTAGCTTCGTCATCCTCTTCAATGCTCAATGGACCAAAAATAATTTTCACTTCCACCTACGATTATTGGAAGGGAAGTAACTTTCTTTTTCCCATATTCTGTTGGCTTTATCGCATTGAAGCATCATTGACACGTGTATTCTTTAGATGCATCATCCTCTACAGCCTTCAAAGCACCAAATGAGTTTCACAAAATAGATAATTATTATAGCTGAAATTTTAGCTGCATTCTGGAGAATTTTGATTAATTATGCTGGTATTTTCTCACATTTTCTCTCTCCGATTTTCACTCGTTCGAATCTGGTATTGGGAAAACTTGGCAGGATAAAAGTGTTGTATGTAACATTGTCCAAGTGTATTACAAAAGCCTTGTATACCATGTTTGAGGAATCGAGTAGACTCAGTTGATTGATTAGACAATATTGCAAAGTCCTTGTTTTTTTTGCAAAGGCAAAGAAAAAGGATTCAATTAAATAAGGTGAACTCGAATGGTGTTACATTTTCCTATACTCTTAAACAGGTATTCACAAAACTTAATGGGTTTGTTTGACAGATTTCCTTTACCGAACTGTCAAATAGGCCATTTGAGGGCTTCTTTATGTTTTGAGCATATGAAAGGTTACCTAGGTAAATTTATTCAACATTAGATTGAAAATCTCATCTCTGATATCTTTGATATCTTAAGATCTGAGGATTTAATTGAACAAATTTATTCAACATTAGATTGAAAATCTCAAAATGTTAAAATGGAACTTTGTTGGAACATTGACCATCAATGCAATAACAACTCGGACATTAAGGCCACAAACGGTCGTGGAGTGTAAGAAAGAGATTAACGCCTTCTCTGGTACGAACCGCATTGTTTGGAAGCCGAGCAATAGCGGAATAAGGGGAATGAAAGAGCAGACGATTTGACAGGGAGTTAAGGGCGTGGGCGACAAACCCGCTTGAAACACTGTGTAAGAGCGAAACGTTCGGTAGGACGACGAAAAACGTGTGGGGTGATCCAGGACGTGAGAAAATGAGGCTATTACTGAAAAGAAGTAGGAAGGAGATCACTATAGTGTTCGACATCATAACGAGGTATGGGACATGGCTAAATTGATTTAAAACGTCATGGCGATCCAGAATATACATTCCTTATGGGGTCTTAGAAGAATATTTGGGGGTGTTACAAATGGAATGACGGAATTAGTACACCGCCACCCTATGGTGAAGGGTATACAAATATTAGGCCACAGGGGCGCTCTGGGCTTTGCATTTTGATAACTCAAGTTGTTTTTCGAATTTTTAATAAAAAGATTGCCAATTTTGAAGTGCATATTGCACATGGTGTTATGAAATAAGACCCCAAGCGGACAATGAAATAAGATCCCAAACTTTAATACTTGAAGCAAAAACAATGATAATTAGTGCTTTATTTGGATTTATTCGGCTTTATTTCATTTTAAAAACTAGGGCCTAATTTCGTATGAAATAAGACCCCAAAATTGAAAATGACCCAAGCCCCAAACCTTATTTTTGGGGCTTTATTTCGTTTTACAAACGTTTAAAATAAAACATTTTTCACCTTGTTGGGGCCTTTTTTCATTTTTACATTTAGGCTGTATTTCATTATGAATTAAATTCCCATTTTTGGGGTTTAATTTAAATTTCCGTTTGGGGATTTATTGCATTGGGGTCTTTTTTCATACCTCCATTGCACAAAGGTGCATAGCATTGTCATTGTAAATTTTGTATGTCCGTGAAGATAAAGTTAACTTTAACTAGCAGAGACACAAACCCATTCAATTAGCAGCACACTGTTACGAGATTAGTAGAGCTATGCTAACAATTAAACAGAAAAAAAAATCAAGAAAAATAATGAAAAAATTCAGAAGAAACGACAACAAGAGCACTAAAAGGACCACAAACATTGCGAATTATCTCCAAAGCGAAAAGTACGAAAACTATGAGGGTTGCTGGGTACCCACAGTGAAGGAAGCTCTTGATCTAAGTCAGAAAGCAAAATATCCAAAAATTCGACAGTATTTGAGATGACAGCGCGAACTATTTTTCGAAATGCCGAGGTGGACAACTTTATGGGCCTGCCAAGAGACGCTCGGACCACATGGGTCCTTGAAATTTTGCACATGATCTCGATTACACCGCAACTTGATTGAGGTATCTCCAAAACATGCATTCTGAACGCATCAACCGCTTTTTCAGGTGTCGAAAAACGTTGACCTCTCATATTGGGTTGCCCAAAAAGTAATTGCGGATTTTTTAAAAGAAAGTAAATGCATTTTTAATAAAACTTAGAATGAACTTTAATCAAATATACTTTTTTACACTTTTTTTCTAAAGCAAGCTAAAAGTAGCAGCTGATAACTGACAGAAGAAAGAATGCAATTACAGAGTCACAAGCCGTGAAAAAATTTGTCAACGCTGACTATATGAAAAATCTGCAATTACTTTTTGGGCAACCCAATATTATGGTTCACGTACGGTGCCAAGTCAGGACTATCGGGAGGATGACTCATCAAATCAATGTTTTGAGTGCTCAAAAATGCAGTTGTTTGAGTCGATGTGTGAGAGCTCGCATTGTCGTGGTGAAGAGTGATCCGTCTTCGGCGGTTGGTTTTCCTGATTTCTTGAAAGACAAGTGGCAAACATATGGTTGTGTACTACTCAGAATTGACTGTTCTGCGTTGTTCTAATGGTACGATTACGACATGTCCGAAATAACAGGCATTCATTTGCTTGGAAGTGCTTCGAGCTCGAGCAACTTTTGTTGGATTTCGCTCACCTTGAAACACTTATAAAGTGACTGCTGTTTACTTTTGGGCTCATACGCGTAAATCCACGATAAGACACCTGTCACGATGTCATAGACGTGTTTCGAAGCACCGCGTTCATATTTTTGGGGCATTTCTTTTTAACCAATCGAAAGGAGCCTTTTTTTACCGATCGACAAATAGTGTGGGATCCAACTTGAACAAATTTTTTAAACGGTCTAATGTTGATGCAATATTGAATGTATGCTGGCGCACTAATACCTACGGTTGTCTCAATTTCACGATAGGTCACATGACTATCCAACAATATCAGTTGGCGCACAGCATCAATGGTTTTTGGAACAACAACTGATTTTGGATAACCTTCAGGAAATTCGTCTTGGAGTGAACTACGACCTCGTTTGAATTCACCATACCATTGATAAACACTAGTCCTTGATGGAGCTTCATCGCTTAAAATTGAATTAAGTTCATTGATGCACTGTTGTTGAGTTAATCCATGTTGAAAGTTGTAAAAAATATTCGCACGAAAATGTTCATGATTTATTTCCAGTCTTTGGGCGAGATGAATCTTTTCTGTTACTGTAAACAACACAAATAGCGCTCGTATGCCAAAACGTTCCGAGTACGTACAACCTTAGAAATGTCAAACTTTACGATAGAGCTGTCAGTTGGCAGATTGCAATACAATGGTTGTGCAATCTCGAAATATAAAGGGCAACCCTCGTATAAAGTGGTTCTTCGGCTTGACTTCTTGAGCCCTTACAAGCCGTAATTATTATCCGAATCGGCTGAAATTTTGAACGTCAGGTTCTGTTACGATTCTCAACACTTGCACGAAGTGGGATTCAGATCGGCCAATAACCTGATATAGCTTCCATATAAACCGATCTTCCTATTTGTCATCCTGAGACCCTGGAGGGCGTAATTATACCCTGCACCACTACTGTGGCACAGTAACGTAGTACATTTGTTTGTAACACCCGAAAGGAAGAGAGATAGACCCTTTCCTTTTGGGACTCAGGATCACTTTCTGATTCGATTAAGCTATGTCCGTCTGTCCATGTTAATTTGTGTACAAACTACAGTTCGCAATTGTCATCCGATCGTCTTAAGATTTGGTCCAGGCATGTTTTACGGCCTAGAGACGAAGCCTATTGAAATTTGAAAAAAATCGGTTCAGATTTGCATATAGCTCCAATATATTTCTCGCCCGTTTTGCAGTAACTGCAATAAAATTGTCATTTGTTAACTGATTTTCTCGAAATTTTGCATTAGGGATTTTCTTATGACTCTCGACATTACTGGTGGATTTCATAGAAATCGATTCAAATTTGGATGTAGCTCCCATATATATGGTTGTCCGATTTGCAATAATGCAATAAAATGGTAATTTGTAAACCGATTCTCTTGAAATTTGGTAGAAAGTATTTTCTCTTGATTCTCGATATTACTGCTGAACTGCTGAAATCGGTCCAGATTAAGATATAGCTCTCATATATACATATATTTCTAGACGACTTCCATAATATCCATAAAGTTTGATAGAAATCGGTACAGATTTAGATATAGCTCCCATAGCTATATGTTCGTCTGATTTTGAGAAATATTGCATTTAAGTGCTCATTTGTTAACCGATTCTCTCGAAATTTGGCATTAGGGATTTTCTTATGACTCTCGACGTTACTGGTGAATTTCATAGAAATCAGTTTAGATTTAGCTGCCACATATGCATATCGCCCGATTTTCATTTCTAGAGACACTGCAAGCGCAATTATTTAACAAACGTGCCAAAATTGTGCACAACGCTTTCCTCGATGAGTACCACGGTTACGGTTCAAATCGGTCTATAATTTTACATACACTCAGAAAAATTTGTTAGCAAAAATCAACAAAAAAGTCTGCTGTAGCAACAAATAATCTGCTGAAATTATGACAGCAGTAACTTTTTGCTAAAACGGCAAAATCCCAGATCATCTTTCCTATGATCCTTACGTTCACGTTCGCGTTTTTGTCTCGTCAAAATGATATGGACAAAAGATCCCAACAAATATTACCATTAAAGGGCCTAGAAGACTTTTTCTGACATCCAAGATGAATACGGCAGCGTATAATTGGGTTCTAGATAGGGACCTTTTATACCCTTCACCATAGGAAGGGGGTATACTAATTTCATCATTCTATTTGTAGCACCTCGAAATATGCGTCTACGACCCCATAGACGTCATGACATTATAAGTCGAACTAGCCATGTCCGTCCGTCTGTCTGTTCGTCTGTCTGTCGAAATCACGCTAACTTTCGTAGGAGTAAAGCTAGGCGCTTTATTAGTGCAGGTCGGTTGGGATTGTTAATGGGCCAAATCGGTCCATGTTTAGATATAGCTGCAATATAAACCGATCTTGGGTGTTGACTTCTTGAGCCTCTAGAGGGCGGAATTATCGTCCGATTTAACTGAAATTTCGAATGTGATGTTTTGATGTTATTTTCAACATTTGTATAAAGTACGGTTCAAATCGGTTCATAACCTGATATAGCTGCCATAACCGATGTTGGATCTTGATTTCTTGAGCTTTTAGAGGGAGCAGTTCTTTTCCAATTTGTCTGCAATTTTGCACGAGTTGTTTTGTTCCTTCCAACAACTATGATAAGTATGGCGCTAATTGTTACATAACCAGATATAGTTGCCGTATAAACCAATCTGGGGTCTTGACTTCTTGAGCCTCTAGAGGGCGCAATTCTTATCCGATGTGGCAGGCATTTTGCACCATGGCTTCTCCCATGACCTTCAATATACCTGCCCAATATGGTCTGAATCGATCTATAGCTTGATACAGCTCCCATGTAAACCGATCTTCCGATTTTGCTTCTTGAGCCCCTACAATGCGCAATTCTTTTCCGAATGGACAAAAAAATTTGGGTTGCCCAAAAAGTAATTGCGGATTTTTTAAAAGAAAGTAAATGCATTTTTAATAAAACTTAGAATGAACTTTAATCAAATATATAATTGCCATTTTGTTCGATAACCTTTTGCCATCTTCCTGGCAAATTTCGTATTCCACGCTCATAGAACTTCTGGCCTTTATCTGCAAAAAACTGAACCAAGTGCGATTTTATAGCCTCATCATTGCCGAAAGTTTTACCATTTAAGGAGTTCTGCAAAGATCGAAATAAATGATAGTCTGATGGTGCAAGGTCAGGGCTATATGGTGGATGCATCAAAATGCATTCCCAGCCAAGCTCACTCAGTTTGTGGCGAGTGACCAAAGATGTGTGCGGTCTAGCGTTGTCCTGGTGGAATATGACACCTTTACGATTGACCAATTCTGGTCGCTTCTCCTTGATGGCTGTATTCAATTTGTCCAATTGTTGACAGTAAACATCCGAATTAATCGTTTGGTTCCTTGGAAGCAGCTCAAAATATACAATACAATATAAATATACACCCTTCCAATCCCACCAAACAGACAGCATAACCTTCTTTTGGTGGATATCAGCCTTTGAAGTGGTTTGAGCTGGTTCACCATGCTTGGACCATGATCGTTTTCGACTAACGTTGTTGTAAACAATCCATTTTTCATCTCCAGTTATGATTCGTTTTGAAAACGGATCGAATTCATTGCGTTTAAGGAGCATATCACAAGCGTTGATTCGGTTTGTTAAATGAATTTCTTTCAATACATGTGGTGCCCATATTAAAATTGACGCCAAACAAACAAATGTAAACAAAATTTCGCGCACTTTTTTTCTAAAGCAAGCTTAAAGTAACAGCTGATAACTGACAGAAGAAAGAATGCAATTACAGAGTCACAAGCCTTTGAAAAATTTTGTCAACGCCGACTATATGAAAAATCCGCAATTACTTTTTGGGCAACCCATAGAATCATGAAATTTTGCACGAATGTTGGTTTTGGGTCATTGGCACGGGATAAGGCTGGATTTGGGGATATTCGTACGATTAGGTACTAATAATTACAAAATGGTACATATTCGCCCAGCGCGAACGGCGAGGTCTAGAAATTTGGTTTAGGCTCAAATTAAAGAGAGTCTTGAAAAAATCAGGTTTGATAAAAAATTTTGCAAAATCGTACCAGAAGTGGGAAAATAGTACGTTTAGTACCGCCCTTGGTACTATTTGAACTAAAATACCCTTTCGAACTTAAATACCCTTTGCCAACCTTAATTTTACTTTTAGGTACTAAAAAAAGTACCAAAAAGGTACGAAATGGGGTAACTTTGTACCAGGCGGATGGATAAAATTTTGAAACATGATTCAAAAGACATCTGGTGCAAAAGATGAGGGTAAAAAGAAAAAATGTAACATAGTATTGGTAAAGGGAAAAAACGAAAACGCAATTGGTACCATTTGGTACTTTCTTCACAAATGACCCTAGAGGTCTAAAATTTGGCATGCAGGTACAACTAGGAAATATATACATATATATGGCATGTGATCAAATGATCTATTAAAAATTCCTTAATTATGGTACCAAAATTGGTACCATTTGGTACTTTATTTACAGATTGAGCTAGAGCTCTGAAATTTGACATGTGAGTACAACCAGGAATAATATGATGGGTAACTATGAGCTTTTTACAATTTGTAGATTTTGGTACCAAAATTGGTACCATTTTGTACTTTCTGTATAGATGGAGCTAGAGGTCTGAAATTTGGCATGTAGTTAAAACTTAGAAATATCTGAAGGACGACCAAACGCTTTCTTCACAATTCGAACATTTTGGTACCTATATTAGTACGATTTTGGTATTTTCTTTATAGATGGAGCTAGAGGTACGAAATTTGGCATGTAGTTATAAATAAGAAATAAATGATGAATGACTAAATGATTTATTGAAAATTCATACATTTTGATTCCAAAATTGGTACCATTTTGTACTTTCTATTCTGACGCAGTTTGAGGTCTGAAATTTGGTATGTACGTTGTTCAACTTGGAAATATATATAATGGATGGCTAAATGATCTATTCACCATTCGCACCATTTGGTACTTTCTTTAGAGATGCAGCTAGAGGTCTGAAATTTGGCATGTTGGGTGACTAAATGGTCCATTCAAAATTCGAACATTTTGGTTTCGCCTACAGCGAACGATAGCTGATAGAATTAAGTAATTTGACAAGCATTTTCCCAGTCTTGACAAAAATACGACATGTGAGAGAAAACGTACTAATTGTTGTGTAATTGGTGCCTTGGAGGACTAGAATACATTTGGCATTCGTATGTTTAGGTACTTTCTTAACAGATTGAACTAAAGCTCTCAAAATTGCGATACAAGTACACCTTGGCTATAAATTTTGGATGACCAGAAGATTATTCAAAATCTTACATTTAGGTATTAAAATGTACAAAATGGTACATTCTTTACGAATTGAGCAAAAGCACTCGAAATTAAGATACGGTTACACCTTGACAGTAAATATTGGGCGGTAAGAAGATTTGTTTTTATACCCTACACCTACACTACTGTGGTACAGGGTATTATAGCTTAGTGCATTTGTTTGTAACACCCAAAGGGAAGAGATAGATAGATAGATAGATCCATTGATGAGTATACCGATCCACTTAGATAGATCGAGATAAAGAGAGATAGATAGATAGACTCATTTATGAGTATACCGATCGTCTCAGAATCACTTTCTAATTGGATTTAGCTATGTTCATCTGTCTGTCTGTCCGTCAGCCCATATTATTTTGTGTACAAACTGCAGCTCGGAATTTCCATCCGATCGTCTTCAAATTTGGTACAGGCATTTTCTTCAGCCTAGAGACGAAATCTGTTGAAGTTGGAAAAAAATCGGTTCAGATTTTGATATGTTCGTCCGATTTGCAGTAATAATGTAATAAAATGGTCATATAAAACAGCACGTAATGTTTGCTAATATCATCAAACTTTATTGTCTGGGTGTAGCTGCCATATGAACCGATTTTCCGATTTGACATCTTGAGCTCCTAGAAATCACTCAGACGGCGTTGACATTGGTGTTCTGTTACGACTTCCAATAATCGTGTTATGTCTGCTTCAAATCGGCTTAAAACCTGATGTATTGGGTTGCCCAAAAAGTAATTGCGGATTTTTCATATAGTCGGCGTTGACAAATTTTTTCACAGCTTGTGACTCTGTAATTGCATTCTTTCTTCTGTCAGTTATCAGCTGTTACTTTTAGCTTGCTTTAGAAAACAAAGTGTAAAAAAAGTATATTTGATTAAAGTTCATTCTAAGTTTTATTAAAAATGCATTTATTTTCTTTGAAAAAATCCGCAATTACTTTTTGGGCAACCCAATAGCTTCCATATAAACCAATCTCCCAATTATTATTCTAAAAAACCTTTCATGTTTGCCTGATTCTGCAGAAATTTTCCCTTGATACTATGTTCATTTTTGTATATTTTTATTAGAAACCATGGTTCGACTCGGCCAAACTTATCACGTTTTTACTTTTTTCACTCTAGCATAGAAGAGTTTGTTAAAATCCTTAATGAACCTTGGCTGTAACCATGACAAGTGTTTGTTTGTTTGTGTCGACTTCAAGTAAAAGCACAAAATTGTAATGAATCTTCCTCCATGTCTGTTGTGTGTGTGTGTGTGTGTATGGTTAGCTGTTTCCGGATCATTGTTCAAATGTTTGTTTTACGTTTTTTTGTGTGTTGGTATTTCGACACTGTTTGTGGCGTTTCTTGAGCTTCTGTGCAAATATCAAAACCAAAAATCCTGACACACAAAATGCTTGACGTGCTCGCATTTCTTCTTTGTTGCCATTCGCATTTCTAATGGTTTCGGTTAAGTAGTGGTTTAGTATTGATTTGTGTTTTTTTTTTTATTTTTTAATATATTCGGATATTTCTTAGAATATCATCAATCATAGTATCAACAGCTTGAGTAAAATATTAGCTAAAGATATTGATTTCAACAAATTTATTACAAAAAATGACTTTTGGTAAAAGCTGTATGTAATTAATATCTTTGCGAGAGAAAAAAGGAAGTAAAAGCGTGCTAAATTCGGCCAGACCGAATCTTATATACCCTCCACCAAGGATCGTCAAATTCTTTGCATGGTATCTCTTTATAAAGGACTAGCTGACCCGGGACGGCTCCGTGCCTTTATCTGAATCCCATATGATCTTTATTGGTCTACGAATTTAAGTTTGGATGTAAGGTGTACTCTATTTTTAAAATATTGGGTTGCCCAAAAAGTAATTGCGGATTTTTCATATAGTCGGCGTTGACAAATTTTTTTACAGCTTGTGACTTTGTAATTGCATTCTTTCTTCTGTCAGTTATCAGCTGTTACTTTTAGCTTGCTTTAGAAAAAAAGTGTAAAAAAAGTATATTTGATTAAAGTTCATTCTAAGTTTTATTAAAAATGCATTGACTTGCTTTTAAAAAATTTTTGGGCAACCCAATACTTTATTTCAGTCCGATATTCTCATGTTTTCTCTAATTTAGCGGTGTTTCCGGGGGTGAAGTGGTCCCCCAGATACTTGGCCCGGAAAAAATATCTGCATCGTGCTCTTCCTTCGAATACCATTTATTTAAACCCCATATTGCCATTGGTTTAGGGCAATATGGCGCCAAACACATGATGACCCACATTTGATAACCCAAAATAGGTTATCAAATTCGTTTTCTAATCTCAAATACCTCTCATTTGAGCCACATATTGGCATGGTCGAAAAATTTTTACCCTTTGGGGCGTGTTTTGGGTTAGGGGTGATGCCATAAAAACATGGACCTACATTTGTATATCAAATTCGTATTCAACTCCCAAATACCTTGTTTTGAGCCCCATATTGCGATGGTCAGTAGAAAATTGCGGTTTGTGGTAATTTGGGAAAGAGGGTAGACGACCCCCAGAAAATTGGTCCCGAAAGTGGGTATCAATTCTTGCTCTACACCCCAATACCTTTCATTTAAGCTCCACATTGATATGGTCGGTAAATATGCCCGATTTAGGGGTGTTTTGCGATCCCCCAATCACTAAGCCCGGAAAATATATCAGCAACGTGCTCTATTCTCATATATCTTTATATCATTTATTAGAACCCCATATTGCCATTGGCCTCCAAATTGGATATCAAATTAGTTTTCTAATCTCATCTAAACTCCTCATTGCAAAAGTCAGCAAAAATGTCGGGTTTGGGGTATCGGCACTTAAAACTATAAATATTTAGTTCCACTCTCTTTAAGACCCAAATTGTCTTGGTAAGTAAATGCGTCCTATTTAGGGGTTGTTATGGTGGTGGGACGTCCTCTAGACAGTTGGTCCCTAATGTTGATATCAGATACCTGGTCTACTCCCAAATACCTTTAATTGGAGCTCCATATTTCCAAAGTCGGAAAAGATGACCGGCTTGTGGGGTGTTTTGGGGGATGGATGGCCACTCAATGAGTTGGCCTTGAAAATATATATCAGATTCATGTTCCACTCTAAAAACCCACTTATTTGAGCCTTATATAGCAATAGTCAGAAAATACTTACTACTTGGGTGGTGTTGTGGCCCCATAGACACTTTTCCTGAATATTGATATCAGATTCGTGCTTTACTCTCAAAGACCTTTCATTTGAGCCCCATATTGCTATGATCGTAAATTTGTCCCCTGGGGGATATGTTTTTGGGGAGAGGCGGCCCCCAAACACTTGGTCCCATATTTAGATATCAGCTTCGAATTCTACACTCAAATACCTTTTATTTAAGCCCCATATTGCCATGGTCAGTAAATAAGTCCTATTTGGGGGGTGTTTTGGGGAAGGGGTGGACCCCCAGAAACGTGGTCCCACATTTGGATAGTAGATTCGTATTCTACTCGCAAATACCTTTCATTTGAGTCCCATATTGCCTTGGTCGGTAAATATGTCCGATTTAGGGGTTTAGGGGGTAGGGATGGTCCCCCTAGCACTTGGTCCGACAATTGGATATCAGAAACGTTTTCCTATCCTAAATACCTTTCATTTGAGTCCCATATTGTCGTGATTGTTCTAAATATATGTTTGGTGGGTTTTAGGGTAAGGCAGCCCCCCTAGGTACCCCATCTGAAATTTGGATACCAAATTTTTATTTTTAGATTACTTTAAGAGAGCACACAAAATTTTGCTTAAATCGCACCACCCATCTTCGAGATCTGGCGTTTCTAAAAATTAGGGTAAGGAGGAGGGTCCGCCCCCCCCCTTCAGATATCAAAATATGTAGTACCCTATTTGCACCACGGGGTCATTATGCACCATCTGTGACAATTTCAAATCGGTTCAGCCGTTTCTGAGTCTGTAAGGAACACACAAACAAACCTACAAACAAACAAAAATTGATTTTTATACCCACCACCGAAGGATGGGGGTATATTCATTTTGTCATTCCGTTTGCAACACATCGAAATATCCATTTCCGACCCTATAAAGTATATATATTCTTGATCAGCGTAAAAATCTAAGACCATCTAGACATGTCCGTCCGTCTGTCCGTCTGTCTGTTGAAATCACGCTACAGTCTTTAAAAATACAGATATTGAGCTGAAATTTTGCACAGGTTCTTTTTTTGTCCATAAGCAGGTTAAGTTCGAAGATGGGCTATATCGGACTATATCTTGATATAGACCGATCCACCGATTTAGGGTCTTAGACCCATAAAAGCCACATTTATTATCCGATTTTGCTGAAAATTGGGACAGTGAGTTGTGTTGGGCCCTTCGACATCCTTTGTCAATTTGGCTCAGATCGGTCCAGATTTGGATATAGCTGCCATATAGACCGATCCTCCGATTTAGGGTCTAAGGCCCATAAAAGCCACATTTATTATCCGATTTCGCTGAAATTTGGGACAGTGAGTTGTCTTAGGCCCTTTGACATGTTTCTTTAATTTGGTTCAGATCGGTTCAGATTTGGATATATCTGCCATATAGACCGATCCTCCGGTTTAGGGTCTTAGGCCCACAAAAGCCACATTTATTATCCGATTTTGATGAAATTCGGGGCAGTGAATTGTGTAAGGCCCATCGACATCCTTCGTTAATTTGGCTCAGATCGGTCCAGATTTGGATATAGCTGCCATATAGATCGATCCTCCGATTTATGGTGTAAGGCCCATAATAGCCACATTCATTATCCGATTTTGCTGAAATTTGGGACAGTTAGATGTGTTAGGCCCTTTGACATATTTCTTCAATTTGGTCCAGATCGGTTCAAATTTGGATATAGTTGCCATATAGACCGATTTCTTGATTTATGGTTTTGGGCCAATAAAATGCTCATTTATTGCCCGATGTCCCCGAAATTTGGAACAGTGAGTTAAGTTAAGCCCCTTGACATACTTCTGCAATATCGCACAGATCGGTCCAGATTTGGATATAGCTGCCATATAGACCGATATCTAGGATTTAGGTTTTGGGGCCATAAAAGACGCATTTATTGTCCGATGTCGGTGAAATTTGAGACAGTGAGTTTGGTTAGGCTCTTCGACGTCCTTCTTCAATTTTGCCCAGATCGGTCCAGATTTGAATATAGCTGCCATATAGACCGATCTCTGGATTTAAGGTTTAGGGCCCGGTTATGGTCCGACTCAGACCATACTTGGTTTAGATGTTGGAGACCAAAGTAAAAGTCATGTGCAAAATTTCAACTAAATCTGAAAAGAATTTGGACCTATAGCGGCTCAAAAAGTAAAATCAGATGATCGGTTTATATGGGACCCATATCAGGCTAGCGGCCGATTCAGACCATATTAGGCACGTATGTTGAAGCATGTTGAGCAAAATTTCAGCCAAATTGGGTGGTAATTGCGCCTTCTAGAGGCTCAAGAAGTATAATCGGGACATCGGTTTATATGGCAGCAATATGAGGTTATGAATCGATTTGCACCTTATATGGCACAGTTGTTGAAAGTCATCACAAAACACCTTATACGAAATCTCAACCACATACGGTTAACAATTGCGCCCTCAAGAAGTCAAGATACAAGATGGGCTTATATGGCAGCAATATGAGGTTATGAACCGATTTGGACCATATTGGGCACAATTGTTAAAAGTCATAACAAAACACCTCATGCAAAATGTCAGCCAAATCGGATAATAATTGCGCCCTCTAGAGGCTCAAGAAGTCAAGATCCAGGATCGGTCCAAGATCGGTCAAAGATCGATGGACCGTTTTGACCCATTTGCAATCCCAACCTACCTACACCTAAGCTGCTACCTTTATTCCTTCGAAAGGAAGCATGCTTACGACCGACAGACAGACGGACCGACATGGCTGAAACGACTTGGAATGTCAAGACGATCAAGAATATATCCCAAATCAATATTTCGATATGTTACAAAGGGAACGACGAAATAAGCATACCACCATGCTGTGGTGGAATGTTTACGAAATTTTTAAGAAAAGCCATCTGTTTAGTTGCCTGTCTATTTGGTATTGTGATTTATATGAAGGTTACACTTTTATACCGAATTTTCGGATACCTCATTTGTTGCTCATGGGGGTATGTGTCTATGAATTTCTTTGCAATAATTTACTGCTTCTACTCTACGCTATTGGGGCTGTAAAAGCCACAATTTATAGATGACCTTTTCCTCCTAGTCAGATGACATTTTGTTACAGCTTCATTTCATTTCAGTCTTGGGACAAATGTTGAAATAAAAGAAGTAAAAACCACCACCATGGAAAAATGTATAGAAACTAGCACAGGTTATAAAACCAAATGGCTGATACGGTTTAAGAGATCAACTTGGGAGAGCATTTAAGGAGGAACTAAGGGGGGACTTTTTAAGAGCTATAGGAAAGTTTTTCGAAGAATGCATGAAATCTTTATTTGAATCGATAATTTAATTTTTGAAGATTGTTTCATGCAAATGTTGACCGATTCCTGGTCAGTCGTCTGGCTCTGATGATATATCACCAGTTGAATTACAACCTGTGTCTAATAGACTGGTTCCCTGGCTTGGGGATATATACTCTGCTTGTATCAGAATGTCATATATACCTGTGGGATGGAGGGACACGAAGGTCATTTTTATTCCGAAGGCAGGAAAACCCTGTCATCCTTTATGCTGAAAACTCTTGAGAGGTTGATAGAAACATATCTTAGGGCAAAGATCCCTGGAGATCACCTGTCGCGGCAGCAGCATGCATATAGTAAAGGCAAATCCACTGAAAAAGCCCTTCACGACCTGGTCGGCTACATAGAGGTGTCTCTCGCTGTCAAGGAATATACAATGGTAGCAGTTTGACATTGAAAGTGTTTTTAATAATGTAAAACCGACTTGCAGATATCTTAGGTATAAAAACATTTTCAAAAAATTGTTGAGTTCGTATTCTTTGTATATCAACCTGACCATTCGATCTCATAAAATTGGATTTTAGTTATATATTGCCGCTATAAACACCCATACGGGACAACAATGAGTACCACACAGGATGAAACTTTGAGCTCCGACTTGTGTAGTGTACATCGTTATCACGGGAAGCTTGGCTGAAAGCTACCGGGCGCGTCCACAGGTTGCAGATGGTGGAAAGCGGTCGCGGACAGTCTGCGAGGAGAGTCTCAGTGAGGAGTCAGGTGACACTGGCTCTTAATTAAATACTGAGTGCCAATGATACTCGAGATGACAAGGCGAGTTATTGGCGCCTTCAAATAACCAATGGCCAACATCAGCGTCTGTTCCCAGGTTAGGGGCGGCTGGAGGCGAGCGTCGGATCTTGAAGCAAGCGGCTCGCCACAACGAGGGATACATGTGCAATCCCACGAAACCCATGCGGTTGACGCGCTGGGCCAGTAACCCGCCCCCGGAAAACTTTGAGAACTACTATGAGAAACAAAGGAATAGTAAAAACGGACCCCCCAAAGTTGACGACCCACGCAGACGAAAAAGGACCATGATTTGCGGATCTGCACCGAGAATGTCCGGACTCTCTAAAGAGAAGGTGCAGTATACGCGCTGGCGGATGTATTAAAGAAGCACAAGGCAGATATTACGAACTTCCCAACGTTGACGACCCATGCAAACGATGAAAGGGTCATGATTTGCGGATCTGCACTTGAAATGTCCGCACTCTTTATAGAGAAGATTGCAGGCAGATTTTACCGCGTTACAGGAAGTGCGATGGACTGGGAGTGGCGTCACTACAACACCAAACGGTGACGAACTTTACTATAGCTGCCATAACACGAGTCATGAATTTTGCTGTGGATTTGTGGTTAGTCGGAGAGGCTATTCACAATCCGCATAAAAGCCAAATTCTTCTATATCAGCTTTATTTGTGTCCATGCCCTGACGGAAGACAAAGACGAGCAGACCAAGGATATTTTCTACGAGCGCCTAGAGAGAGAGAGACAGACATGGGACAGCGGCCATCCATGATATGTAAATCGTTCTGGAAAATTTTAATGCGAAGATAAGGAAGGAAGACATTTTGGGTCCAACAGTCGGAAAGTTTAGCCTCGACGAGATAACGTCCAGTAATGGGTTGAGGCTGATGGATTTCGCGGCGGCAAAAAGCATGGTAGTTAGTAGCACCAGATTTCAACATAAAAATATGGCTGTCAGCCGATCAAAACACGAGGAACCAAATTGATGGCGTTGTGATAAATGGAAGGCATTCATCCATCGTATTAGATGTACGATCGATCCGTGGAGCGAATATGCAAATGCAAATTTTGCCCATGAACATTCCACTAAGGAACAGGGGCAAACTTCTCACATATCAATGAGTGCAGTCCGATTCAAATTTAAGCTCAGTGCAACACCGCAGTGCGACACCTCTTTGGAGAGAAGTTTTACATGGCATAGTACCTCACAAATGTTGCCAGCATTAGGAGGGAAAAACCACCGCTGAAAATTTCTTTCTGATGGTCTCGCCAGGATTCGAACCCAGGCGTTCGGCGTCATAGGCGGACATGCTAACCTCTGCGCTACGGTGGCATCCTGGAGCGAATATAGATTCGGATTATTACCTTCTTGCAGCAGAGGTTCGCACCCGTTTGAACATGGCGAGGAAAGTACGATCTAACACTGCACGGAAGCTGGACATTGAAAAGCTGCAAACACAACAGATGGCAGCGGCATATTCCACTCGACTCACCCAACTGCTTGATGAAAGTACTTCTAGTTCCGATGATATAATGGCGCAGTGACAAACTATTGCCCACCCCATGGAAAATGCCGCGAAATCCGTACTTGGGTACCGGAAGCCTCCTCCAAGAAACCCATAGTACGACCAAGAGTGTCGAGATGCTACTGAAGACAAGAATGCGGCATATAGAGCAACCCTGCAATCAGTAGCAACGCGCCAGGTGAAGGAGAGGTATCGGGAGAAAAGTAGAAAGGAGAAAAATTTTTTCCGCAGAAAGAAAAAGAAAATGGAAAGACGTGAGTGTGAGCAAATGGAGATGTACAGCAGTCAGAATGAAGTTGGGAAATTCTATTAAAGAATTAAACATCAAACCGATGGCTTTGGTGCAGGCACATCCTCCTGCAGAGACAAAGAAGAAAATCTGGTAACTGACACAGATAACATGCTGAGGATAGAGCATTTTACCCAACTGCTAGTGTACGACGTTGGCGGCGAAAAGGATACCACAGAACCAATCCCTGATGATGGTATAGAATGTTTACCTCCTAGTTAGAATGCGGTCCAATTAGCAGTGACCCGACTTAAGAACAACAAGGCAGCAGGAGCCGACGGGTTACCCGCTGAACTATTTAAGACCGGAGTCGCACGCTGAAAAGGTGTATGCATTAGGTTGTCTGCGCAATCAGGCTAGAAGAACGCATTCCCGGTGATTGGAACCTCAGCATACTATGTCCCGTACACAAGAAAGGAGACAAGACGGAATGTGCGAACTACAGAGGAATCAGTCTCCTCCCCATCGCATACAAGATACTCTCGAGCGTACTGTGTGAAGGATTAAAACCAAAAGTCAATGAGACACTTGGGCTCTATCAATGCGGCTTTAGACCTGGTAAATCCTCTCTAGACCTGATATTCACAATGCGCCAAATCCTGGAGAAGACCCGAGAAGGACAAATCAACACCTACCATCTCTTTGTTGACTACTAAGCCGCCTTCGATACTCCTTTACGTTCAAAGGTATTTCAAGCCATGTCTAAGTTTGGTATCCCTGAACAGTTAACAAGACTCTGCAGGATGACACTTGCTCTCCGACCATTTAATACCAAA
The DNA here is from genome assembly GCF_963082655.1 of Stomoxys calcitrans. Taxonomy (NCBI): domain Eukaryota; kingdom Metazoa; phylum Arthropoda; class Insecta; order Diptera; family Muscidae; genus Stomoxys; species Stomoxys calcitrans. The sequence continues at coordinate 208,908,781 of NC_081552.1, forward strand.
CTAGGACAAGGAGACAGCCTATCGTGTGATCTTTTTAATAACCTGCTGGAGAAGATTATACAAGATGCAGATGTGAATAGATACGGCACACTAATCCCAAGTGAGCATAGGCTACTCGCCTATGCCGACGCCATCGATATCATAGGTCGGTCACCTGAAGTACTAACTGCTGCCTTTGAAAGAATTGAAAGAGAGTCTGTGAATATGGCTCTGGCAGTAAATGGAGATAAGACGAAATGGATGGTTTTATCTCCCAAAAAAGCCTTGCACAACCGAGCAGATAAAGAAAATGGAGAGTTTTGGGAACCACAACTTTAAGAGTCTGGCTATGACAGAATAAGAAAGAAAGCAGTTTAGAAACAAGGCCACCTCTAGACAGATGAAGATTACACTATCCAAGACACTGATACTACCCGTGTTGTTATGTGGTTCTGAAGCATGGGTACTTGTGACAGCAGATGAGGCAGTGCTTGTGTTTGAGAGAGAGATTCTTCGTAAAATATATGGGCCAGTTTGCGTTAATGGAGAATATAGGCGACATATGAACCACGAGCTGTATGAGCTGTATGACGACAACGGCTGCGTTGGCTAGGTCATGTTATCAGAATGGATGAAGAAGCTCCAGCAAAGAAGGCAAACACGGTGGTACACGCAAACCGGGAAGACCAAAAGCCCCATGGAAAGTTTAATTGGTGGGAGACACCCCGAAACTTGGTGTCAGATATTTTAGAATGAGCGCAGAAGATTGAGGCGCTTGGAACGCTATTCTACGTTCGGCTAGTGGAACAAATATTCTGTCATAGCCTATTAAAGTAGGTAAGGTAATATACACTGATCTCCAGACTTAAAGTCTTGAGGCAATATATTGGTAATTTTTCATCCAATTTCGATGAATATTGGCACAGTGAGCTCTGGTAGACCCCTATTCATTTCTGCGAAGTACGGTTCAGATCGGACTATAGTTGGATATAGCTGCCCTATAGGCCGATCACCCGATCTCCCGATATAGGGTATTGAATTGGCCATAAAAGATCCATTTATTTCCCGATTTCGATGAAATTTGGCGCAGTGTGTTCTGGTAGACCCCTTCCTATACCAGTCAAATGTGGTACAGATAGGACCATATTTGGATATAGCTGTCATATACACCGATCTCCCGATATTGTGTAATGAGCCTATAAAGAGGGGAATTTTTCATCCTATTTCGATGAAATTTGGCACAGCGAGTACCCGGTACCCCTCTTAACCTTGTTGTTGATTATCATCCAGATCGGACCATATTTGGATATAGCTGCCATATAGACCGATCTCTAGAAATAGAGTATTGAGCCCATAAAATGAGCATTTTTCATCCGATGTTGATGAAATTTGGCACAGCGAGTACCCGGTACCCCTCTTAACCTTGTTGTTAATTATCATCCAGATCGGACCATATTTGGATATAGCTGCCATATAGACCGATCTCTAGAAATAGAGTATTGAGCCCATAAAACGAGCATGTTTCATTCGATTTTTAATAAATTTGGCACAGCGAGTACCCGGTACCCCTTTTAACCTTGTTGTTGATTATCATCCAGATCGGACCATATTTGGATATAGCTACCATATAGACCGATCTCTCGAAATAGAGTATTGGGCCCATAAAGCGAGCATTTTTTAACCGATTTTGATGAAATTTGGCACAGCGAGTACCCGGTACCCCCCTTAACCTTGTTGTTAATTATCATCCAGATCGGACCATATTTGGATATAGCTGCCATATAGACCGATCTCTCGAAATAGAGTATTGAGCCCATAAAAGGAGCATTTTTCATCCGATGTTGATGAAATTTGGCACAGCGAGTACCCGGTACCCCTCTTACCTTTGTGTTGAATATCGTCCAGATCGGACCATATTTGGATATAGCTGCCATATAGACCGATCTCTATAAATAGAGTATTGAGCCCATAAAACGAGCATTTTTCAACCGATTTTGATGAAATTTGGCACAGCGAGTACCCGGTACCCCTCTTAACCTTGTTGTTGATTATCATCCAGATCGGACCATATTTGGATATAGCTACCATATAGACCGATCTCTCGAAATAGAGTATTGGGCCCATAAAGCGAGCATTTTTCATCCGATTTTTAAGAAATTTGGCACAGCGAGTACCCGGTACCCCTCTTAACCTTGTTGTTGAATATCATCCAGATCGGAACATATTTGGATATAGCTGCCATATAGATCGAACTCCCGAAATAGAGTATTGAGCCCATAAAAGGAGAATTTTTCATCCGATTTTGATGAAATTTGAAACGTTCTTACCGAACTCACCTTCATTAAATATGAATAATCGAATCGACATTCAAATGATACATACATTTGCAACTTTGCTTTCATTTAAATCACTTTGCGATACATAGCATCCTGTAGTGGTGTATTTTAAGTAATTGCTTAATTCAATTATTGGATTGCATCGAATAATTGGAATCATATCTCGTGAATCATAAATAGTATAGAAATCCAAAAACCTTCATGAATCGTTTATGTGAACTTTATACGGGGTTTGAACCTATGTTCAACAGAGTTTTATACCAAAAACAAAATACATTTCAATTTTTATGGCAGATCTTACTTTAAAATTTTTGTCGGAATGATAATTTTTTCGTTGAACTTGTTGCCAGACTTTAAGAAGATGAAACTTCGCATGAGAGTATGATGCTGGCTCTTCTATTGTACTAAGGACCTTTTATTTTGTCTGTTCAATTAAGCTCTTTGAATTGTAAATTTCAATTTAAACTGCGTTTGTGATACACTCTTCTAAAGCCATACATACACTTCGTTGCACGACACTGGATGTCACTTTTACTTGTTTGTTGTAGGTGGGAGGCAAATGAACAAACTGTGGTTTGTTTACAGGGTGGGCTGTGGAAAGGATGATTGGTATGGTTATATCAATGGAATGGAGGTTTTATTTTATTTACAAAAATATTTCCTGAGCATTTTTCTGCATATTTGGGTATATGCTCGCAAACAACTACACACACACACGCACACATACACTTGGGAACTCACATCCTTGTACACCTAAATCAGACACACTCATATATTTGTTGGTATACCACTTTTAATGATGGTATATTAAGGATTTTACTTTATTTTCTAGCTAAGTGTATGTCATGTTAGTCGTTTAAGCATCACGATAAAGTAATTTACAGATACATTTACTGTTACTTTCGTTTTTTTTTGTTGATTTTTTTGTTATTCTTAAATGATGTCTGCTTTTTGTCGGAGACAATTTATTTGGCCACACAGCAACACACTAGAAAACAACATTAACGCACACGTTCCATCTGGATGATAAGTAGTAGACATGCCAGTAGACAGACAGACAGATAGATAGGCAGACGAATAGACGGACGTATGATAAGTTCATTTAAAGTGAACCATAGGAAGCCACTTTGTACAAAAAATCAAAAAAAAAAAAAACATCAACAAAATGTTGCCTTACACAATTTGATTTCACTGCGAGCGTTCGTTCATTTAACTTGTCCGTACACCAAGAGCTAAAACGCGTATCTGGTTTTTATGTGGCCTGTATACGCCAGATACAGGCACACACTCAGCATCCTGCATCCTTTTTCATAAGCAACAGGCTTTTGTCATTAACTGTTATACAAGAGCAAAAAAACACAAACACCACAATGCTGAAAGAGAGAAATGTGGGAGAGAGCTAATAACATTTTATAACGGTAAAATAACGGTAAACGGTTAACATAAGGAAAAAATAATATTATTTCATAAAGTGTGTCGACTAAAAGTTTCTAAGGCTATTTATTGTTAAAATACTCAAAAGCAGGCTCCAGATGGCGTCAATGTAATTGACACATGCACATGTCAACGATAGGCTATTGAAGTTTGTCACCATCTATCGAAGGTTTTCTATTAGAACACTACCAACTATGCCATCTTGCGAGGATTATGTTAGAGAGTCAAATCACTCATTTGGCAAAGCTTTCGGATATTTTCTTCTTATTAGATTTTGCAACCCCCAAGCTTAGAATATTTAACACACAATATTTGGCATGTGGAACATATTTGAGCTTATATCCACATCATTTCGGAGTTTGTGTATTTAGTTTTATTCTCACCACCATAGAATGGGGGGCACACTAACCTAGTCATGCCGTTTGTAACACCTCGAAATATTGAAACTGCGACTCCATAAAGTATGTATTGGGTTGCCCAATAAGTAATTGCGGATTTTTTAAAAGAAAGTAAATGCATTTTTAATAAAACTTAGAATGAACTTTAATCAAATATATTTTTTTACACTTTTTTTCTAAAGCAAGCTAAAAGTCACAGCTGATAACTGACAGAAGAAAGAATGCAATTACAGAGTCACGAGCTGTGAAAAAATTTGTCAACGCCGACTATATGAAAAATCCGCAATTACTTTTTGAGCAACCCAATATATTTTGGATCGTCTTGAAATTTGAACTCCATCTAGCCATGTTAGTCCGTCCGTCCGCCCATGTACCGAAATAAGGATAGCATTCGAACGAATTAAGATATCCCCTTGATATCATTCAAATTTGTGTTCAAGTGGCAGATGCACAGAAAAACAACAACTTTGGTCGAAAAAACGACGACGAAAATTGTTAATTTTCCAACAACAATTTATTTTGAATCTCAACGACCCAAAGACAATTTACATAAGCAACAACAACAATATATCCATAAGCACAATTCTTATCCGATTCGGATGAAAATGTGCATGAGATGTTTTATTATGACTTCCAACAACAGTATGGTTGAAATCAGTTTATAACCTGATATAGTCGTCATATAAACCTTTCTGGGGTCTTGAGTGTCTAGAGGGCGCAATTCCTTTCCGATTTGGCTGAAATTTTGCACAACGTGTTTCGATGTGATTTCCAACAAGTGTCCCAAGTATGGTTCAAATCGGTCCATAACCTGATATAGCTGCCATATAAACCGATTTTGAATTTTGACTTCTTGAGGCACTAGAGGGCGTACTTCTTATCTGATTTGGCTGAAATTTTCCATAACGTGTTTTGTTATGATTTCTAGCAACTGTGCTAAATATGGTTCAAATTGGTCCACAACCTGATATGGCTGCCATATAAACCGATCTGGGACCTTGAATTCTTAAGCCTCCAGAGGGCGTAATTATTATCTAATTCGGCTGAAATTTTGTATAACGACTTCTCCCATGACCTTCAACATACTTGTCAAATATGGTCCGAATCGGTCTATAGCCTGATACAGCTCCCACATAAATCGATCTCTCTATTTTAGTTCTTGAGCCCTCAAACCCCTAAAATGCGCAATTCTTACTCGAATTGGCTAAAAATTTAACACAATGGTCTTCAGTCTTCAATTCAGTTATGTTCCGAATAGGACTATAACTTGAGATAGCTCCAATATTAAATCAATTATTTTCTTTTATCCTTTGTTTGCCTAAAAGGAGATATCGGGAAAGGATCTCGACAAATGCGGGGGATATATAAGATTCGGCCCGGCCAAACTTTGCACGCTTTTACTTGTTACAACTATCTCAACTAAAGAATTTGTTAACAGTTAACAAAATTTCAATAATTCTGTCTCTCAAGTCTCTCGCAGAGACTTACTTAAGTATTTCGACATATAATGTGTTCGATTTAATGCTAAAAATACGTTGAGAATTTAAAGTTGATTTTTTTTTTTCTACGAGTTAGTTTTTTCTGTGTGGGGTGTGGCGCACAACCCTTACCTAGAAGCCCTTCGCCAAACAGCTGCATACACCAATCATGACAATATGGGGTTAAATTTAAGCTAAAAGGTTGTGGGCTGCGAATCTTATGTCTTTATCCTGCTCATATCTCTAGCGGACCACCTCACCCCAAAACAGTCGATCAATCATAATGACCTTACAGGACACTGTGTGATTTAATTATTGTGTGGGGACATAAATAATTGTAGGCCGCTATAGCCTCAAAATTATGACGTTCAGCGCGATGACAGGAGTTGCAAACCTTAACGTTAAGGTCGCAACCATTTTGAGACAAGACCAAACGACGTCCTGCTGGGCAACACTTTATGGTTCAAAGTTTTACATGGATTAAAAGTAAGAACTATCGCTACTGCACCAAATATATAGAGTGGGAACTTAGTTCTTTACCATAGAAAATCGTTTAATATGACAATTTGATTTGACCACCACCACCACCACCACATAATGATTCTCTCCAAGCGAGTAGCAAATTGCACATTTTACCCATGTATATTCCACTAAGGAACAGGGGCAAACTTCCCACATATCAATAAGTGCAGTCCGACTCAAGTTTAAGCTCAATGATAAGGGGCCTCATTTTTATAACGGAGTCCGAACGGCGTGCCGCAGTGCGACACCTCTTTGGACAGAAGTTTTACATGGCATAGTACCTCACAAATGTCGGCAGCATTAGGAGAGGAAAACCTACACTGAACATTTTTTTCTACTGATCTCGCCAGGATTCGAACCCAGGCGTTCGCCGTCATAGGAGGACATGCTAACCTCTGCGCTACAGTGGCCTCCTGGCCTGTCTTCAATTGGATTTAGTTGATCCAATTAAAAACAGCCAGTAGATGGCGCTAATTTGGAGAAGCCAAGATTCCCTGATCATGTTGGCAGAGGGCAGAGTGGTCAAAATTATCTTTGTTATGACAACCTATCGGTCCTTTGAATAAAGAACAAGTAAAAGCGTACCAAGTTCGGCCAGGCCGAATCTTGAAAACCCACCATCAAGGATTATGCAAAAAATTTATACAAAATAAATTTAGTTCAAGGCCATAGTTTTATTCTACACACCAAACTTGTGTCAAGCCAGCAAAAATTGAAGCTTCTAGGAACCGAACTAGAATGATCGAGAGACAGCATTGCATGGCAGCTATATCAGGTCATAAACTAATTTGCACCGTACTTGGCACAGTTGTTGAAAGTCGTAACAGAACACCGCATCCAAAATTTCTGCCAAATCGGACAAACATTGAGACTTGTAAAGACTCAAGAAGTCAATAAGTCAAATCGGTTTATCTGGGAACTATATCCGGTTATAGACCGATTTAAATCGTACTTGGCACAAATGTTGAAAGTCGTAACAGAAGACTGCATGCAAAATTTCTGTTAAATTGGACAAAGATTGCGGCTTGTAAGGTCTCAAGAAGTCAAATCGGGGAACGGGTTTATATGAGAGCTATATCAGGTTATGGACTGATTTGGACCGTATTTGGCATAGTTGTTGAAAGTCGTAACAGAACACCACCTGCAAAATTTCAGACAAATCGGACAAAGATTGCGGCTTGTAAGAGCTCAAGAAGGCATATTGGAAGATCGGTTTATATGGAAGCTATATCAGGTTATTGACCGATTCGAACCGTACTTGGCACAGTTGTTGAAAGTCGATACAGAACACCGCATGCAAAATTTCAGCCAAATCGGACAAAAATTGAAGCTTATAAAGGCATACCAGAACAGTACGTGCAAAATTTCAACCAAATTGGACAAAAATTGCGGCTTCCAGGGGCTCAAGAAGTTTTAGCGGGAAATCGGTTTATATGGAAGCTATATTAGGTTCTTGACTGATTTGAACCGTACTTGGCACAGTTGTTAATAGTCTATGTGCAAAATTTCAGTCTAATCGGACAAATTTGTATCTTGCGGTAGCTCTAAAAGTTAAATCGGGAGATCAGTTTACATGGGACCTGCTTCAGGTTATAGACCGATTTGGACCATACTTAGCACAGTTGGTAGTAGTCATATTAGAACACTATGTACAAAATTTCAGCCAAATCGGACAAAAGTTGGGGCTTCCAGGGGCTCAAGAAGTTAAAGCTTGAGATCGGTTTATATAGGCGCTACTAGCTGTACAGGGGCCGCTCCGCTGAGTCTTCTTTCACTCTCCTATTTTATCTGAGCCCTATACTGACACGGCCAAAAAATAAGTTCTGTTTTGGGGTGCTGGTAAGCCTTTCAGATATTTTGCCCAAATGTGGATATCATTTTCATGCTCTTTTTTCATTTTCCTTTCATTTGAGCCTTATATTGATGTGGTCGGCAAATATATGCGTCATGGGTATGTTTTTGGGGGTGTGGTGGACTCCCATATGTCAGATTCGTGATATAGTCTCAAATACTTTTCATTTGAGCCCTATATTGTCATTATTGGTTTATATTTCCATTTGGCGGTTTTGGAGGTGGCGCGGCCCCCCTAGATATTTTATCTAAAATAAGGATACCAAGATTCCTGTTTTTGAGTTATTATAAACAAACTTAATTTCGCTTAAAAGGCCCCACCCATCTCCGAGATCTAACATTTTTGAAAAAAATCGTAAAGATAGGGTCCGTTTATTAAAGTTTTGATGTTAGATCTACTTCTTTCTCTTGGTTTTGGTGGTGGATAAGAGTTGCCAAACCCTTTGCCCCGAAAGTGGATATTAAATTCATACTCTACCCAAAAGCCGCATTTGAGCTACATGTCGTCATATATATATTTATATATGTGGTTTAGGGAGAGTTTATGCGGTGAGGCGTCCCTGAAACATAAAACATATTTGAGCCCCTTTTTTCCCATAATCCAGAAATATGTCCAGTTTGAGGGGTATCTAATGTGGGGCGGGCACTCATGCACTTGGCCCAGAAAAATATCAGCATCGTGCTTTACTCTTAAATTTTTTTTATTTAAGCCCCAATTGCCATTGGTATAGGGGGAGTTTATAAGGTGAGATGACCTCCAAACACTTGGACTCAAAATTGGATATCAAATTAGTATCCTTTCAAATACCTATGATATATTGCCATAGTGGGCAAACATGGTCGGTTTAAAAGAAGTTTGTTTGTCAAGCATTTTGAAGGTGCCTATCAAGTTATTCAGGGCAACGGGTCTCGTTCAGGTCCACATTAATTAGTTTTTTGTTTGTTTTGGTTTGGTTTGGTTTGGCTTGGGATACCACATTTTTAAAGATCCTCAGGTCCTCCTGTGTTCATCCCAATTTGAGGGTAAAAAGTGTACTCTACTACCAAAGAACTTTTGCTGCTGTCCTATTCTATCCTGATCGACCTTCATATATTATTTTTGATTACTTTTTTTTTTTTTGGGTAGGATAGGGTGTGGGGTATTGCCCTCTGACACATTCTTTCATTTGAGAGAAATATATTTTCGGTCGCCCTACATGACAGTTTGGTGTTGTTTTTAATGGGCGGAGAGGGTCACTGCCCCCGACGGTAAGACCTAAAAGACAATTTATTTGAGTCCCTTACTGTCGCGATATACATGTCCTGCTGAATTGCTGGACGTGACCCGGAATCTTGAATCCTTATATCAACATTAGATTCGAACTCTACTGACATAGACCTTTCTTGTAGTTGACATATTATCCCGATCGAACTACACGTCCTATTGAAGGATATTTAGTGGGTGGGCCGATCCCAGACTCTGTCCTAATTGTGCATGCCAGATTCATAGTCAAGTCCAAAAGACCTTTCATTTGATAGGCCCCTCAGACACCAAGGAATACATTTTTATGGCAGATTTGTACTCTTCTTTTAAATAGCTTTAATTTGAAATCCATATTGCCAAAAGCGGTGAAAGAGTCCTGTTGCGGGTTTTTTTGGGGTGGGGGGGACCCTCGAACACTTTGGGCGAAATTTGTATACCACATTTGTACTCTACTCTAAAATACCTTTCATTTGATACCCATATTGACCCAATCGGTAAACATGTCCGTCCGGGTGTGTTTTGGGATGGGGCGTCCCCCCAGGTTATTTGACCCAAAAATATTTCGTGTTTTTGGGGTACCATAAGGTGGCACACAAAATTTCGCTTAAATCGGTACACCCGTCTCCCAGATCTGGCGTTTTTGAAAATTGAGGTATGGGGGAGGGTCCGCCCCCTTACTACTTTTAAATAGCTTTAATTTGAAATCCATATTGCCAAAAGCGGTGAAAGAGTCCTGTTGCGGGTTTTTTTGGGGTGGGGGGTCCGCCCCCTTTCTACTTTTAAATAGCTTTTATTTGAAATCCATATTGCCAAAAGCGGTGAAAGAGTCCTATTGCGGGTTTTTTGGGGGTGGGGGGACCCTCGAACACTTTGGGCGAAATTTGTATACCACATTTGTACTCTACTCTAAAATACCTTTCATTTGATACCCATATTGACCCAATCGGTAAACATGTCCGTCCGGGTGTGTTTTGTGATGGGGCGTCCCCCCAGGTTATTAGACCCAAAAATATTTCGTGTTTTTGGGGTACCATAAGGTGGCACACAAAATTTCGCCGTCTCCCAGATCTGGCGTCTCCCAGATCTGGCGTTTTTGAAAATTGAGGTATGGGGAAGGGTCCGCCCCCCTTTTGGATATCAAAAAATATAGTACCCTATTTTCACCAGGGGCCCAAACTCTACCATCTGTGAAAATCGGTTCAGCCGTTTTTTATATAATAGGAGAAAAGATATCTAAATCTGAGCTGATATGACCCATTTGCTATCCCCAACGTCCTACATCAGTATCAAGTATCTGTGCAAGATTTCAAGCGGCTAGCTATATGCATTCGACTGCTAATGTGATTCGATAGACGGACATATGGACAAACGCACATGGCTAGATCGACTCAGAACGTCGAGACGATCAAGAATATATATGCTTGATGGGGTCTTAGACGAAAATTTCGAGGTGTTATAAACGGTATGACTAGATTAATATACCCCCATCCTATGGTGGTGGGTAATCGTCATTTGTCCATTGACCAACGACAATCTTTAGAACAGTTTGTAAAGAATGGATAATGAAAATGTTGATTGCGGCGACATCTTTTGTTCGTCTCAAACTAGCGTAGTATGCACCACTGGCAAAATTTTCGTTACCATAAGAAATACAATGACATATCTTTAGCGAAATTTTCGTTACCTATGCCGTTGCCGAAAATTTCGCTTACAGGTACGCAGTTCAAATGAAATTTTCTTTGCGTAACTGGGTGACATAATAGGCATTGGTGAATTTTTTTCTTTCAACTACGAATGAAAATATATGTTTTTGCAGCTCCATGCAACGTGAAATAAAGATATTTGCAAATAAAAACGATAAACAACAGCACATATATACTTTAATAGTCAAAAACGATTAAAATTCGTCGCCATCTTGTATTCTGCACAACTATTCTTCAGTGGTGACATAAATGTTGTGGCAGCAACCGAAAATTTCCCTAGAGTTGCATACCCAGCTCTGCGGAGAAATTGGTCTTATGAAGTGACATCTGGAAGTTAATTGTTTATAACAAAATTTAGAACAGTTTGTTAGGAAACTGTTATACAAGGATAATGAAACTGTTATACAAGGGTTAGGAAACTGTTATACAAGGATAATGAAAATGTCGAAAGTAGCGACATCTGCTGTTACCTTAGAAGCATATTTTGAATTGAACTCTTTATAAGGGGATGTTTTTTCGCGTAGTTTTATCCCTTTCATAGCAATTGCGCACTTTGGATAAAATATGTTCAGTATAAAGGAAAATAGGGGTTTGTTGCTGATTCACATTGGCTTTGGGAAGAGCGACACCATATGCTGGAAAGTTTAACATAGGATAAATATACAGTGGAGCCTTCCACCAAAATAGATGCATTAACATTGCAGTTCTTATATATAAAAAAGCGTGCTAAGTTCGGCCGGGCCGAATCTTTTATACCCTCCACAATGGATTGCATTTGTCGAGTTCTTTTCCCGGCATCTCTTCTTAGGCAAAAAAGGATATAAGAAAATATTGCGTCTGCTATTAGAGCGGTATCAAAATATGGTCCGGTTTGGACCACAATTAAATTATATGTTGGAGAGCTGTGTAAAATGTCAGCCAATTCGAATAAGAATTGCGCCCTTTGGGGGCTCAAGAAGTAAAATAGAGAGATCGATTTATATGGGAGCTGTATCGGGCTATAGACCGATTCAGACCATAATAAACACGTATGACCATCAACATGAGAGGATCCGTCGTACAAAATTTCAGGCAAATCGGATAAAAATTGCGACCTCTAGAGGCTCAAGAAATCAAGATCCCAGATCGGTTTATATGGCAGCTATATCAGGTTATGAACCGACCTGTACTTTATTTGACATAGTTGTTGAAAGTAACAATAAAAAACGTTCCCTTCTGTAAAGAAAGTACGAAATATTAAGTACCAAGAATAACAATACATCGGAAAAATCACAAAGTTGTCCAATATATATTGTCAAGGTATAAATGAATCGCAATATTGAGCGCTTTAGCTCAATTTTAAAAAAAGTAAAATTTTGGATGTTCTAGTATCTATGTTGAATTTTTTGGTATCGAAATGTACGAATTTTAAATGGATCATTTAGGCACAAATTATTTATTTTACCCTTGTACCTCTATGCCAAATTTCTGACCTCTAGCTCCATCAGCGAAGAAAGTACCAAGTGGTACCAGTTTTGGTACCAAAATGTATGAATTTTTTAAAGATCTTTTAGTCGCCTAATATATATTTCTTAGTTGTACCTACATGCTAAATTTCAGACCTCTAGCTTCGTCCATGAAGAATGTACCAAATGGTACCAATTTTGGTACCAAAATATGCGAATGGTGAATAGATAATTTAGCCACCCATTGTTTATTTCTTAGTTGTGTCCACATGCCAAATTTCAGACTTCAAGAATCATCTGAACAGAAGGTACAAAACGGTACCAATTTCGGTACTAACATGTACGAATTTTGAAAAGATCATCTCATCATATATTTCTTAGTTGTACCTACATGCCTAATTTCAGACCTCAAGATTCATCTAAACGGGAAGTACGAAATGGTACCACTTTTAGTACCAAAATGTATCAATTAATAAAAGATCTCATTTGGCCACTTATAATATATCTCTTAGTTGTACCTACATGCTAAATTTCAGACCTCTAGCTTCGTCCATGAAGAATGTACCAAATGGTACCAATTTCGGTACCAAATTGTGCGAATGGTGAATAGATCATTTAGCCATCCATTATTTATTTCTTAGTTGTGTCCACATCTCAAATTTTAGACTTCAAGATTCATCTGAACAGAAGGTACAAAACGGTACCAGTTTCGGTACTAACATGTACGAATTTTAAAAAGACCATCTAGTGACCCATCATATATTTCTTAGTTGTACCTACATGCCTAATTTCAGACCTCTAGATCCGTCTAAACAGAAAGTACAAAATGGTACCAATTTTGGTACCAACATTTACGAATTTTTAATAGCTCGTTTAGTCATCTATAATTTATTTCTTATTTGTACTTACATCCCAAATTTTGGATCGCTAGCTCCATCTACAAAGAAAGTACCAAATAGTACCAATTTTGGTACCAAAAATGCTAGAATCGTGAAAAATTTAGTTGGACATCATATACTTCTAAGTTTTACCTACATCCGAAATTTCAGTCCTCTAGCTCTATCTGCACAGAAATTACCAAATGGTACCGATATTGGTACCAATATGTACGAATTGTAAAAAGATCATAGTCACCCATCCTTGTTTTCCTAGTTGTACCTGCATGCCAAATTTGAGACCTCTAGCTCCATCTGTAAAGGAGATCTAAAATGCTACCAATTTTGGTACTAAAATGTACGAATTTTGAACATATCATTTAATCGCCCATCAGCTATTTCCTAGTTGTACCTTCATGCCAAATTGCAGACCCCTGGCTCCATATGTAATGAAAGTAATAAATGGTACCAATTGCGGTACTAAATATACTTTTCCTCCCGTTACTAGTACTATTTTTCCATTTTCTCTTTTCACCCTCATCCTTTTGCACCAGATGTCTTTTGAGTCAAATTTCAAAATGCTCCCTCTAACCATCCGCCCTGTACAAAGTTAAGCCATTTCGTACCTTTTTGGTACTTTTTTTTAGTACCTAAATGTATAAATTTCCAAAAACTCTTATAGTCACACAATTATGGGTGCCAAAGTGTACCTAAGTTCCAAAATTTAAAGCTCTAGTTCAATTTACAAATAAAGCACCAAATGGTACCAATTGCGGTACTAAACGTACTATTTCTCCCACTTTCGGTACGATTTTCCATAATTTTTTCGCCATATCTTTTTTTGAGACACTCAAATTAAGCCCAATAACATAATTCTAGCCCTTTCCATTCGCGATGGGCAAATATGTACAATTTTGTACTATTTAGTACCAAAATGTACGAATATCACCAAATCCAGCCTTATCCCGTGCTTATAGCCCAAGACCAACATTCGTGCAAAATTTCATGTTTCTAGTTTTAGCCGTTTGGGCTGGGCGATGATCAGTCAGTCAGTCAGTCAGCAATCAGCCAGCCACACTACTCTTTTTTATTTTATACTAGCTGGACAGGGCCCGCTCTGCTGCTCCGTCTTGTTTGGGGGTGCTGGTACGGCCTTTCAGATATTTCGCACCAATGTGGATATTATATTTGGGCTCTCCTCCCAAATACCTTTCATTGGAGACGTATGTTGCTATGGTTGGTAAATATGTCCGATATGAGGGTGGGGGTATCAGATTCGTGCTCTGGTCTGAAATACCATTCACTTAAGTCCCATACTGCCATTATTGGTTTATATTCCATTTGGCTGGTGGCTTTGGAGGTGGGGCGGCCCCATATATATCCCACCCATCTCCGAGATCTGGTGTTTTTGGAAATAGGGTAAGGGGAGAATCCGCCCATTAAAGTTTGGATGTTAGATCTACTTCATTCTCTTGGATTTGGTAGTGGATTGGAGTAGCCAAACTCTTTGCCCCAAAAATGGATCTCAGATTCATACTCCACTCCAGAAAATCAAATTGGAGCTATATATTGCTATAGTCGGTATATATGTGTGGTTTAGGGGGAGTTTATGAGGTAAAACACTTGGCCCTGAAACAGATACAGATTTGAGCCCCTTTTTGCCATAATCCACAAATATTTCCAGTTTGAGGTGAATGCACGGTGGGGCGACCACCCAAATACTTACAAACAAACAACAAATTTTGCACATGAACATTCCACTAAGGAAAAGGGGCAAACTTCTCACATATCAATGGGTGCAGTCAGATTCAAGTTTTAAGCTCAATGATAAGGGGCCGAGTCCGAACGGAGGGCATCTTAAAGATCCGCAGGTCCTCCTGTGTCCATCCCAATTTAAGGGTAAAAAATGTACTCTACTACCAAAGACCTTTTATTTCTGTCCTATTCTATCCTGATTGGCCTTCATATTATTCATATATTATTCTTAATTCCTAATTTTTTGGGTAGGATAGGGGTAGGGGGATTGCCCTCTGTCACGTCCTTTCAGACAGTAATATATATGTAAAGTCATCCTATATGACAGTTTGGCGATGCATTTATTGGGAGGAGAGGGTCGGCCCCTCCGACGCTAAGAACCAAACGACATTTTATTTGAGTCTTTTACTGTCACGATCTACTTCCTTTAGACCTTTCTTTTAATTGTCATATTATCCAGATCAAACTGCACGTCCTATTAAAGGGTATTTAGTGGGTGGGCCGGTCCCAGACTCTGTACTAATTGTGTATGCCAGATTCGTAGTCAAGTCCAAAAGACCTTTCATTCGATAACCATTTTGTGACGTTGGACATTTATGCCCGTTTTGAGGGTTTTTTTTTGGATTGGGGAGGCCCCCTAGACACCTTGGACCAAATTCTTTGGACAGATGTGTACTCAGCTTCCAAATATCTTTCATTTGATACCCATGTTGTCCCAATCAGTAAAAATGTCCTGTATAGGGGTTTTGGGGGATGGGGAGGCGCCTCAGACACCAAGGAATAAAATTTTATATCAGCATTGGACTTTACCTTTAAATAGCTTTCCTTTGATACACATATTTTCCCAATCGGAAAATTTGTCCTGCTGGGGGGTTTTGGGTGGAGGAGAGGGCCCTCAGACACCAAAAAATAATTTTTTGTCTCAGATTTGAATTTTACTTTTAAATACCTTTTATTTGATACCCATATTACTCAAAGCGGTTAAAGTTTCCTATTGGGTGGTGTTTTTGGAGGTTGGGGGTCCTCCGACACTTAAGGTAACATTTTAAAGCCAAGTTCGTACTCTACTCTTAAATACCTTTCAATTGATACCCATATTGCCCAATGCGGCGAAAATGTCCGTTTGGGGCTTTTTTGGGGGTGGGGACCCCCCCGAAACTTAAGAGTGAAATTTATATACCAAATTCGTACTCTACACTGAAATACCTTTCATTTGATACCCATATTGTCGCAATCAGTGCGCATGTCCGTTCGGGTGGGTATTGGGATGGGGCGTCCCTCCCGATTATTTGATCCCAAAATTTGTTTACCAATTTCGTGTTTTTGGGGTACCATAAGGTGGCATAACAAGATTTCGCTTAAATCAATGCACGCATCTCCGAGATCTAGCGTTTTTTTTTAATTGTTGTATGGGGGAGGGACAGCGCCCCTTCGGATATCAAAAAATATAGTACCCTGTCTGTGAATATTTCATGAAAATCTAACTAACAAATGATGAATGATGGCAGCTATATCCAAATATGTTCCCATCTGGACCACATTTTACATACATGGGTAGGGTGTGTTCGGGTTATAAATGGATCTTTTATGGCCTCAATACCCTATATCATGAGATCGGGTGGTCGGTCTATAAGACAGCTATATCCAAATATAGTCCGATCTGCGCCACACTTCACAGAAATGGGTAGGGGTCTACCAAAACTCACTGTTCATCGAAATCGGATGAAAAATTACCAATATATTGTCTCAAGACTTTAAGTCTGGAGATCGGTCTACATAGCGGTTAAATATGACTAAAATCCGATTTCATGAGATTAGCAGATTGTGTTTATATACAAAGGTTACGATATCATCAAAAATTTTTTGGAATATTTTTTTTATACGCAAGATGTCTGCAAAATTATCAATACCCAGCTTTGCCGGGTAAATAACTTTTGCCCATCGCCCATCTCTACAAATGGGCCATATCAGTACAGATTCAGATATAGCTCCCATATAAACCGGTCGCCCGATTTGTCTTCTTGAGCCCTTAGAAGCCCCAATTTTTGTCCCATTTGGCTGAAATTTTATATAAAGTGTTTTGTTATGACTTTGAACAAATGTTCAAAGTACGGTCCGAATTGGTCTATAATCTGATATAGCTCCCATATAAACCGTTCTCCCTTTTTAGCCTCTGGAAGCCGCAATTTTTGCTCGATTTGGCTAAATTTTGCACGTAGTATTCTGAAAAAACTTCCAACCACTGTGCCAGGTACAGTCCAAATCGATCTATAACCTGGTATAGCTCCCATATAAACCGATTTCCCGATTTGACTTCTTGAGCCTCTGGAAGCCTCAATTTTTGTCCGATCTGGCTGATATTTTGTATGTTTTTTTTTTTCGTTATGACTTCCAACAACTGTGCCAAGTACGGTCCAAATCGATCTATAACCTGATATAGCTCCCATATAAACTGATTTCCCGATTTGACTTCTTGAGTCCTTACTATCCTCAATTTTTGTCCGATTTGGCTGAAATTTTGCATGCAGTGTTCTCTTATAACTTTCAACTTTGCCAAATATGGTCCACATCAGTCTATAGCCTGATACAGCTCCCATGTAAACCAGTCTCTCGATCATCCTTTGATTTTTGCTGGTTTGATTTTTAAAAACACCAGGAACCTAGCAGGGCAAACTTCTCACACATCAATGAGTGCTTTCCGATTCAAGTTTAAACTCAATGATAAGGGTCCTTTTTTTATAGCTGAGTGCGAACGGCGTCCCGACACCTCTTTGGGGAAAGTTTTTTAAATGACCATGCATGGCATTGTACTTCGCAACTGTCGTCAGCATTAAGGGGGGATAAACACTGCTTTGTCCAATGTTCTCGATTGGATTCGAACGCGTTCAGCGTCATAGGCTACAATGGCAAGAATTCGATATCCGCATATAGAGCGAAGTGTCCCCACCCTAAACAGATATTAGAGAGTAAAAGAAGGCGCAGCGGAGCGGGCCCGGTTCGGCTAGATTTGTGTAAATTTTTAGCAGAATTAGCATGGTGATGGGTTGTCTTTTACTTGTTGTCTTTAATAACAAGACGCTAAGTATTTATTAATCTAACATTTAAAATTAAACATCCGTAATATGATGGAAAATATTTGTCTCCAAAGGGAATGTTTCCTTTGAAAGTTGGAAAATAGATTATCTTTAAATTAAATTGGCAAACTTTGGCTTTAATCCTTAAAATTAGGACAAACATTTTTTCTGTATATTGAACAGGAACTATGAAGTGCTCTGAGGCAGAGTTTTGAGATTGACAATCGACCTTAACTTACCAATACCGGCTCTTAGGCAACAGTGGTTCAAGTGCTTACTTACTTTAACTGGCTATGACAGAACATTTGTTCCACTAGCTGAACATAGAATTTCCGTTCCAAGCGCCTCGATCTTCTGCGCTCATTCTAAAATCTCTGACACCAAGTTTCGAGGTGTTTCCCACCACTTGATCTTTCCTTCGGGCTTTTGGTCTTCCCGATTTGCGTGTACCACCGTGTTTGCCTTCAAAAGACTTCTTTGCTGAGGCTTCTTCATCTATTCTGACAATATGACCTAGCCAAGGCAGCCGTTGTATATTGATAGGTGTAACTAGGCTATCGTCGTCATACAGCTCTTGGTTCATACGATGCCTATATCCTTCATTAACGCAAAATGGTCCATATATTTTACGAAGTATCTCTCTCTCAAATACTCCAAGCACTGCCTCATCTGCTGTCAGAAGTACCCATGCCTTAGAACCATATAACAACACGGGTAGCATCAGTGTCTTGCATAGTGTAATCTTCGTCTGTCGAGAGGTGGCCTTGTTTCTAAACCGGTTACTTAGTCCAAAGTAGCATCTGTTTGCCAGTATTATTCTTCGCTTTATTTCAAAACTGGTGTCATTCGTTTCGGTCACGGCGGTGCCGAGGTAGACAAAGTTGCTGACTATCTCAAAGTCGTGGTTCCCAAGTTTCTCCATTTTCTTGATCTGCTCGGTTGTGCAAGGTTTTTTAGGAGTTGAAACCATCCATTTCATCTTATCTCCATTGATTGCCAGAGCCATATTCACTGACTCTTTTTTGATTCTTCCAAAGGCTGCAGTTACTATTTCCGGTGACCGACCTATGATATCGATATCGTCGGCATGGGCGAGTAGCCTGTGCTCTCTTATTAGTGTGCCATATCTATTCACATCTGCATCTCGTATAATCTTTTCCAGCAGGATATTAAAGAGTTCACACGATAGGCTGTCTCCTTGTCTGAAACCTCGTTTGGTATTGAATGGTCCGTAGAGATTCTTTCAAATGAGCGGCTTTGTAGTCAACAATGAAATGGTAGGTGTTGATTTATCCTTTGCGGGTCTTCTCCAGGATTTGGCGCAGTGTGAATATATGGTCCAGGGTGGATTAACCAGGTCTAACGCCTTAATTAATAGGGCCCAATTATCTCACTGACTTCAGGTTTTAGTCTTTTACCCAGTACGCTCGAGAGTATCTTGTATGCCATGGAGAGGAGACTTATTCCTCTGTAGTTGCCACATTCCGTCTTGTCTCCTTTCTTGTGTACGGGACATAGTATGCTGAGGTTCCAATCATCGTGTAAGCGTTCTTCTAGCCAGATTGCGCAGATAAGCTGATGCATACGCCTTATCAGCGTGTCGCCTCCGGCCTTAAATAGTTCAGCGGGTAACCCGTCGGCTCCTGCTGCCTTGTTGTTCTTTAGTCAGGTCACTGCTATTTGGACCTCATTCTGACTAGGAGATAAACATTCTATACCATCATCAGGGATTGGTTCTGCGGTATCCTCTTCGCCGTTAACATTGGACACTAGCAGTTGGGTAGAATGTTCTTTCCATATCCTCAGCATGTTATCTGTGTCAGTTACCAGATTTCCTTCTTTGTCTCTGAAGGAGAATGTGCCTGCCCCTAAGCCATCGGTTTGATGTTTAATTCTTTGGTAGTATTTCCGGACTTCATTCTAACTCCTGTACATCTCGAATCGCTCACACTCACGTCTTTCCATTTGCTTTTTCTTTCTGCGGAATAGAGGTTTCTCCTCTCTCCTGTTCTCCCGATACCTCTCCTTCAACTGGAGAGGTATCGGCATATAGAGCAGGGTTGCTCTATATGCCGCATTCTTGGCCGCATTCTTCAGTAGCATCGTGACCCTCTTGGTCGTACCAAGGGTTTGGGTTTCTTGGAGGAAACTTCCGGTACCCAAGTACGGATTTCGCGGCCTTTTGCCATGGAGTGGGCAATGGTTTGCCACTGCACCATTATATCATCGGAACAAGGAGTGCTTCAAGTGCTCTAATCATAAATCTCGTTTATGTTCGTTCCCCATCCCCCATTGACTTTTACCACCAAACAGGGTAATGTTGTAACACCCTCTCACAAAGGCCCCAAAATCAATTGAGGTAAGAATGGTTGATGGTAACATGCATCATCTGTGGTGTATTGGGCGAAATATTTCCCCTTTGAAGGGGAAATAGTTGAATTTTATATTCGTTCCCCATCCCCCATTGACTTTTACCACCAAACAGGGTAATGTTGTAACACCCTCTCACAAAGGCCCCAAAATCAATTGAGGTAAGAATGGTTGATGGTAACATGCATCCCCTGTGGTGTATTGGGCGAAATATTTCCCCTTTGAAGGGGAAATAGTTGAATTTTATATTCGTTCCCCATCCCCCATTGACTTTTACCACCAAACAGGGTAATGTTGTAACACCCTATCACAAAGGTCTCAAAACCAATTGAGTTAAAAATGGTTGATGGTAACATGCATCCCCTGTGGTGTATTGGGCGAAACATTTCCCCTTTGAAGGGGAAATAGTTGAATTTTTGTTGAATTTTTCTCAATCAGCACGTGTTTGGTGAAGGTAGTATTGAGAGAGACAAATTTTGCGCCAGCAAAGAGCAACGAAGAGCGTAGGCTTACAAATTGCTGTGGTGATTTCAGCTCGTTACCAACACGAGGTAGTGCTCTCAATTTTGATTTAAATCAATTCACCACCTTGCAATAAAGAAAATCCATTACATATTAGACAAAAGCTTTCAGTCGCAATTCGGTTGTTGGCCAAGTCCTTCCGAAGGAGACATGGTATTGCGGAGGCTTGTTAGAGATATTCTCATCCATACAAAAAACCGAAACTACAATTATCGTAAATAATTGAGGGATTTATTGGACTTATGAAATTTGTAATAAAAACTCACATTTCTATGCGAGCGTGTGTGTGTGTGTATGCACGTATGGGAGAGTGCCAGCGCCAAGCCAAAAACTCAGCGATTCGATGATGGCCATGGTGATTATGACGATGTAGCTGTCGCCTGTAATGATGATTACCGTTACAAGGACTTTTACACCATATGGGTGTGTTCACCGTTCGTTCATGGGGTATGGATATCATTTGTGATGGACGCAACGATGCGGAAAGACCACATTAGTCTGCTTCATTAACTGAAACCGATGTTGTGTGATGTACAAGCCATGTTATGGTTTGTTTCGCATAATGGCTCGTTTTTTGTGATCCTTTGCTTTTTTTTGCAGTCTTTAAATTATTAAATTGTTATCGTCTGAGTGGAGGCAAAGTCAAAGTGTTTTTTTTTTTTTTTTTTTAAAAAAAAGGAGCATAAAAATGTCATTGTTGATATCCTCTGGGTATGATGTAACATAGAAACCAACAACAATAATTGGACCAATATTGGCTTTGTTATGTATAAATTTCATTTTCATTTTATAAAGAAGTTTAGCTAAGAAATTGTTTGGTTTTTGGTGGTGGAGGAGAATAATGTGGGACAAAAAGGAATAAAATATAAAAGAATATTAAATTATGTTATGTTAGGCCTGCAGGACCTCCGCTCCACGGCAAAGTGGGCAAGGCAAACAAGAAAAAGCGTGCTAAGTTCGGCCGGGCTGCATCTTATATACCTTCCACCAGGGACATAGCCAGGAAGGGAGGGCACGGTGCTCGATATTGGCCCCATATATATGTCCGTCCGATTTGGACTAAAATTGCAATTATATCGTCATTTATGGACCGATTCTCACGAACTTTTACACGATCCATTCTCTTATAAGTCTGGACATTACTGGTGAATTTCATGGAAATCGGTTCAGGTTTGGACATAGCTTGCATATATATGTTCGCCCGATTTGGACTTAAATTGCAATTATTGGGTTGCCCAAAAAGTAATTGCGGATTTTTTAAAAGAAAGTAAATGCATTTTTAATAAAACCTAGAATGAACTTTAATCAAATATACTTTTTTACACTTTTTTCTAAAGCAAGCTAAAAGTAACAGCTGATAACTGACAGAAGAAAGAATGCAATTACCAAGTCACAAGCTGTGAAAAAATTTGTCAACGCCGACTATATGAAAAATCCGCAATTACTTTTTGGGCAACCCAATATATCGTCATTTATAAACCGATTCTAACGAAATTTTGCACGAGGGGTTCTCTTATAGGTCTGGACATTGGTGACTGGTGAATTTCATGGAAATCGGTTCAGATTTAGATATAGCTCCCATATATATGTTCGTCCGATTTGGACTACAAATGCAATTATATCTTCATTTGTTGACCGATTCTCACGAAAATTGGCACGAGAGATTCTCTTATACGTCTCGATATTATTGGTGGATTGGATTATATCATAGAAATCGGTTCAGATTTAAATATCGCTCACATATATATGTTCGTCCGATTTTGACTAGTATTGCCATAATTTGGTCATTTGGCAACCGATTCACACGAAAATTGACACAAAGAATTTCCTTATGACTCGTGGTATTGCTATTGAATTTAATAGAAATCGCTTCAGATTTAGATAAAGCCCTCATATATGTTTTCGTCCGATTTTAAATAATTCTCATCAATTTGGTAATTTGTTAACAGATCTTCACAAAATTTGACACGAGAGTTTTTCTTCTTTTATGCCTGCTCAATGCATTTTGCGTCATTCATTTATTGTATTTTTCTAGATGCGTAATTTGGGGATGTTGGAAACCAAGCAACGGTTCTGATTGGTTTCAACTTGGCAAAATCCAAACTTACCTTGGTCTTCCTTCAGCTCAAATGAATGTAGACTAACCTCCCCGCGGTATCACCTGGGTAGCTACCTTTAGAAAATCCGTTAAAGGTAGTAAGCTACCACCTGTTGAACGATAAAAAGAGGCTCAAGAAGTCAAGATCCCAGTTCGGTTTATATGGCAGCTATATCAAAACATGGACCGATTTGAATCATACTTAGCACAGTTATTGGAAGTCATAACAAAAACAGTTCATGCAAAATTTCAGCCAAATCGGATGATAACTGCGCGCTCTATTGGCTCTAGAAGTCAAGATCCAAGATCGGTTTATATGGCAGCTATATCAAAACATGGACCGATTTAAATCATACCTAACACAGTTGTTGGAAGTGATACCAAAACACTACGTACAAAATTTCAGTCAAATCGGACGAGAATTGTGCCCTCCAGAGGCTCAAGAAGTCAAGACCCAAGATCGGTTTATATGACAGCTATACTAAATTATGAACCGATTTGAGTCATACTTAAAACAGTTGTTGGAAGTGATAGTGATCGGACGAGAATTGTGCCCTCTAGAGGCTCAAGAAGTCAAGACCCAAGATTGGTTTATATGGCAGCTAAATCAAACCAATCGACCTACACTAGTAAAAAGTATTTGTGCAAAATTTCAAGCGGATAGCTTTACTCCTTCGAAAGTTAGCGTGCTTACGACAGACAGACGGACGGACGGACGGACATGGCAAGATCGACTTAAAATGACATGACTATCAAGAATATATAGACTTTATGCGGTCTCAGACGTATATTTTAAGGTGTTACATACAGAATAACGAAATTAGTATACCCTCATCCTATGGTGGAGGGTATACAAACGCAAAAGACTAAAATCGGATCCCCCAATGTCGACGACCCGCCTAAAAGTTTTAAGGATCATGATTCGCATATCTGCGCCTGGAATGTCCGCATTCTTTACAGTTCTCCATGTATTAACGTCGAGATCCGCAAGGACCCTTTACACCTGATCGGCGATTTTTTTTTTTGCAATAGAAAAGTAATCCCACATATCATTACACACACCAACCACGAGCCATCGGCCATATTAGGTGTGAAGGGTTCAAGGGGCGTAGTTGGTATGTTGTATTACTGTCTTCTAGCTGTTCCTTTCCCAATGCATGTGTTTTTGTAATGCAGATTTTTTGTCTACACAATTACACTACTCCCGTGGCATACACATGATTCTGTGCATCTTTTGGAAGTTGTATTGATGGCTTCGAACGCTAGACAACGGTCTAAATCCCATTTTCATTTTCAAGTTTGTTTGCCTGTTAAGACGAAAATTATTTCAATTTTCGATTGTTTCTCTTTCGACAACGGTTCGAATCCCGGCCGGGCTCTGCTGAATTTTCATTTTCAAGTTTTATTTTTTTTGCCTGCAAGGACGAATATCATTTAAATTTTCGATTGTTTCTCTTTCGAGGCGAGCCCAATGATCACAGATTTTTTTGTATTATTTTTTTTTTGTGTGTGTTTGTTGAATGACTTCCATTTATCACAACATGATCTATGGGGTTTCTGGTGTTTTGATCGGGCTACAGCCATGTGGCCGTGTGAATCCTTTGATGTTGGAATCAGGTGCTGCTAACTACCATGTTCTTTGCAGCGGCGAAGTCGATTGATTGAATTTCGGCTAATCCTCTATCGGAAATTTCTTTGTGTAGGCAAAATTTTCCGACTGTTGGGCCACTTTCGCATTAAAATCTCCCAGAACGATTTTAATATCATGGGCGGGACAGCGGTCGTATTTTCTCTCTAGGCGCTCGTAAAAAAAACCCTTCACTTTCGTCAGAGCATGGGCCCAAATTTACCTGATGAACTTGGCTTTTATGCGGATCGTGGCTAGCCTCTCCTCCACCGGAGTAAAGATGGACACAAGGCATTTCAGTTTTTGACTAACCACAAATCCACAGCCAAATTTATGCCTTGTTTCATGGTAGATAAAATATGGGGCCTCACCTCTCGCTGTTGTTGTGGAGCTCTTCCCAAATCACCTCACTTCCTGTATGGCGGTAATATCTGCCCTGTATTTCTCCAATACAAATTACGAAACTCATGGTTGGTGTGTTTAATGATATGTGGCATTCCTTTTCCATTGCAAAAAAAATCGCCGATCAGCTGTAAAGGGTCCTTGCGGATCTCGACGTTAATAAATCTCCGGGCCCGGGCGGTATATCAATACTTGTCCTAAAGGGTCCTTGCGGATCTCGACGTTAATAAATCTCCGGGCCCGGGCGCTATATCAACCCTTGTCCTTTGTAAGTGTTTTTCGACGCTTGCTCGTTCACTACGCAACCTTTTCAACCTTGCTTACCATGCTGGAGTTTTCCCAGCGCGTTGGAAGTTCAGCCCATCCCCAAAAAGGTGGGGCGAACAAGCCTGCGAATTACCGGCCAATTGCGATATGCGTCGCGCTCTTTAAAGTTATGGAGAGTATGGTTAACCATCATCTTGTCAGATACTTAGAGTCCAATGGCCTTTTTAGCGATAGACAGTATGAATTCCGCAGAAATCGCTCTACGGGAGAGCTAATGGCATTTTTGTCCGAACGATGGAGTCGCTCTATCCACCAGCTTGGTGAGTGTAAGGTCGTGGCTCTAGATATCTCCCAGGCATATGATAGGGTCTGGCACGGTGCACTTGTCGCTTTTGGAGTCGGTAATAACTTTGTTCGATTTATATCGAGCTTTCTCAGAGATCGCACTATACGAGTTGTTTGCGGATGGGTTCTCATCCGATGAGTATACATTGACCGCAGGTGTGCCACAAGGCTGTGTCCTTTCCCCTTCCCTTATTCTTATTTTCATTGACGATCTATAGGGTCAATCCAGTCTACTCATTTGCCGATGACAGTAGTCTGTGTCATTCATATTCATAGGCCCAGTCCTCAAGAAATTGTGGACAAGAGGCGCTTTATGGATGACACGCTCTCCCAGGAATTGTTGGCCATTTCCGAGTGGGATAGAACGAACAGCGTAGACTTTAACGCACAGAAGACGCAGTGCTGTTTCTTTTCTCACAAGCGATTCACTGACCCACTACAATCGTCGATATCTATCGACGGTATAGATGTTGAGCAGTCAGATGCTCTTAATGTTCTGGGCATGAAGATACAATGTGATGTCCGTTGGTAAAAACACGTATTCGAAGTGTCGAAAGAAGCATTCAAGAGTTTGGGCTTTCTTAAGCGGTGCAAGAAATATTTCACCTCTTCTGATCTTTGCAACATCAGGCCGAGGATGGAATATAACTCTCATATATGGGCAGGAGCTGCAAAATTATCCTTGGAGCTACTTGACCGGGTTCAACGGAGAGCGATGGTGTTGTTTGGGTACACTAGGGTATCCAACTCACTGCTTCTCTTGAACATCGTCGCAATGTTGGTAGCCTTGTATTGCTCTATCGTTATCGCTCTATGTCGTGTGTTCTAGGGATATTCGTCTTCTTTTCCCTGACGTTAGGGTGTTCATCTGGAATACAAGACTTGCCGTTTGTAATTGATTGGGTAGTCGACCGAACCATGCTTTACCGAGAAAATTCATTTTTCGCCCGAACCATTTGTATGTGGAATTGACTTCCGGCTAATGTTTTTACCACGGACATTGACGTTCATAAATTTAAGACTGGAACGACTTTAAAACTGGAACGATTGAATGAAAATGCTGCCAAAGTAGGTCTGAGGCTAAACATAGCAAAGACCAAAATGATGAGGATAGGAACATCAAATATGACATCGATCACTATGAACGACCATATCACTGAAGACATTGACAACTTTTCCTCTTTTGGCAGCAAAATCACAAAGGGCGCAGGATCAGAGGCAGACATAGGCTAGAAGCGCCTTTCCTAAACTCAACAAAATTTGGAGATGCAGTGACATCTCACAAAAGTCAGAATCTTCAACAGTAGTGTGACATCTATTTTAATTATATCGTTGTACAACTTGTAGCTTGATACAAGCGACTACCCGTAAGTTTTCCAAAGTTTTCATAAATCGCTGCCTACAACAAATATTGGGTTGCCCAAAAAGTAATTGCGGATTTTGACAAATTTTTTCACAGCTTGTGACTCTGTAATTGCATTCTTTCTTCTGTCAGTTATCAGCTGTTACTTTTAGCTTGCTTTAGAAAAAAAGTGTAAAAAAAGTATATTTGATTAAAGTTCATTCAAAGTTTTATTAAAAATGCATTTACTTTCTTTTAAAAAATCCGCAATTACTTTTTGGGCAAACCAATACTTCGAGTTTTCTGGCCAAATCGTATTTCAAATGAAAAATTTGCCTATAAAGAGATATGGGGCGAAACAATGCGACAATTACGATCCATGGTGGAGGGTTTTTAAGATTCGGCCCGGCCAAACATAGCCGTCAACTGATGCGATTATTTCAATGGTTTTAAATCGAATCAAGTTCAGTATCCATATAATATGGAAATTGTCTCAGCTGCTCTACTTTATCTGTCGTTGTATTGCTTCCCAGAGGCTAAACGTTTTTCTTTTCCTACGCCAATAGATAACCTTGTGCTAAAAAGCATGAACAACTTGATCACAAAGGCTTTTGACCTTGTGATAAAAACATTAGCACGTTTCTCGCCTCCTCTCACTCTATTCATAGAGATATGAATGTGGTGTGGTGCCTCCTTCTATGTCATGATGGCTAAAAGTTAAAAAGTGAAGTGTCATTGCTTAAAGCCAGTGGTTTTTTGCTTCAGTGACAATGCACCACAGCAAATGTCCCCCCAACCAACCCCTGCCCAACCTTTAAATGGTGACGATAACATAATCAATCCTGCAAAGATTATAGGTCAACCGTACCTTTCCTAGCTTACCTTTGTTTTAGATAGACCCAAAACAAAACCAGCTGGATTTGCCAAGAGAAATGACCATGAACCATTTGTGGTATTAGAACTATTTTTGTAAAACTTTCATCTCGAACCATCTTTCCCTCCCCCCCCCCCCCCCAGTAACATTTGTGATAGGGGTGGAGGGTTATTTTTGCTTTTGTTGTTGTTTATACGCTTTTAATGAATTGTTGACAGGCCACTGTACTGCTGTTGCTGTTTTTGTTCTTCTTTTAGCATGGTGTGGTTCCCCAAAGAGTTGTACGTCCTTTTTGTGTGTGGGTGTGTGTGTGTGTGTGTTTGCTGTTGTTGTTATTGTTCCTTTTGCTGGCATCCTCATTCGCCTTTTTTATTAGCATCCTCTTCAGTTGTATACCCTACCACACAATTGCGGAATGACAAATTATAAATTAGTGCATTTGCTTGTCAGCCACAGTAAGCTAAGAAACTTGAGCCAATGGCGAGCATATCATATGGAATCATGAAATCATTCGCAGTAATTTATACAATCAATTATTCGTGTAGAAATCATCTGAAGATATATTGGGTTGCCCAAAAAGTAATTGCGGATTTTTTAAAAGAAAGTAAATGCATTTTTAATAAAACTTAGAATGAACTTTAATCAAATATATAATTGCCAATTTGTTCGATAACCTTTTGCCATCTTCCTGGCAAATTTCGTATTCCACGCTCATTATCTGCAAAAAACTGAACCAAGTGCGATTTTATAGCCTCATCATTGCCGAAAGTTTTACCATTTAAGGAGTTCTGCAAAGATCGAAATAAATGGTAGTCTGATGGTGCAAGGTCAGGGCTATATGGTGGATGCATCAAAATGCATTCCCAGCCAAGCTCACTCAGTTTTTGGCGAGTGACCAAAGATGTGTGCGGTCTAGCGTTGTCCTGGTGAAATATGTCACCTTTACGATTGACCAATTCTGGTCGCTTCTCCTTGATGGCTGTATTCAATTTGTCCAATTGTTGACAGTAAACATCCGAATTAATCGTTTGGTTCCTTGGAAGCAGCTCAAAATCTACCACACCCTTCCAATCCCACCAAACAGACAGCATAACCTTCTTTTGGTGGATATCAGCCTTTGAAGTGGTTTGAGCTGGTTCACCATGCTTGGACCATGATCGTTTTCGACTAACGTTGTTGTAAACAATCCATTTTTCATCTCCAGTTATGATTCGTCGGATCGAACGGATCGAATTCATTGCGTTTAAGGTGCATATCACAAGCGTTGATTCGGTTTGTTAAATGAATTTCTTTCAATACATGTGGGACCCAAATATCAAGCTTTGTCACCAGTCCAAGACTTTTTATGTGATAATGAATGGTTGATTGTGGTATATTTAACTTCTCTCCTATCTCACGCTCAGTAACATGACGATCCAATTCGATTAATGCTTTGATTTGGTCATCATCAACTTCATTCGGCCGACCTGAGCGTGGCTCATCTTTAAGTGAAAAATCTCCAGAACGGAATTTGCGAAACCAATTTTGACACTGTCTTCCTTTTAAGGCTTTATCACCATACACATCTCGTAACTTTTTAGCAACCTTCGCGCACTTTTTTTCTAAAGCAAGCTAAAAGTAACAGCTGATAACTGACAGAAGAAAGAATGCAATTACAGAGTCACAAGCCTTTGAAAAATTTTGTCAACGCCGACTATATGAAAAATCCGCAATTACTTTTTGGGCAA
This sequence comes from Stomoxys calcitrans, assembly GCF_963082655.1. Classification (NCBI taxonomy): domain Eukaryota; kingdom Metazoa; phylum Arthropoda; class Insecta; order Diptera; family Muscidae; genus Stomoxys; species Stomoxys calcitrans. The sequence continues at coordinate 208,938,448 of NC_081552.1, forward strand.
CCTATGAGTAGTCTTCTTTCAGTAGATTCCTTGCGTACCTTCTCTAAGTGTTTGCCTATGGCATTCATTATTCCCATGATACTGCTTTTGCATCGTGCTGAATGTAGAGTTTCTATAAGGGCAGTGAAAGTTACTTGAATCCTATATGGCCTTTATTGGTCTATGAGATCGTGCGGAGGGTTTTGGGTCATTTAAGTTTGGGTGTTAGACTTTAGACTTTAGTTAGAGCCCGATATTCCCAGGGGCAGATTGAGTCCCATACTGTCATTGTCGGTATATATGTACTAGTTGGCCCGATGTGCTTCGCTACACCCTGCCTTTCTGAAATTGGATTTTTCTTTGAGCATTTTGGAGATGGCGATCAAGTTATTCAGGGCTGTGGCCCCATTTCAGATCCAAACCAGTTTGTTTGTTTATTGTATTGGTTATCTACTTTCAAAAACGTATTACAAAGCTAACACATGGGTTATAGCATCATCAAAGATCCTTTTTGTTCAACCCATATTTGAGGGCAAAAAATGTACTCTGCCACAAGGACTTTTCATTGGTGTCTAACTCATGTGTTTTCTTTTTTTATTTTGCTTTGCCTTTTTCCTTGGTGGCCCTCAGCCATTTGTTCTTTCATTTGAGTACAAGCATGTCCGCCTATGATGCTGAACGCCTGGGTTCGAATCCTGGCGAGACCATGAGAAAAATTTTCAGTGGTGCTTTCCCCCTCCAACATTTGTGAGGTACTATGCCATGTAAAACTTCTCTTCAAAAGAGGTGTGGCACTGCGGCATGCCGTTCAGACTCGGCTATAAAAAAGAGGTCCCTTATCATTTAGCTTAAACTTGAATCGGACTGAGAAGTTTGCCCCTGTTCCTTAGTGGAATGTTCATGGGTAAAATTTGCATTTGCATTTGAGTACAGTATAGTCCAGGTGTGTCAACAGGTGGTCGGCCTCGCCGACTCTTGGACCCAAATAATAATAACAAATGATAACTTTACTGTCAAAGACCTTTTATTTCTTTACTGTCGCGATCTACATGGCTATAACTCCGATATTTGGATCCCTATATTAATATCAGATTCATACTCTACTGTTCTGGACCATCCCTTTAAATTCCATATTGTTCCGATCGACCTACATACATGTGGTATTGAAGGATATTTAGTGAGTATACGGTCCCCAGACTCATTGTTCTTAATTTGTATACCATATTCATGATCTACTCTCTAGGACCAATTATTTGATACATACCCGTTTTGGGGGGTTTTGGGATTTCGTAGGTCTCCTAGACACCTTTGACCAAATTCTTACACCAGATTCATACACTACTTCCAATTACGTTTTATTTGATACCCAAAATGAACCCCTTCGGTTAATATGTAATTTTTGGGCTGTTTTTTAGGGGATGCAGCGGCCCCTCGCCGCTTGGAGTCAAGTTTTTATATCATATTGTACTCTACTCTTAAATACCTTTCCTTTAAAACCGATTTTGTCCCAATCGGTGACACGTCCGTTCGGATGGGGCGTCCCCCCCGATTGTTTGACCCCAAAATTGTATACCATTTTCGTGTTTTTGGGGTAACATAAAGTGGCATACAAAATTTCGCTTAAATCTCCAAGATCTGGCTTTTTGAAAACGCGGTTCACTTTTGGTTTAGAGCGTTACTTTTGCAGTGGTTTTGGACCTGGCGCGGCTTCCTTAGTACTTGGTCCCAAAATTTTGCTTAAATCTCCGAGATCTGGCTTTTTGAAAATGGGGTACACTTTTGGTTTTGAGCGCTAACTTTGCAGCGGTTTTGGACCTGGGGCGGCCTCCTTAGTACTTGGACCCAATTTTTTATACCACTTTCGTATTTAGCTCCTAAATACCTTTCATTCGAGTCCCATATTGTTGTATTGTATTGGGGGTTTGGGCTTGGGACGGCTCCCTAGGTACTTGGACCCAATCTTAAATATCATATTCATACTCTACTCCCAAATACCTTTCATTGGAGTCCCATATTGTCTCAATCGGTCCACTTTAATTCTCAGTGGTATTTTTAGGCGGTTTTGGGCTTGGGACGGCTCCCTAGGTACTTGGACCCAATCTTAAATATCATATTCATACTCTACTCCCAAATACCTTTCATTTGAGTTCCATATTGTCCCAATCGGTCCACGTTGGGTTTTAAGCGCTATTTTTGGAGTCGTTTTGGACCTGGGGCGTCCTCCTTGGTACTTAGACCCAATTTTCAATACCATGAATCCAATTTTTAATACTATATTCGTATTCTACTCCCAACAACCTTTCATTTTTTGATTTTGAGCGCTACTTTTGGGGTGGTTTTGGACCTAGGCGGCCACCTAGGTACCTGGACCGAAATTTTAATATCATATTCATACTCTATTCCCGAAAACCTTTCATTGAAGTCCTATATTGTCCCAATCAGTTCGCTTTTTATTTCGGGCGGTACTCTTGGGCAACGCCCTAGCTACTTGAATCCAATTTTTAATATCATATTCATACTCTTCTATAAAAAACCTTTCATTGGAGTACCATATTGTCCCGATAGGTCCACTTTGATTTTTGGCGGTACTTTTGGGGCGGGTTTGGGCTTGGGACGGCTCCCTAGGTACTTGGACCCAATCTTAAATACCATATTCATACTCTACTCCCAAATACCTTTCATTTGAGTTCCATATTGTCCCGATCGGTCCACTTTTGATTTTGAGCGCTACTTTTGGGGCGGTTTTGGACCTGGGGCGGCCTCTTAGGTATTTGGACCCAATTCTTATACCCTCCACCATAGGATGGGGGTACACTAATTTCGTTATTCTGTTTGTAACTTCTCGAAATATTCGTCTAAGACCCCATAAAGTATATATATTCTTGATCGTCATGACATTTTAAGCCGTCCGTCTGTCTGTCCGTTCGTCTGTCTGTTCGTCTGTCTGTTCGTCCGTCTGTCCGTCCGTCCGCTGTCCGTCCGTCCGTCTTTCTGTTCGTCGGTCTGTCCGTCCGTCCGTCTGTCTACCCTTCTGTCTGTCCGTCCGTCCGTCTGTCCGTCCGTCCGTCTGTCCGTCCGTCCGTCTGTCCGTCCGTCTGTCCGTTCGTCTGTCCGTCCGTCTGTCAAAAGCATGCTAATTTTCGTAGGAGTAAAGCTAGTCGCTTGAAATTTTGGACAAATACTTCTTATAAGTGTAGATCGATTGGGATTGGAAATGGGCCATGTTTTGATATAGCTGCCATATAAACCGATCTTGGGTCTTGACTTCTTGAGCTACTAGAGGGCACAATTCTTATCCGATTTGGCTGAAATTTCGCATGTGGTGTTTTATTGTAACTTCCAACAACTGTGCCGAGTATGATGGAAATCGGTCCATAACCTGATGTAGCTGTCATATAAACCTATCTGGGTTCTTGACTTTTTGAGCGTCTAGATGGCGCAACTCCTATATGATTTGGATGATATTTTGCCCGACGTGCTAAGTTAGGACTTTCAACAATTGTGCTAAGTATGGTTTAAATCGGTTCATAACCTGATAAAGCAGCCATATAAATCGTGAATCTTGACTTCTTGAGCCCTTAGAGGGCGCGATTCTTACTCCCTATAGGGTATCGAAAATTCGCCTTAGCAATTGTTCCAAACTCATTCGTAATTGTTGTTGCAGCATTTAACATTCCTTGTTCTTGTCGTCTCTGCTTCAAAATAGCGAATTTGAGTGTCTGTCTGTTTGTAGGTAGGTCTGTCTGTCTGCCACATACTTCCACTCTGACATACAATTGTTGCAACATTATGTGTGTTATATATCGTCGTCCGTTTTTCCTTTTACTTTGCTTTGTTAATGCTGTTGCGGCTTCTGGTGTTCCCCAATCGTTCCCTTCATTGTTGTTATCCGTGGCAAGAACTCGGTGATTCGCTGCCTCACATCCATCTGAGCGTACTACAACAATAGTGAGTCACATTCATGTTAAGTGGAGGACTTGTACCTTTGTTCACATTCCATCTGTGGGGGAGTTGGTGTGTGTGTGTGTGTGTGTGCGAGAGTTTGTGTGGTAATGCAATTGTATCACACACCAACAAATGACTGTGGCTGTAGCTTCAGCCCTTGAAGGACCTGCAACCACGAAGCAGCATCCAAATTTGAATTGGTGGTGTTGCGGTGGCATTCATTAAATTAACACAAATAACGTAGCTGTTGCTGCTGCTGTTGTAGTTGTCGCTTTTTTTCTGTGTAAAATACGAACTACACCAACGATGACAATAACAACAAAAAAGAAACAAATAAAGAAGCATATTTTTTATTGTCCCACAATGGCAAGCGCGTATATATGTGTGCTCTGCCATACTCTCACACACATACGTACAAGTTTGAATAAACATATACACTTACATGCATAAACTCTCTGGCTTGGGAGCACTCTACAAAAACTACATAAATTCTGCAACAGCATGGGGTAGAAACATCAAAATGTGGTAGGTGTTTGATCATGAAAACTTGAAAACTTTGCAATTTTTTTGGCCATGGCAAATTTGTCCATTAAGGGACAGCAGAGATACTTCTCTCATATCAATGAGTGCTGTACGATTCAAATCTAAGCTCTATAAGATGAACCACGTTTTTATTTAAGAACTAGCTGAACAGGTCTCGCTCTGCTGCGCCTTCTTTCACTCTCTTATTTTATCTGAGCTTATACTGGCACAGTTACAAAAAAGTGCTGTTTGGGAGTGCTGGTATGGCCTGGTCGGTAAATATATCCGGTATGGGGGTAGATCTACATCATTTTCTTGGTTTTGGTGGTGGATTGGAGTAGCCAAACCCTTTGCCCCGAAAGTGGATATAAGATTCATACTCTCCTATAGTCGGTATATATGTGTGGTTTAGGGGGAGTTTAGGTGAGGCGTCCCTAGAACACTTGGTCATTAAACAGAGGACAGATTTGAGTCCCGTATTGTCACAATCCACAAATAAGTCCACTGTAAGGGATATCTAGGGTGGAGCGGCCACCCACGCACTTAGCCCTGCAAAATTATCAGCATCGTGCTCTACTCTCAAATTTCTTTAATTTGAGCCCCAATAGCTATTGGTTTAGGGGGAGTTTATGGGGTGAGACTACCCCCAAACACTTGTCCTCGAAATTGGATATCAAATTCGTTTTCAACTATCAAATTTATTGGCAAACATGGCCGGTTTGAAGGGAGTTTAGGGGGCGGACCCTGAAATAATATCAGCATCAAGCTAGAGCACGATTGTGTTTGGCCCTATAAAGTCAAGCATTTTGAAGGTGCAAAACTGCAAATTTTGCCCATGAACATTCCACTAAGGAACTGTGGCAAACTTCTCACACATCAATGAGTGCAGTCCGATTCAAGTTTTAAACTCAATGATAAGGTGCCTCCTTTTTATAACGGAGTCCGAACGGCGAGCCGCAGTGCGACACTTCTTTGGAGAGAAATTTTACATGGTATAGTACCTCACAAATGTTGCCAGCATTAGGAGGAGAAAACCACCGCTGAAAATTTTTTCTGATGGTCTCGCCAGGATTCGAACCCAGGCATTCAGCGTCATAGGCGGACATGCTAACCTCTGCGCTACGGTGGCCTCAAGATATTCAAGGCAACGGGTCTCGTTCAGATCCACACTAATTATTTTTTTTTTGGTTTTGGTTTTTTACATTTAAAATCATAGGTTTTTTACATTTAAAATCATAGACCCAAAAGACAATTTATTTCAGTTCGTTATTATAGCGATATACATGTCCTGCTGAACGGCAGGTCGGCTGGACGTGACCCTAATTCTTGAATCCTTATAACAACATTACATGCGAACTCTTCTGACATAGACATTTCTTTATTTTGTGGGTGCGCCGGTCCCAGTCTCTATACCAAATATGTATACCATATTCGTAGTCAACTCCCAAAGACCTTTCAGGTGATACCCATTTTGTGACGTTTGACATTCATTCCCTATTAAGGGGCTATTGAGTTTGGAGAGGCCCCGTAGACACCTTGGAGCAAATTAATATTACAGATAAGTACTTAATTTCCAAACATCTTTCATTTTATATCCATATTGAGCCAATTGGTAAATAAGCCCTGTTGGAGGGGGTTTTGGGGGATGGGGAGGCGCCTCAGATACCCACTTTTAAATACCTTTCATTTTATACCCATATTGCCCAAAGCGGAGAAAGAGTCCTGTTGGGGGGTTTTTTGGGGGTGGGCGAACACTGGGCGAAATTTGTATACCAAGTTCGTACTCTACTCTTAAATACCTTTCGTTTGATACCCGCATTGTCCCAATCGGTAAACATGTCCTTGCGGGGGGGTTTTGGGGGTTGGCAAGCCCCCTCTGACAGCAAAAAAAAATTTTTTTATGTCCGATTTGTACTCTACTTTTAAACACCTTTCATTTGATACCCATATTGCCCAAAGCGGTGAAAGAGTCCTGTTGGGGGGTTTTGAGGGTGCGGGACCCTCCTGAACACTTTGGACGAAATTTGTATAACAAATTCGTACTCTACTCTTTAATACCTTTCATTTGATACCCATATTGTTATAATGGGCAAACATGTTCGTACGGGTGGGTTTTGGGATGGGGCGTCCCCCCGGTTATTTGACCCAAAAATGTTATACCAATTTCATGGTTTTGGATTTCCATAAGATAGTATAACAAATTTTGTTTAAATCGGTGCATTCATCTCCGAGATCTAACGTTTTTGCAAATTGAGGTATGGGGGAGGGTCCGCCGCCCTTCGGATTTCAAAAAATGTAGTACCCTATTTTCGCCGTGGACCCAAACTCTACCATCTGTGAAAATTGGTTCAGCCATTTTTGAGTCTATACGAAACAGACAAACAAACAAACAAAGCGCAACAATTTCATTTTTATACCCTACACCACCACTGTGGTACAGGGTATTATAAGTTTGTGTATTTGTTTGTAACGCTAAGAAGGAGAAGAGCTAGACCCATTGATAAGTATTAGCGATCGACTCAGAATCACTTTCTGATTCGATTAAGCCATGTCCGTCCGTCCGTCTGTGAGTCCATGTATTCTTGTAATCATAGTGAAGGTGTATTTTTTGTCCAATCACCACGAAAATTTGGGGCCCAAGGACGGACGCTGATAGAAATTTGGTAGAGATCGGTTCAGATTTATATATAGCTCCCATATATATGTATCGCCCGATTTGCACTTAAATCATCGTAGTTACTACAATTTTAAACCGATCTGCAGAAAATTTGGCACGGAATGTTTTCTTATTGATCTTAGCATATCTGCAAAATTTTATAAAAATCGGTTCAGATTTAGATATAGCTCCCATATATATGTATCGCCCGATTTGCACTTAAATGACCGTAGTAGTACCAATTTTCAACCGATCTGCACAAAATTTGGCACGGACTGTTTTGTTACTGATTTTAACATATCTGCAAAATTTCATCAAAATCGGTTCAGATTTAGATATAGCTCCCATATATATGTATCGCCCAATTTGCACTTAAATGGCCGTAGTAGCGATGAGAGACTAGCTGAACTAGCTGAACCACTATACATTCAATGCGTGTCATGCATTGGATGTATACTGCAGTTGTCCGACCTATAGTGCTATATGGTGTTGTGGTCTGGTGGACGGCGCTTCAAAAGTCCACCAACTGTTCAATAGTTAACCGGATTCAGAGGATGCCTGGTTTGTGCATCACAGCCGCACTGAGGATGACACCATCTGATGCACTAATTTAATGCTACATCCAATGCCACTGGACATTGTGGCTAGACAAATTGCAGCAACCACTGCTGTGAGGCTATGGGAGCTTTCTCTTTGATCACGTAGCGGCTATGGACATTGTGTTATCCTTGATACAATATCCAATGTTCCAGGCAGTGTAGATTACACCCTACCTGAGCCGTTTTTTGACAAAAATTACTGTACCACTATTCCTGATAGAGCCGATTGGTACTACGATATCCCTGGTAACAGAAGTTACATAGACTTCTATACGGATGGTTCCAAACTAAACGACCAGTAGGGTTTTGGGGTGTATTCTAAAGATCTAGAACTGGTCATATCGAAGAGGTTACCCGACCACTGCAGTGTGTATCAAGCAGAGATCCTTGCGATTAAGGAAGTGGTGGAAAGGGCTAAGATATAATGTCATTACGACGATTGGCAAAAATAACTTCTCAGACAACCAGGCAGCCATTAAATCCCTGGAGAACGTATTTTTGAACACAAAAATAGCCCTCGACTGTCGCAGATCTCTCAACGAGATGGCTGAACAGTTCAAAATTCACCTGTTCTGGGTGCAGGCCCATAGAGATATCCCAGGGCATTGTAAAGCGGACGAGGTTGCGAGACTAGGAACTACCCTACACATTCCAGGGACACTGGAATCTGTGGGTATGCCTCTAGTGATATGTAAGCCGAGTTTTCGGGACCAGGCCCGAAGGGCAACGAATAATAGATAGTCACAAAGAGGGGCTGTGAACATTCCAAAACTAGTTGGCCTCATCTAGACTTGAAGAAGTCTACCGCTTTGCTGTCTTTGGCTAGAACAGACGTCTCAGTCGTTGTGTCCGTCATGACAGTTCACTGTCTTTTTGGAAAACATGCTGACAGACCGAAGGTTGCAACGACTTTTACAGAAGCTGTGAGCGTATCGATGAAGAAGAGACTAGAGAACACCTTTTGGTGTGTGTGTCCCGTACTAGCAGTCAGAAGGAGTTCCACTTTATGTTCTCATTTCTTTGAGAAGCTGTCTGATTTGGCGGATGTGAACATTCGCCAGTTATTGGGCTTTCTAAAGTGATCTGGATGGTTCAATGGTAGGAACTAGAAGGCATCTTCCTTCTTCTGTTCCGGTGGTATCACAATGAACGAAAACTCACTTAAACTTAACCTAACGAAACCTAACGGTAGCCATTAACCGCATCTTGATATGACGCTTGATCTAGAGGTTCTCTCTTGAAGCGCTGAACCTCACGCTCTAGATCATGTAAAGGGTGATTTTTTTGAGGTTAGGATTTTCATGCATTAGTATTTGACAGATCACGTGGGATTTCAGACATGGTGTCAAAGAGAAAGATGCTCAGTATGCTTTGACATTTCATCATGAATAGACTTACTAACGAGCAACGCTTGCAAATCATTGAATTTTATTACCAAAATCAGTGTTCGGTTCGAAATGTGTTTCGCGCTTTACGTCCGATATATGGTCTACATAATCGACCAAGTGAGCAAACAATTAATGCGATTGTGACCAAGTTTCGCACTCAGTTTACTTTATTGGACATTAAACCAACCACACGAATGCGTACAGTGCGTACAGAAGAGAATATTGCGTCTGTTTCTGAGAGTGTTGCTGAAGACCGTGAAATGTCGATTCGTCGCCGTTCGCAGCAATTGGGTTTGTGTTATTCGACCACATGGAAGATTTTACGCAAAGATCTTGGTGTAAAACCGTATAAAATACAGCTCGTGCAAGAACTGAAGCCGAACGATCTGCCACAACGTCGAATTTTCAGTGAATGGGCCCTAGAAAAGTTGGCAGAAAATCCGCTTTTTTATCGACAAATTTTGTTCAGCGATGAGGCTCATTTCTGGTTGAATGGCTACGTAAATAAGCAAAATTGCCGCATTTGGAGTGAAGAGCAACCAGAAGCCGTTCAAGAACTGCCCATGCATCCCGAAAAATGCACTGTTTGGTGTGGTTTGTACGCTGGTGGAATCATTGGACCGTATTTTTTCAAAGATGCTGTTGGACGCAACGTTACGGTGAATGGCGATCGCTATCGTTCGATGCTAACAAACTTTTTGTTGCCAAAAATGGAAGAACTGAACTTGGTTGACATGTGGTTTCAACAAGATGGCGCTACATGCCACACAGCTCGCGATTCTATGGCCATTTTGAGGGAAAACTTCGGAGAACAATTCATCTCAAGAAATGGACCGGTAAGTTGGCCACCAAGATCATGCGATTTGACGCCTTTAGACTATTTTTTGTGGGGCTACGTCAAGTCTAAAGTCTACAGAAATAAGCCAGCAACTATTCCAGCTTTGGAAGACAACATTTCCGAAGAAATTCGGGCTATTCCGGCCGAAATGCTCGAAAAAGTTGCCCAAAATTGGACTTTCCGAATGGACCACCTAAGACGCAGCCGCGGTCAACATTTAAATGAAATTATCTTCAAAAAGTAAATGTCATGGACCAATCTAACGTTTCAAATAAAGAACCGATGAGATTTTGCAAATTTTATGCGTTTTTTTTAAAAAAAAAGTTATCAAGCTCTTAACAAATCACTCTTTAGATCTACCTTAAGGCTTCTGGACGGTGAATATCTATCATCGGATGGTTTCTGCGATAGCAGCCCAGAATCTATAGCTTAGACAGCATGTAGTTATGTCTTCGCACTGGTAGGATCTTTGTCTCCTGATGGAGGTGGTCCAGGAGACATCCCGTTCTAGTTCGGAGGGCGGCATTCTGACAGATCTGAATATTATTCCACTGCGTGTCACAAAGTTGACGAGACCACACTGGCGCTGCATAACTTACCACAGACCGGCCAATTGCTTTGTACGTGGTCAACAAGGTTTCTTTCCCCAAGTGCTGCCAGCTAGTGATTTGAGGACCTTGTTTCTACTTTTGACTTGATCGCAAATTGCTGTGGCATGTGGGGAGCATGTGTAAGAGCTGTCAAATGTGACGCCAAGTATTTTGGGACACTCGATAGTCGGAATCATTTCTCCATCGACCAGCTCAGTATTCACTTCACGCGTACTTGTAGTGAACAATGTGGCTGATGATTTGGTGTCAGATATCTTCAGATTTGGAGGCCACCCTAGCGCAGAGGTTATCATGTCCGCCTATGACGCTGAACGCCTGGGTTCGAATTCTGGCGAGACCATCACAAAAATTTTTCAGCGGTGGTTTTCCCCTCCTAATGTTGGCAACATTTTTGAGGTACTATGCCCTGTAAAAACTTCTCCTCCGAAGAGGTGTCGCACTGGGGCACGCCGCTCGGACTCGGTTTTCCCTCCTAATGCTGGCAACATTTTTGAGGTACTATGCCCTGTAAAAACTTCTCCTCCGAAGAGGTGTCGCACTACGGCACGCCGCTCGGACTCGGCTATAAAAAGGAGGTCCTCATCATTGAGCTTAAACTTGAATCGGACTGCCCTCATTGATATGTGAGAAGTTTGCCCATCTTTCTTAGTGGATTGTTCATGGGCAAAATTTGCATTTGCATCTTATCCTATGGCAGATGTCAACAATGGGGGGGGGGGGGGGGGGGGGGGGCCTGATGCCATGATCGTACAACCGCCCCCATATGATACGATCTCTATGACATCTGCAGGGGGTGAAGTGGAGAATAGGTAGAGGTGTAGGTGTAGAGTATTATAAAGTCGGTACCGCCCGATGTTTGCCTTTCTTCACTGGTCTCCTTTATTTTTATTTCATGGTTTATGTCGTGTTCCTTAGCAAATGGTACCCCTCTTCCTTAGTGTAATGTTTATGGGCAAAATTTGCATTTGCATCTTATCCTATGGCAGATGTCAACAATGGGTGGGGGGCCTGACCGTACCGTACAATTGCCCCCATATGATCTCTATGACATCTGGAGGGGCTGGAATGGAGCATAGGAAGAGGTTAAACAGTGCCGGAGATATCACCCCACCTTGGGGAACTCCCTGTTTCACTCTGCGGTGCTTCGACTTCTTATCCCTAACTACCACAATTGACTGGCGACCACACAGATAATTCGCGACCCAGCGTTTCAGGCTTCGCTGTAGGAACGTGTTGGTGATGTCCTCAAATAGTTTGTCATGGCTGACCATGTCGAATGCCTTCGATAGGTCCAGTGCCACGAGGATCGTCCTATCACTTGGCCTGGGCTGATTGAAGCCAAGGCAAATGTGTGCGGTGATGGCATGCAAAGCAGTTGTTGTGCTAAGCAGTCTTCGAAATCCATGTTGAAGCTGGGCGAATGGAAATTCTCCTTTGAGGAAATTCTCCTCCTACGCCTCAAGCGTCTAGGCTACTGGTGTGAGAAGGGAGATCGGTCTGTACCTCCCCCCCCCCCCCCAAACTCGAGTCCTTTCCAGGCTTTAGTATCAGGATCACCCTACCCATTTTCCAGACATAGGGAACTATACGAGTGTTCAAAGACAGGTTGAGGATAGAAGTAAGGGACTCTACCCGGTTTGTAACCTGATATTGCTTCCATGGAAACCGATCTCCCGATTGGACTCCATTGAGCCCCTAAGGGGCGCCGTTTTTGCGTGATATGGCTGGATTTCTCCTATGACCTTCAACATTCGTGCCAAATATTATCTGAATCGGTCCAGTACCTGGTATAGCTCCCATACTAACTGATATCAAGATTTTTTTTAAGCTCTTATGGGGCGCAATCCTTATTCGATTTGGCTGAAATTTCGCGCAATGACTTCTACTATGGTCTCAAATGACTCGGTTCGTAACCTGATATTGCTTCCATGTAAACCGATCTCCCGATTGTACTCGATTGAGCCCCTAAGGCACGCAGTTTTTGCGTGATATGGCTGAATTTCTCCTATGACCTTCAACATTCGTGCCAAATATTTTCGGAATCAGTCCAGTATCTGGTATAGCTCCCATACTAACCGATATCAAGATTTTGTTAAGCTCTTATGAGACGCAATCCTTATCCGATTTGGCTGAAATTTCGCGCAATGACTTCTACCATGGTCTCAAAGCGACCATACCAAGTACGGCCCGAATATGGCCTTGAATAGTTCCAATAGTGTAGCATTATCTTATCCATTATCCTTTGTTTGCCTTCCAATAGTGTAGCAATTCTCATCCATTATCCTTTGTTTGCCTATACAGTGATATCGGTCATAGAACTTGACAAATACGAGCCATGGTGGAAGGTATACAAGATTCTGCTTGGCCGAACTTTGCGTAGTTTTAGTTGTTATTCTTAGTAACTCAACAGCATCGCTAAGCTATCTCTCAAACAAACAGATTACTCTAGAGCTGACCTTTTATCTATTACACCCAATACAACTTAGTACTACTCTGCTAGCATTGGCTATAAAGCAAACAAATCCCTCACTCTCCATCATGCAAAAATTGCCTTAGAATGGACATTTGAAATTCATAATCTATGCCACTGAAGCTCTATGTCCCAACCGGGTACTGTAGAACTACAGTAACAACATTGCACTACCCTCGACTCGACAAGTAATTGTAATATGCCTCCGGCATCTGAAAGGCCAAAAAAAAAAGAACTCAAAAAAATGGAAAATAAGAACTGTGTCAAATGGTAATAAAAAGTAAAAGCAAAAGACACAAAAAGAGACGAGAAGAGAACAAATTTATGAAATGAAAAAACTTCATGTCAACACCCCGAAATACTCAAACCCTTCGACATCTATGGTGTTCTAGCCACAGACAATGTAAGTCACATTGTCCTGTGTTTGTGTTTTGCTGCTCTGCATTTGTGTTGTGTGTGTGTGGGGTGCTATGGTGTGGTCTGTATGGGGAAGTTGGATGTGTGAGATTGCCTTAAATGCGAATATCCTGATGTGAATGTGCGAATATATATGCTTGGGATAACAATGTAGGATTGTAACAGTATAATAAATGAATTTATTTCAACAAATAGTAAATGTTTGTGTTTTTGTTGGTGTTGTTGCTGCAGAAAACCACGAGAATGCTGCGCCCATACACGTGTGCAGCATCTCAAATCTAAGGATATTTTTCCAATGAACTGGAATGTTTCAACGGAAAAGATTGAAGAAAATGTAATCAAACTAAGCTGTTGTAAATCAACCAAGGCTACTATTCTAAGAAGTTTCGCATTAACCAATTGAATGAAACAGAACATCATTATCATGGCTATAGATAGGATGGGGGCACATTGATTTCTGAAGTATTCACCGCTTTAAGAGTACTGATATTATTAATTTAAGTTGTAATAAAGGGACTTAGTTGTTTTTCCATGCCTGTAGACTCTTTTACATTTTGGCTGGAATTATTTTTTGTATCTTAATTCCAAATCGACAATGAAGCCTAATTGTCTTTATCCAAAATTTACTATGCGGCACTGCCCCAGTTGATTTATACATTACTTTCACACATAGTTAGTCAATCGACTAATCATAGCTAACTCCTACAGTACTCTTTATCTCATACCAGTTACTTAGCACAGTAAAAATACTAATTATTCCAACATTGCTGCTTAACTCGTTTGAACAAAGATTTTGCAGTTTCCTTTTTCTACCAATATTCAAAGACATCACATATCGAGAAGGATCAGTGAAATTATTTAAAAGTCTGTACTTTACTTTAATTGGCTATGACAAAACATTTATTCCACTAGCCGAACGTAGAATAGCGTTCCGAGCGCCTCGATCTTCTGCACTCATTCTAAAATCTCTGACACCAAGTTTCGAGGTGTCTCCCACAACTTGATCTTTTCATCCGGCTTTTGGTCTTCTCGGTTTGCGTGTACCACCGTGTTTGCCTTCAAAAGACTTCTTTGCTGGAGCTTCTTCATCCATTCTGACAACATGACCTAGCCAACGCAGCCGTTGGCTATGCTATCATCGTCATGCAGCTCGTGGTTCATACGTCGCCTATATTCTCCATTAACGCTTACTGGTACATATATTTTACGAAGAATCATTCTCTCAAATACTCCAAGCACTGTCTCATCTGCTTTCACAAGTACCCATGCTTCAGAACCGTATAACAACACGGGTAGTATCAGTGTCTTGTATAGTGTAATCTTCGTCTGTCGAGAGGTGGCCTTGTTTCTAAACTGCTTACTTAGTCCAAAGTAGCATCTGTTTGCCAGTTTTATTGTTCGCTTTATCTCAAAACTGGTGTCATTCGTTTCGGTTACGGCGGCGCCGAGGTACATAAAGTTACTGACTATCTCAAAGTTGTGGTTCCCAACTTTCTCCATTTTCTTTATCTGCTCGGTTGTGCAATGCGTTTTTGGGAGTTGAAACCATCCATTTCGTCTTATCTCCATTTACAGCCAGAGCCATTTTCACTGACTCTCTTTCGATTTTTTCAAATGCAGCAGTTACTACTTCCGGTGACCGACCTATGATATCGATATCGTCGGCATGGGCGAGTAGCATGTATTCTCTTGTGATTAGTGTGCCATATCTATTCACATTTGCATCTCCTATAATCTTCTCCAGCAGGATATTAAAGAGATCACACGATAGGCTATCTTCACTCTCCCTTCACTTCCATACCCATTTTCACTGACTCTCTTTCGATTCTTTCAAATGCAGCAGTTACTACTTCCGGTGACCGACCTATGATATCGATGTCGTCGGCATAGGCGAGTAGCATGTGTTCTCTTGTGATTAGTGTGCCATATCTGTTCACATCTGCATCTTGTATGATCTTCTCCAGCAGGTTATTAAAGAGATCACATGTTAGACTGTCTTTTTGGCGGAAACCTCGTTTGGTATTAAATGGTTCGGAGAGATTCTTTCCTATTTTTACTGAGGAATGCGTATCAGCAAGTGTCATCCTGCAGAGTCTTATTAATTTTGCAGGGAAACCAAACTCAGACATGGCTTGATATACCTTTGAACCTAAAGGAATATCGAAGGCGGCTTTGTAGTCAATAAAGAGATGCTAGGTGTTGATTTGTCTTTCTCGGGTCTTTTCCAGGATTTGGCGCAGTGTGAATGTCTGGTCTAGGGTGGATTTAGCAGGTCTAAAGCCGCCGCATTGATAGGGCTCAAATATCTCATTGACTTTAGATTTTAATCTTTCACCCAGTACGCTTGAGAGTATCTTGTATGCGATGGGGAGGAGACTTATTCCTCTGTATTTGGCACATTCCGTCTTGTCTCCTTTCTTGTGTACGGGACATAGTATGCTGAGGTTCCAATCATCGGGTATGCCGTCTTCTAGCCAGATTGCGCAGATAAGCTGATGCATACGCCTTATCAGCGTGTCGCCTCCGGTTTTAAATAGTTCAGCGGGTAACCCGTCGGTACCTGCTGCCTTGTTGTTCGTTAGTCGGGTCACTGCTACTTGGACCTCATTCTGACTAGGAGGTAAACATTGTATACCATCATCAGGGATTGGTTCTGCTGTATCCTCTTCGCCGCCAACGTCGGACACTAGCAGTTGGGTAAAATGTTCTTTCCCTATCCTCAGCATGTTATCTGTTTCAGTTACCAGATTTCCTTCTTCGTCTCTGCAGGAGGATGTGCCTGCACCAAAGCCATCGGTTTGATGTTTAATTCTTTGGTGGAATATCCGGACTTCATTCTGACTCCTGTACATCTCAATTCGCTCACACTCACGTCTTTCCATTCCCTTTTTCTTTCTGCGGAATAGACGTTTCTCCCCTCTCCTTTTCTCCCGATACCTCTCCTTCATCTGACGCGTTGCTACTGATTGCAGGGTTGCTCTATATGCCGCATTCTTGTCTTCAGTAGCATCTCGACACTCTTGGTCGTACCATGGGTTTCTTGGAGGAGGCTTCCGGTACCCAAGTACGGATTTCGCTGCATTTTCCATGGAGTGGGCAATAGTTTGCCACTGCGCCATTATATCATCGGAACAAGAAGTGCTTTCATCAAGCAGTTGGGTCAGTCGAGTGGAGAATGCCGCTGCCATTTGTTGTGTTTGCAGCTTTTCAATGTCCTGCTTCCTTGCAGTGACAGATCGTACTTTCCACGCCATGTTCAATCGGGTGCGAACCTTTGCTGCAACAAGATAATGATCTGAATCTCTTTTCGCTCCACGGATGGATCGTACATCTAACACGCTGGATGAATGCCTTCCATTTATCACAACGTGATCAATTTGGTTCCTCGTTCTTTAATAGGGTGACAGATGTGGCCTTGTGAATATTGTTATATTGAGATCTGCTGCTACTAACTACCATGTTTTTTGCCGCGGCGAAATCTATCAGCCTCAACCCATTACTGGACGTTATCTTGTCGAGGCTAAACTTGCCGACTGTTGGACCAAAAATGTCTTCCTTCCCTATCTTCGCATTAAAATCTCCCAGAACGATTTTACTACCATGGGCGGGGCAGTGGTCATATTCTCATTCTAGGCGCTCATAGAAAATATCCTTGGTCTGCTCGTCTTTGTCTTTCTTCGGGGCATGGGCACAAATAAGGCTGATGTTGAAGAATTTGGCTTCTATGCGGATTGTGTCTAGCTTCTCATCCAACGGAGTAAAGCTGGAGACAAGGTGTTTTAGTCTCCGCCTAATCACAAATCCACAGCCAAATTCATGCCTCGTGTTATGGCAGCTATAGTATAGTTCGTCACCGTTTGGTGTTGTAGTGACGCCATTCCCAGTCCATCGGACTTTCTGTAAGGCGGTAATATCTGCCTAGTACTTCTCTTATATATCATCCAGCGCGTATACTGCACCTTCTCTATAAAGAGTGCGGATATTCAAGGTGCAGGTGGGGCGCTGGGTACTTGGACCCAAATCTTAATACCATATTCGTGTTTTGGTCTACAATACCTATCATTCGATAGCCTTATTGTGCCCATCGGACCACTTTCGCATATGGTTGGCATTTTTGGGCTAAGGGGGAGGGTCCGTCTTCACCCAATATCTACAAATTATATAGCCTATGTTTCCTTCCAGACAAACGTACACTAACTATTAAATATTTTAATAAAATGGGTTCAGCCATGTATGATATAGTCATAATGGGTCTAATGGCGTTTTTGAGGTGTGGCTTGACCCCCTATACTTTGATCTGATTTTGTATGCCAGATTCGAAATCTACTCCTGAATACCTTTCATTTGAGCCCCATATAGAAATGAACGTTCAATATGCATGTTTGGGGAAGGTTAGGGGTTCGGGAGTGCTGATGGATACTTAGACTCATATTTTAATACCATATTCGTATTCTACTCTCCAATACCTTTCATTTAATACCTTTATTGTCCCGATCGGTCCACTTTTGATTTTGGATTGTGTTAATGGCATAAGGGAGAGGGTCCGTCCCCCTATACATTTGATACCTATATTGTCCCGATCGGTCCACGTTTGATTTTAGATTTAGATAGTGTTTTTAGCATTAAGGGGAGGGTCCGTCCCCCTCCCGATACCGAAAAATTATATAGGTTATGTTTCCTTCCAGATCTCCCGTTTTTCAGTCTCTACGCAACAAACAAACCGAGTCCCATATATCCATGATTGGCTAATGTGCCCATTTTGGGCCCTTTTGTGCTGGTGGGATGACCCCCTATACTTCGAATTTGTATGCCAGATTCGTAATCTACTCCCGAATACCTTTCATTTAAGCCCCATATTGATATGGACGACCAATTTGTTTCTTTTTAGACATTTTGGGGTTAGGGCGACTTCCTGGGTACTTTGACCCAATATTTAATACCATATTCGTATTATACTCCTGAATAACTTTCATTTGATATCCATATTGGCTTTATCGGTGAACTTGTGATTTTGGGTAGTACTTTTGTGGTAAGGGGGAGGGTCCGCCCCCTTCCGTTATCAATAAATTAAAAAGCCTATTCCCACTTCCTGACCATATTCGTAATCTACTCCCTAATACCTTTCATTTGAGTCCCATATTGTCATGGTCGTCAAATAAACCTATTTTAGAGGGTTTTGGGGCTGGGGCGGCTCCCCAGGACCCAACTTTTGTTATGAAATTCGTACTCTACTTTTGAATACCTTTCATTTCAGTCCTATATTGTCCCGATCGTTCCACTTTTATTTTTGGGTAGTGCTTTTGGGGTAAGGGGGAGGGTCCGCCCCAATACCGATATCCAAAAATTAAAAACCCATGTTTCCTTCCAGACAAACCTACACAATCTGTGAAAATGTCAAGACAATCGGTTCAGGCGTTTTTGAGTCTATACGAAACGAACCGACATACAAACACAAATTGATTTTTATATGTAAGATTTGCCTCTTTTATAAGATAGAAAAACCAAAGCTTGTTACAATATCCGCTCACTTGTGACAATGGCCAAAAATAACGGAATATTTGTAGAGTTTTGTCAGTCGCATACACAAATCATTATCGGCGGAAGTTTTCTTAATTGAAGTCAAGTTTGTCATTGTCATTCAAGCGAGTTAAGTAGCATTGACCCTATGGAACTATCCCATACAAATAAATATGCAAATAAGCTAATCAAATTCAAACTGTGTCAATAAAGCCATCCGGATAAATGGGAAACTTTATTTATTTATATTTAATCTTTGGCCTTTTAAGGGATCCCCAGGACATGGTTAGGGGCGGGCAGAATTGTCAGAAAAGACATTTGCAGGGACTTTTTTTTTTAAAAAGGCAGACCTACACAGAGACATATAAATACATCAATAATAATAAAAATAACAATACGGCATAAAGGATTTTTTGTCTTTGTAATAACAAGCTTACTGCAGGGATTAAACTCACAAATCCCAAAACGAAAAATCCCAAAGCCGGAACAAATATTCAAATGTTAACAACGAACCAAAAAACAATAACATTCAAAGAAAGCAAAAACGACAACGAAAAGCAAAAATGATATAACCCACAGCAAAAGCAAAAACTGGAGAAGAAAAACCATTGAAAATGGATATGGTGAAGGATAAGGGATAAAGAAAAAAAGAAAACGACACTGAAAAGAAAAACATGACTTCCCAAAATATGCTTTATTAAAAACATAAACAAAAGTAACTACAAACACTCACCCATATAAGCCAAACAAACTGAAGCCAACCGGAAACGGATACAGAATACAGCAAATATAACCTTATTCCAAAAAAAAAAAAAATGACACACTTCAACAGTAGCTACAGCAGCAGTCCCGGCAAAGGCAACCGAAAGCAAACACTCAGCCCTACAACGAATAGTCACCAACAATACCACAAATATTCCATTTCATTCCATGGGCCTCACAAAAACAAATGCGTCCTCATTCTTTCTCATGCCCTGCCATGCCATACCCTTCCCTTTGTCATTTCTGGGTACGACGGATGCACTTAAACTAAAGATAATAATTTATTTTGGAACCAACTACTTTTGTTCAACTGGACAAAAGAGAAAGGGAAAAAAGTTGTGTGTGTGTGTGTGTGTGTGTTTTTCTTTGTGTGTGGCCTCCCCATCCCCATCAAAACTTAGGAAACGACTTAAATTCATAACCATAACCGTATGCATTCTATATTTTCTATTATAGTTTACAATGCATATACACGGGTGTATAAGAATGGGTGCGAGAAGGCGTATTGAAAGATTAGTAGCTTTCAAATAAGCCGGTTTGGATCAAAGCAATGGCACTAAGTGCCTATTGGGCTTAACAAATTTGCCGAAAATCTGAACCGATTTCCTGCAGTCGCAGTAGGATGGACAGACATAGAAAAGGGCACATGGACAGACAAACAGACATTCATCCAGTCAAATGGAATGCCCGTCGAGCGACAAATTGAGAGGAAGACAGACATTAAGAGAATCAGAGATAAGTTTCCATTGATTTTTAGTTAAACATCTCACAACACCTTTAAATGCTTGGGGTTCCCGAAAGAGGCTTAGAAGCCCAAAATTTGTAAATTTGTGTCAATCTATTTCGCTTGGGACTTTTCCAGGATTTGGCGTGTGAATATCTGCTCTAAGAATGATTGTGCAGTTGTAAATCCCCATTGATGGGCTCCAATTTATGACAATAGACTCTAATCTCTCACAAATAAGCCCTTAAGAATTTTGTATGTGAGGGGTAGGAGATTTAATCATCTTTTATTGACACCAAAATCGTTTCTGCCTTCTTGTTTACAGGGCATGTTAAGGTATTAAATAATGGGTATGCGAGCTCATGCAGATGATTAACAGCGTGGAGCGTCTGGTTTTAAATACTTCAGCTGTTGACCCATCGATTCCTAAATCTGCCATTTTCCGCTGGTAAACCATCGGCTCCTGCTGCCATGATGTTCTTTAGTCGGGTTACTGCTACATGGACCTCATTCTGTTAAGGCCGTATACATTTTAATACCGTCATCAGGGATTGATTGCTAAATCTGCCATTTTCCGCTGGTAAACCATCGGCTCCTGCTGCTATGATGTTCTTTAATCGGGTTACTGCTACATGGACCACTTTCTGTTAAGGCCGTACACATTTTAATATTGTCATCAGGGATTGATTGCTAAATTTGCCTTTTTCCGCTGATAAACCATCGGCTCCTACTGCCATGCTGTACTTTAGTCTAGTTACTGCAACATGGACCTAATTCTGTTAAGGCCGTATACATTTTAATACCGTCATCAGGGATTGATTGCTAAATTTGCCTTTTTCCGCTGGTAATCCATCGGACTTGCAGACTTAGCAATCCATTGATTGCTAAGTCTGCCTTTTTCCGCTGGTAAACCATCGGCTCCTGCTGCCATGCTGTACTTTTGTCTGGTTACTGCTACATGGACCTCATTCTGTTAAGGCCGTATACATGTTTATACCATCATCAGGGATTGATTGCTAAGTCTGCCTTTTTCCGCTGGTAAACCATCGGCTCCTGCTGCCATGATGTTCTTTAATCTGGTTACTGCTACATGGACCTCATTCTGTTAAGGCCGTATACATTTTACTACCGTCATCAGGGATTGATTGCTAAATTTGCCTTTTTCCGCTGGTAAACCATCGGCTCCTGCTGCCACGTTATTCTTTAGTCGGGATACTGCTACATAGACCTCATTCTGTTAAGGCCGTATACATTTGAATACCGTCATCAGGTATTGATTGTGAGGTGTCCTTATTGCCGCCACTTTGTCTTAATAGGTTAGGTTTAAGTGGCAGTTTGTGATCAGACTCACTTAGACGTTTTCGTCCATTGTGATACCACAGGAACAGAAGAAGGAAGATGCCTTCTAGTTCCTACCGTTGAACCATTCAGATCGCTTCAAAAAGCCCAATAACTTGCGAATTTTCACATCCGCTAAATCAGACAGGTTCTCAACGAAATAAGAACCTAAGGTGGAACTCTCTCTGACTGCCAGTTTATTCAAAATTCATAAATTTTGGTACCAAAATTGGTACTATTTTGTACATTCAGTTCAGTTGGAGCTTGAGGTTTGAAATTTGGCATGTGGGTACAACAAAGAAATGGGTGGCTAAGTGATCTATTAATCATTCGCACATTTTGTTACCAAAATTAGTAACATTTGTGCTTTCTTCATAGGTACAACCAAGAAATACATTATGGGTGGCGAAATGATCTTTTCACCATTCGCACATTTTGGTACCGAAATTGGTACCATTTTGTACTTTCAGTTCAAATGGAGCTTGAGGTCTGTAAATTGGCATGTAGCTACAACAAAAGAAATATATGAGCGGTGGCTAAATGATCCTTTCACCATCGACACATTTTGGTCCCAAAATTGGTACCATTTGGGGCATTCTTCATGGATGGAGCTAGAGGTCTGAATTTTGCCACATAAGTGCAACTAAGAAATATATGAGCGGTGGCTAAATGATCTGTTAAAAATTCATGTATTTTGGTATCATTTGGCACTTTTTTTTAACATATGGAGCTAGAGGTCTGAAATTTTGCATATATAAAGGGTGATTTTTTTGAGGTTAGGATTTTCATGCATTAGTATTTGACAGATCACGTGGGATTTCAGACATGGTGTCAAAGAGAAAGATGCTCAGTATGCTTTGACATTTCATCATGAATAGACTTACTAACGAGCAACGCTTGCAAATCATTGAATTTTATTACCAAAATCAGTGTTCGGTTCGAAATGTGTTTCGCGCTTTACGTCCGATATATGGTCTACATAATCGACCAAGTGAGCAAACAATTAATGCGATTGTGACCAAGTTTCGCACTCAGTTTACTTTATTGGACATTAAACCAACCACACGAATGCGTACAGTGCGTACAGAAGAGAATATTGCGTCTGTTTCTGAGAGTGTTGCTGAAGACCGTGAAATGTCGATTCGTCGCCGTTCGCAGCAATTGGGTTTGTGTTATTCGACCACATGGAAGATTTTACGCAAAGATCTTGGTGTAAAACCGTATAAAATACAGCTCGTGCAAGAACTGAAGCCGAACGATCTGCCACAACGTCGAATTTTCAGTGAATGGGCCCTAGAAAAGTTGGCAGAAAATCCGCTTTTTTATCGACAAATTTTGTTCAGCGATGAGGCTCATTTCTGGTTGAATGGCTACGTAAATAAGCAAAATTGCCGCATTTGGAGTGAAGAGCAACCAGAAGCCGTTCAAGAACTGCCCATGCATCCCGAAAAATGCACTGTTTGGTGTGGTTTGTACGCTGGTGGAATCATTGGACCGTATTTTTTCAAAGATGCTGTTGGACGCAACGTTACGGTGAATGGCGATCGCTATCGTTCGATGCTAACAAACTTTTTGTTGCCAAAAATGGAAGAACTGAACTTGGTTGACATGTGGTTTCAACAAGATGGCGCTACATGCCACACAGCTCGCGATTCTATGGCCATTTTGAGGGAAAACTTCGGAGAACAATTCATCTCAAGAAATGGACCGGTAAGTTGGCCACCAAGATCATGCGATTTGACGCCTTTAGACTATTTTTTGTGGGGCTACGTCAAGTCTAAAGTCTACAGAAATAAGCCAGCAACTATTCCAGCTTTGGAAGACAACATTTCCGAAGAAATTCGGGCTATTCCGGCCGAAATGCTCGAAAAAGTTGCCCAAAATTGGACTTTCCGAATGGACCACCTAAGACGCAGCCGCGGTCAACATTTAAATGAAATTATCTTCAAAAAGTAAATGTCATGGACCAATCTAATGTTTCAAATAAAGAACCGATGAGATTTTGCAAATTTTATGCGTTTTTTTTTAAAAAAAAGTTATCAAGCTCTTAACGAATCACTCTTTATAACACTAGGAAAAATACAATGGGTGACAAAACAACTTATTCACAACTAGTACATTTTGGTACGATTTGGTACTTTCTTTGCAGATGAAGCTAGAGGTCTTAAATTTGGCATGCAGTTACAAGAAGAAAATATATAATGGGTGACTAAATGATCCATTGAAAAATTCGTACATTTTGGTACCAAAAGGTGAAAAATAGTACGAAATAGCTTGCCTTCACCTCCAGCGAATGGGGACTGCTAAAATTAAGCAATTTAACAGACATTATTGCAGTCTTGCAAAAATACGACATGTGGAAGAAAATGTACTAGAAGATATTTTTTATTTGCATATTTAGGTTCCCAAACGTACGAAATCGTACTTTCTTAACGGAGTGAGCTAAAGCTCTCAAAATCGGGATACAAGTACACCTTGACTATAAATTTTGGGAAGATTATTCAAAATCGTACATTTAGGTACTAAAACATACAAAATGCTACTTTCATTACGAATTGAGCTAAAGCGCTCAAAATTGGGATTTATTTATACCTGGACAATATATATTTGTGCGACTTAATGCTTTTTCCCAGGTTTTATCATTCTTGGTACTATTTGGTACTTTCTTTACAAAAGGGGTTAGATCTCTGAAAATTTTGTACGCATTTAATACAAAACTTCATAATCTTATAGGGTGAGGGACGACATAGGTTTTTGGAAGCCCTACACTACAAAGTGGATATCAAAGGCGGGTGTAGCGAAGCGGACCACCGCTTGCCTTTGGAGTCAGAATCTAAGTCGAGCAAAAATTTCTCCTGGTGTGAGCCACTCTTATGTATTTTCTCTGCCTTTTTCTTTAGTGTATGTTTTAACATGTGTAAGCTTTTAACAAGTCTTTTTTACTTTTTGTAGGATTTATTATTTTTTTTCTAGGCTGGCTTGCATCTCACTCTCAATGTTTTATGGCAATGGTCGAAGGATATGCAATGCAATTAAATGAAATGCATTTATAAGGGAGCTTACTTTTTTTGGAGTAGCAATATTCTTGTTAATATACACTCTTAAATCAATCGTTGGAAATCGTTTAAGCAAATAAAGAGTTTTGTTTAAGAAAATTCCATCAGAGAAAAGTGGAAACTTCAGGCACAATAAAGGACGCTACATGATGCAATGAAGAATTTTACTAGCGTTTGAAAATGAAAAGAATCTTTGAAAATTTTCCGATCAATATCTTCATTTTTGAAGGCTGTGGCGGCGGACAGCCATACAGACAGATAGACGCACAGACTGATAGATGGATAGGCAGACAGACAGACTGAAGAACAGACAAACAGACGTAGAGACTTACGAACAACGATCAATCGTCTTGGAGTTTTATGACGAGAATATGTGTGGCAAGGGAAATGAGAGAGAGAGAAATGAGGCAACTGTAGTGTAGAGGTTAGTACATAGGCCTATGACGCTGAACGCCTGGGCTCGAATCATGCCGAGAACATCAGAAAACATTTGCAGCGGTGGTTATCCTCTCCTAATGCTGGTGACATTTGTGAGATACTATGCCATGTTAAAACTTCTCCCTAAAGAGTTGTCGCACTGCGGCACGTAGTTCAGAGCAGAGAACTCCAAGCGGTGGTATTTTTCTAATTTGCGGTATACTCATGAGAATGCGGTGTAAGTATTTATCGTCACCGCACTTGATGCGGTGTTGTGTTCAGCACACTGATATGAGTGGCGATCGTATGAATACTCGTACATGCTTCGTTTCCATTTTTATGCTTCGTGTAACCTCGCTTTTGACATCATCTTTGTCAGGCAGACATTAGTCAGACAGATGGACTGCCAGACAGACAAACTGAAGAACAGACATGGCGGTGTTATGATTAAATGTTCAATGTTAAATATTCACATTGGATCAAATCATCATTCTTGATCGTCTCGACATTCTAACTCGATCTAGCAATGCCCGTCCATCTGTCTGTCGAAATCACGATAGCGGTGGAACGCGTAAAGCTAGCCGCTTGAAATTTTGCACAGATATTTCATATTAATGTAGGTCGTTGAGGATTGCAAATGGACCATTTCGGTCTAGATTTGGATATAAAGGGTGATTTTTTTGAGGTTAGGATTTTCATGCATTAGTATTTGACAGATCACGTGGGATTTCAGACATGGTGTCAAAGAGAAAGATGCTCAGTATGCTTTGACATTTCATCATGAATAGACTTACTAACGAGCAACGCTTGCAAATCATTGAATTTTATTACCAAAATCAGTGTTCGGTTCGAAATGTGTTCAAAGAGCAACCAGAAGCCGTTCAAGAACTGCCCATGCATCCCGAAAAATGCACTGTTTGGTGTGGTTTGTACGCTGGTGGAATCATTGGACCGTATTTTTTCAAAGATGCTGTTGGACGCAACGTTACGGTGAATGAACACATTTCGAACCGAACACTGATTTTGGTAATAAAATTCAATGATTTGCAAGCGTTGCTCGTTAGTAAGTCTATTCATGATGAAATGTCAAAGCATACTGAGCATCTTTCTCTTTGACACCATGTCTGAAATCCCACGTGATCTGTCAAATACTAATGCATGAAAATCCTAACCTCAAAAAAATCACCCTTTAGCTTCCATATAAACCGATCTCTCGATTTGACTTCTTGAGACTCTGGAAGCCGCAATTTTTGTCCGATTTAAATGAGATTTTGCATGTAGAGTTCTGTTATGACTTCCAACAATTGTGCCGTGTACAGACCAAATCGGTCTGTAACCTGATATAGCTCTCACATAAACCGATCATCAGATTTGATTTTTTGAGCCCTTAAAAGCCGCAATGTTTGTCCGATTTCGCGGAAATATTGCATGTAGTGTTCTGTTTTGGCTTCCAACAACTGTGCCGAGTACGGTCCAAATCAGTCTATAGCCTGATATAGCTCCCATATAAACCGATCTCCCGATTTCACTTCTTGGGTCCTTACAAGCCGTAATTGTTGTCCGATTTGGCTGAAATTTTGCACATAGTGTTGTGTCATGACTTCCAACAACTGTGCTAAGTACGGTCCAAATCAGTCTATAGCCTGATATAGCTCCCATATAAACCGATCTCCCGATTTGCCTTCTTGAGCCCCTGGAAGCCGCAATTTTTGACCAAATCGGTCAACAATCTGATATAGCTCCCATGTAAACCGGTCTCTCGATCATCTTTGTTTGGTTTCTTGAGCTTTAATTTTTGCTGGTTTGGCAGAATTTTGGTATGTAGAATAAAATAATGGCCTTCAACTAAATTTATTTTGTATACATTTTTAGCAGAATCAATGGTGGAGGGGTTTTCAAGATTCGGCTCGGCCGAACTTAGCACGCTTTTACTTGTTTTTTAAACTTTATTATGTTAAAAATAAAATTGCGGTGTTTGCGTTTTTTTTGGCCAATACTCATCATGCCCCTTATGTACAAATAACTCATAATAAAGTATTTGCGGTGGTAGTTTTAACTCAAACGTCGATCCTTTGCTTCCACCGCAAAATCGTTTGTGCTTTTGACAATCATTTTTGCGGTGCACCGCATATGCAGTAGACCGTTTTAAATCTCTGGTTCAGACTTGTCTTTAAAACGATACGGAAGAACTATGAGCACCACACAGGCTGGAACTTTGAGAAACGACTTATATGGTGTCCACCGTTATCACGGGAAGCTTAACTGAAAGCTAGCTACCGGGCGCGTCCACAGGTTTCGGATAGTGGAAAGCTTCGTTTTTATGCGGCAATAGCTGCAAACACTACCGCGGGCAGTCGACGATTTTCGAGCGAAGAGTCTCTGTGAGGAGTCAAGTGGCACTGGGTCTTAATTAAATACTGAGTGGTAATGATACTCGAGATGACAAGGCGAGTTATTGGCGCCTTCAAATAGCCAATGGCCAACAACAGCGTCTGTTTCCTGGTTAGGGGCGGCTGGGCAAGGGGCGAGCGTCGGATCTTGAAACAAGCGGCTCGCCACAACGAGGGATGCATGTGCAATCCCACAAAACCCATGCGGTTGGGGCGCTGGGCCAGTAACCAAGTAAAAACTTGGTAGTTTGCAGCAACATAAAAATATTCACAAAGCCATATGGCTGTCATCCGATCAAAAAACGTGGAAGCAAATTGATCACGTTTTGATAGATGGAAGGCATTGATCCAGTGGGATCCATATGGGAGCTGTATCTAAATCTAGACCGATATGGTCCATTTGTAATCACCAACAACCTACATCAATATTAAGTACCTATGCAAAATTTCAAGCGGCTAGCTTTACGCGTTCGACCGCTATCGTGATTTCGACAGACAGACGGACGGACGGACGGACATGGCTAGGTCGACTCAGAAAGTCGAGACAATCAAGAATATATATACTTTACTAGCCGAACCGGGCCCGCTCCGCAGCGCCCTTTTTAACTCTCTATTATCTTTTTAGGGTGGTGACACTTCGCCCTGAATGTTGATATCGAATTCCTGCCACTGTAGCCTATGTTCGCCGATGACGCTGAACGCCTGCATCCAAATCCTGGTGAGAACATCTGAAAAAATTTAAAGCGCTGGTTATCCCCTCTTTATGCTGGCGACATTTTCGATGTACCATGCCATGCATGGCCATGTATAAAATTCTTGCGAAAGAGGTGTCGCACTGCGGCATGCCGCTATAAAAAAAGGTCCCATATCATTGAGTTTAAACCTGAATCGGAAAGCACTCATTGATGTGTGAGGAGTTTGCCCCTGCTCGGTTCCTGGGCAAATTTTTACTCTTCAAAATTGGATGTCAAATTCGTCTTCTACTCTCAAATACCTTTCATTTGAGTCCCATATTGCCATAATGAGTCAATAACCTATTCGACATATGTTTAGGAGGAAAAGCGCCACCTAGACTTGAACTCAAATTGTAATGTCATATTTTCAATCTACTCCCAAATATCTTTCATTTAAATCCCATTTTATCGCAATCGGTTCACTTTTATTTTTGGGTCCGCCCCCCTAGCCATTGTTGGCTGATACGCCCATTTGGGGATATTTTGGGGGTGGGGCAACCTCCTATTACTTGCACCTTATTTTGTATGCCATATTTGTAATCTACTGCCGAATACTTTTGATTTGAGTCCCATATTGATTGGAACGTTGAATATATCTGTTTAAAGGAGTTTTGGGATTGGGGCGGCCCGTTGGGTATTTGGACCCTAAATTTAGTATGATATTCATTTTCAAGTCCCCAATACCCTTCATTTGATAACCATATTGTGCCTTTTTGTCCTTTTTGTCCATTGTCCCGATCGGTTTACTTTTATTTTTGGGTATTACTTTGTGGGTAAAGGGGAGGGTCCGCTCCCCTTTCGATATAAAAAATTATACAGCCTATGTTTTGTTCCAGACCAACCTACACAATCTGTGAAAATCTCAAGATCATCGGTTCAACCGTTTTTGAGTCTACACAGAACAAACAAACACAAATTGATTATTATATATAAGATAGGGTCTTAGGTCAATATTTCGGAATGGCCGTTTATAGCACCTCGATCCTATGGTGGTGAGTATAAAACACAATAAGTAAATAAACCCAGCGGTTCCTTAAAGACTATCCAGCACTGCGGCCAACACTACATACCAAGACTCATACGAAAACCGGACATGAAAGTGAAACGGTACAACCCTAATGAGCTCGCCCCGACAACTACAACTATAAGTACAGACTTGACCACAGGCTTATCAAGTGCCTGTGAATAAATGAATATACCCAAAGTCCGAAGAAAACTCATAAACGACATTCGCATTGAAATTTCAAACGCTTCTACCTTTGAACTCCTCTCTGTCACTAAATGCCTAAGATTCCTTTGTTGTTCCCTAGGCGTTCGACGCCGCAGATGGTCATATCCATCTACCGCCTCTAAACTGCAGAGTCTGACCATCGAAGTTGGAAGAGTTAGAATAAATTTGTGTCCGGTTTGCTTACTTAACTCCCAACCGGACTTCGACAGCGGTTTCATATGCCATATGTCATTAAGAAGAGATAAACTTAAGTGTATAACACTGAAGCGCCGTATTCAGTCTTCATGAATTTGTCATATGACAATAAGCTCTTAAATTTGTCCAGGCTTTTAAATAACAAGTTTTCCACCACACTCATACAGTACAAGTAACAGCATAGAGTAACAACAATGATGAAGAGAAAGAAAACACATAAAAAGTGATTGCATTATAGGAAAATGTACTGACATGCACTTTGTTTCCAGCTACTCTCATTCTAATCGAGATTTTCTAGCCTTCATTTTTCGTTCCTTGAAGCCAAAAGGGTTTTAACGTTTCCAAATCACATACTCGTACATACACTGAAAAAAATTGTGCCCTGAGTTTAAGGATTCGAGCCAAAGATTAGCAAACTTAATTCAAAGATGATAAATTTTCCAACATTTTAAGACAAGATTCCCTTTCATATTTCAACAACATCGGATAAGAAGTGCGCCCTCTAGAGGCTCAAGAAGTAAAATCGGGAGATCGGTTTATATGGGAGCTAAATCAGGTTTAAGACCGATTCAAACCATACTTGTTACATCCACTAAATGCCATAGAAGAGGTAGTGGTACAAAATTTCAGCCAAATCCGATAAGAATTGCGCCCTCTAGAGGCTCAAAAAATCATATCGGGAGAACGGTTTATATGGGAGATATATCTGGTTTCGGGCTGATTTGAACCATATTTGAAATGTAAGTTGGAGGTCATTGTGCAAATTTCAGCAAAATCGGATAAGAAGTGCGCCCTCTAGAGGCTCAAGAAGTAAAATCGTGACATCGGTTTATATGGGAGTGATATCAGGTTAAAGAACGATTTAAACCATACTTGGTACAAGCACTAAATGCCATAGAAGATATGTAGTAGTACAAAATTTCAGCCAAATCCGATAAGAATTGCGCCCTCTGGAGGCTAAAAAAGTCCTATCGGAAGAACGGTTTATATGGGAGCCATGTCAGGTTTTGGGCCGATTTGAACCATACTTTGCATGTAAGTTGGAGGTTATTGTGCAAAATTTCAGCAAAATCGGATATGAAGTGCGCCCTCTATAAGCTCAAGAAGTAAAATCTGGAGATGATTTATATGGGGGACAGATATGACTCATTTACAATCCCAAACGTCCTGCACTAATATTGAGTGTTTGTGCAAAATTTCAAGCTTTTAGCTTTAGTTTTACTCCTTCGAAAGTTTATGTGTTTTGCACAGGCAGACAGACGAAAGGACATGGCCAGATCGACTTAAAATGTCATGACGGTCAAGAATATATATACCTATGGGGTCTTAGATCAATATTTCGAGGTGTTACAAACGGAATATCGCAGTTAGTTAGTCTTATGGTGGAGGGTATAAAAATTGCTTCTTTTTTTTGTAACGTTTTGGTTCTTTGGCTCATTTTCATTGCTAAAATCCTACGAATAAGGAAAAATCTTAAATTTTGGTCCAACTTTTGTTTTGTGTTCATATGAATGGGTGTGCGTGCGTTTGAATGTAGTGAATTAAAGAGTGAGAGGCACAAAAAAGGTTGAAACATGACAACAAAACAATCTGAGCATTCATAGATGCATGCACGAGTATGCTTCTAAAGATTCATTATCGAAGAAATGGCCTTGCTGTAGAATTTGGGGAGCTTTGTTTGCGGGTGTTAACTTAATGTTCACTTTTTATATTGGTTTCTGTCATGCCCCAGTTACTCACTGCACAATGGGTTGACCTGCTAACCAAAGGGCAATATTTTTATAACTAGAGACCGGATTTTATGCAAATGTGCATTTTGAACGGATGTAGGTATTGATGTCCCGATTTCATACAAATAATTTTTGAACTTAAATAAGTATTTTGGGTAGTTTTATGCAAATATAGACCGATCTAAACCATATACGACACGGATGTGGAAAAGTTTAACATAAGTCACTGTGTCAAATTTCTGCGAAATCGAATTATAAATGCGCCTTTAATGGGGCCAAGTCTTAAATCGAGAGATCGGTCTATGTGGCAGCTATTTCCAAATCTAGAAGGATCTGGACCAAATTGAAGTAGGATGTCGACGGGCCTAACCCAACACTGTCCCAAATTTCGGCGAGATCCGACAATAAATGCGACTATTATGGGCCCAAAACCTTAAATCGAGAGATTGGTCTATATGGCAGCTATATCCAAATCTAAACCGATCTGGGCCAAACTGAAGGCCTAACACAATTCACTGTCACATATTTCGGCGACATCGGACAATAAATGCGCCTTTCAAATCAAGTGATCGGTCTATATGACAGCTATATCCGAATCTAAAGCGATCTGGGCCAAATTGAATGAGGATATCGAAGGGCCTAACACAAATCACCGCCCCAAATTTTAGCGACATCGGATAATAAATGCGCCTTTTATGGGCCCAAACCTCTAAACCGAGAGATCGGTCTATATGGCAGCTATATCCAAATCTGGACCGATCAAGTTAAATAAGAATATCGAGGGGCAACAATTTCGGCGACATCGAACATATAGACCGATCTCTCTTAATCGATAGATCGGTCACCCACAAACACTAAGCCCTGAAAAAATATCAGCAACGTGCTTTTTTTTCATATATTGTATTTTAAACTCATATTGCCCTTGGCCTCAAAATTGAATATCAAATTCGTTTTCTAATCTCAATTACCATTCACTAAAACCCATTATTGAAAAAGCCAGCACATATGTTCGGTTTGGGATATGGGCCCTAAAAACTATCACTATCGGGCTCCACTGTCTTGAAGACCCAAATTATCTTGGTGAGCAAATACGTCCTACTTGGGGGTTGTTATGGTGGTGGGACGTCTCCTAGACAGTTGGTCCTGAATGTTGATGTCAGATTCCTTCTTCTACTTCCTTCATTTGAGCTCTATTTTTCCATAGTCGGGGAATGGGGCACCCACTCAGTGACATGGATTTGAATATATATATCAGATTCGTGTTCTATTCTAAAAAACCTCTTATTTAAGCCTCGTCAGCAAATAATTTCTATTTGGGTGGTGTTATGTGGGTTGGGGTGGCCCCATACACACTTTTCCCATACATTAATATCAGATTCGTGCTTTACTTCCAAAGATCTTTCATTTGAGTCCCATATTGCTATGGTCGTAAATTTATCTTTTTTGGGGTATGTTCTAGGGAATGGACGGCCCCCAAACACTTGGTCCCACATCTGGATACCGGATTCGTATTCTACACTCAAATACCTTGTATTTAAGCCCCATATCGCCCTGGTCAGGAAACAAGTCCTGTTTAGGGGCTGTTTTGGGGAAGAGATGGACCCCCAGAAACTTTGTCCCAGATTTGGATATCAGATTCGTATATTACTCGCAAATACCTTTCATTAGAGTCCCATATTGCCATGGTCGGTAATTATGTCCGATTTAGGGGTGTTTTGGGGGTTGGGGTGGTCCCCCAAACACTTGGTCCCACAATTGGATATCAGATACGTTTTCTAATCTTAAATACCTTTCATTTGAGTCCCATATTGTCGTGATTGGTGAATATATATATATATTTGGTAGGTTTCGGGGTGGGGCGCCCCCCCGCTCTAGATACCCCATCCAAAATTTACAAATGCAAATTTTGCCCATGAACATTCCACTAAGGAACAGGGGTAAACTTCTCACATATCGATGAGTGCAGTCCGATTCTAGTTTATGCTCAATGATAAGGGGCCTCCTTTTTATAGCCAAGTCCGAACGGCGTGCCGCAATGCGACACCTCTTTGGAGAGAAGCTTTACATGCCATAGTACCTCACAAATGTTGCCAGCATTAGGAGGGGAAAACCACCGCTGAAATTTTTTTTCTAATGGTCTCGCCAGGATTCGAACCCAGATGTTCAGCGTCATAGTCGGACATGCAAACCTCGGCGCTACGGTGGCCCTTCAAAATTTGGATACCAAATTTTGTTTTGTAGGTTGCTATAAGAGAGCACACAAAATTTCGCTTGAATCGCACCTCCCATCTCCGAGATCTAGCGTTTCTGAAAATTAGGGTAAGGGGGAGGGTCCGCCCCCTCTTCAGATATCAGTAGTAGTAGTACTCTATTTTCACCACGGGATCATCATATATAAGGAACACACAAACAAACACAAATTGATTTTTATATTGGGTTGCCCAAAAAGTAATTGCGGATTTTTCATATAGTCGGCGTTGACAAATTTTTTCACAGCTTGTGACCTGTAATTGCATTCTTTCTTCTGTCAGTTATCAGCTGTTACCTTTAGTTTGCTTTAGAAAAAAAGTGTAAAAAATGTATATTTGATTAAAGTTCATTCTAAGTTTTATTAAAAATGCATTTACTTCCTTTTAAAAAATCCGCAATTACTTTTTGGGCAACCCAATATATCGCCTTTGGAACCCATCCCCGGTTTGCATTATTGAGGCCCTAGTAGCCGTAATCTGTTTTAGTTTGTTTTTCCTTGTATTGTCTACGAAAGTTTATGCAAATAGCATTTTTACACAAGTTGCCATGGAATTTGAATTGCAATTAAATCATTCATAAGAATCAAATCAAAAATCAATTTTCATCCCAAATTTTAGCAAATTGTCCATAAAATTTTAGTTTCAAACTAAGTTCAATGCAATTTTATATTCAACTTAAATTTCTGCGAAATTTTCAATGTCCACTTTTTCCATGTTTCGTCAGAAATTTCTTTGAAAATCACAAAATAAAAACACTTCTTACGCTCTGTTGACTAAACCTTACACTGTGTGCTCAGCAAATGGTGATGGGGGGGGGGGGGGGGGGGGGAGAAGTGGCTAAATGCCCTGAAAGATGAACGTAAAATGTAAGGCCTACTAACAAACCAAGTTATCGTATTGGAGAACATATTTAGGAGTAGTAGAAAAAGTGAGTCCTGTAAATTTGCTTTCTTGTATGCGTATGGCAGTGTATGTGGAAGCTATGCTGCTGTGTGCTTCATTAATATGTCCATTGGGAATGGTAAAGGATCCATGAGATTAGTCGCACAAGTGCTGCTAATTACGAATGCTTTCGTCCTTTGTGGAAGTGTGCCACTCTTTCTTGGCCTGAGCTCACATTTTGAATACATGCACCAAGATCACCGAAGTAAGCTAAATAATGATTGTCTCTTACGAAACTCCAACGCCTTTTGTTTTGAGGCTTTGATCAAATAGTGGCTGGTATCCTTATGGGATTTGTTACATACAATGGTTTAATTAAAAGGTGTATTTGCTTTGGATATTAGCCCAAAAAGAACGGAATGAAAATATTGCACCTTCAAAATGTGTAGGCGTTAAAGGGGGATTTGTGGAAAATATGGAAATTTTACTCTATAATGTCAAAAACTCTGCATCTATTCTTTCTTTCATTATAAATCAACTTCGACGTTAAATACCAACTGTTGAGGGGTTTCGTTTATTGCATCAGGTCGTATGGCTAATAGTACAGATTTGAATTTGAACCTTTGAAATCTTATCTATTAATATACCGACTACGGCAATATGTTGCTCTAATGTTACTTTCGGGATTGGGGTATGAATCTGATATCTACTTTTGGGGCAAAGAGTTTGGCTACTCCAATCCACCACCAAATCCAAGAGAATGAAGTAGATCTAACATCCAAACTTTAATGGGCGGACCCTCCCCTTGCCCTATTTCCGACAACGCCAGATCTCGAAGATGGGTGGGATATCTAGGCGGCCGCCCCACCTTCAAAGCCACCAGCCAAATGGAATATAAACCAATAATGACAATATAGGACTCAAATGAAAGGTATTTGAGACCAGAGCACTAATCTGATATATGGGGATCCGTCTCACTCTCAAAAAGACCCCAGCATACCGGAAATATTTACCGACCATGGCAATATACGGCTCCAATGAAAGGTATTTGGGAGAAGAGCAGCAAATCAATATCCACATTGGTGCGAAATATCTGAAAGGCCGTACCAGCACCCCCAAACAGCACTTATTTCCTGACATGATTGTATAGGGCTCAAATAAAATTAGAGAGGGAACAAAGGCACAGCGCAGCGGGCCCTGTCCAGCTAGTCTATAATATAAAAATTAAATTGTTGTGGTAAAAAAATAGTATACCACAAATTTTTGGATATCCAAAGGGGGGCGGACCCTCCCACATATCACAATCAAAAAAAAAAAACGCCACATCTTGAAGAAGGGTGCACCGATTTAAGCGAAAGTTTGTATGCCACCTTATGGAACCCCAAAACCATGAAATTGGTAAAAAAAATTTTCGGGGTCAAATAACCTGGGGGGACGCCCCATCCCAAAACCCATCCTAACGGACATGTGTAACGATTGGGACAATATGGATATGAAATGAAAGGTATTTAAGAGTAGAGTACGAACTTGTGATACAGATTTCGCCCAAGGTGTTCAGGAGGGTGCCCCACCCTCAAAAACCCCCCCACCAGGACTCTTTCACTGCTTTGGGCAATATGGGTATCAAATGAAAGGCGTTTAAAAGTAGAGTACAAATCGGACATAAACATTTATTTCTTGTTGTCTTAGGGGCCACGCTTCCGTTTGTTTGTTTGTGTGTTCCTTATCGACTCGGAAACGGCTGAACCGATTTTCTTGAAATTTTCACAGATGGTGCATAATGACCCCGTGGTGAAAATAGGGTACTACATGTTTTGATACCTGAAGGGGGGGCGGACCCTCCCCCTAACCCCAAAAGTATTACCCACCAATAAAAGTTGACCGATCGGGACAAAATGGCATTCAAATGAAAGGTATTTAAGAGTAGAATTCGAATTTCATAACAAAAGTTGGGTCCAAGTACCTGGGGACCGCCCCAGCTCCAAAACCCCCTAAATAGGTTTATTTGACGATTATGACAATATGGGACTCAAATGAAAGGTATTCGGGAGTAGATTACAAATATGGTCAGGAAGTAGGAATAGGCTTTATAATTTATTGATAACGGAAGGGGGCATACCCTCCCCCTTACCACAAAAATACTACCCAAAAATAAAAGTGCACCGATCGGGACAATATGGGATTCAAATGAAAGGTATTCAAGAGTAGAGTACAAATTTCATAATAAAAGTTAGGTCCAAGTACCTGTGGGGCCGCCCCATCCCCAAAAGCCCTTAAAATAGGTTTATTTGACGATCATGACAATATGGGACTCAAATGAAAGATATTCGGGATTAGATTACGAATGTGGTCAGGAAGTAGGAATAGACTTTATAATTTATTGATAACGGAAGGGGGCGAACCCTCCACCGTTACCTTAAAAACACCACCCAAAATCAAAAGTAGACCGATAAGGACAATATGGGTATCAAATGAAAAGTATGCGGGAGTAGATAAGGAATGTAGCATACAAATTCATGTCGAAGTATAGGGGGTCACCCCAATCCCTACAAAAAAGCCCAAATTGGGAACATTAGCCAATTACGGATATATGGGACTCAGTTTGTTGGTTCCGTATAGATTGTAAAACGGCAGAACAGATTTTCTCGAAATTTTCGCATATTGTGTAGGTTGGTCTGGAAGGAAACATAGGTTTTATAACTTTTCGGTATCGGAAGGGGGACGGATCGTCCCCCTAATGCCAAAAACACAACCCAAAATCAAAAGTGGACCGATCGGGACAATATAGGTATCAAATGAAAGGTATTGGAGTGTAGAATACGAATATGGTATTAAAATATGGGTTCAAGTACCCATCGGGCCGCCCCCACCCCAAAACTCCCCCAAACAGACATATTGGGCGTTCATTTCAATATGGGGCTCAAATGAAAGGTAGTAGTAGTAGTATTTATTTTCATAATTCTTTATGTATACAATGTGTGGTAAGATTTTGTACAATATATAAATAAATACTTAATATTAATCTCTAAGACATGACATATTGTCGTTAGTCTGCATATGGGGTTTTGCTATTGTTATACATATATATACAGATAATATTCAGTTTAATAGTTGAATTCATTTATCAGATTTAGCCTGTATCTCATAGCCATTTTGGTGTATTTTGCAAGCCGTGTCCATTCTACAACTGCGCCATCAAGAAGACTTATTACTTCGTTTTCTGTTAATATTTCCTTGTTAAAATATATTTTCCTAATTTCTTTTAACACCGGGCACCGGCCTATGAAGTGTTCCACGTTTTCTATTTCCATTGTGTTGCAGAGCGAACATATTTCGGATCCATTGTTCCTGTATATATTACCATTTAGAATCGTTGTTTCTGTTCTGATCTGTAGTATGCATCTTATGTCTTCGATCTTATATGATGTTTTTAAATAGTTTGCTCCTTGCATAGGATCTAAATTTCTGTATATCCTACTTGTGCTCTGCTTTCTCGACATATATATATTATAATTCTTTACTCTTAGTGCTTGTAGCAGTTTAGTTCCGTTTTCTTTCCAAGTTGTTTTGTTCAGATTGTTTATTGACCACTCAATATCATGTTCCGCTCCCATTTCATTTAGGCGTTTTACCCAGGATAATTTGTTCTGCAGTATTTTCTTTGAAAGAAGAAATGGTAGACGAGATTCGTCGTACTCAAATAGAGTTTTAAACACATATCTTATGTTTAAATCTAGTGTAAATATATGTCCATTTTCGATGGAAGTTTCTAGCATTATGGCGTATGTTGGTATGCAATCTGGGAGATTAAGCATTCTCTTGATGAAATATGTCTGCAGCTTGTCAACTTCCTCAAAGTGTTTGTAACCCCATACTTGCGCAGCGTATGATTGTATTGATCTGCTAACGGCTAGAAAGAGTTTCCACTTAGATTGAAGTGGTACATCCTGTTTTTTTAGAAAGTCGTTCCATGTGCTATTTATACTAGTTTTTGCTGCTTGATTCCTTTTTTCAACATGCTTGCTAAAGCTCATGGATGGTGTTAATGTTACTCCTAGATAACAATATTCCGATGTTATCGTCACAGGATTCGATTTAAATGTCCAGTTTTCATTTCTGGCTATTCTCCCACCTTTTCTAAATACCATAATTTTTGATTTATTTAAATTTACTTCGACTGTCCATAGTTTACAATACTCTTCCAAGTTGTAGATCATTTGTTGTAGCACATTTGGTTCATCGGCTAGTATTACGATGTCATCGGCATATAGAAGTAATCTTACATTTAATCCATTTAGGTTAACTCCGCCTTCTAGAGTGTCATGCAGGTCATTTAGGTACAGAGCAAATAATAGCGGTGAGAGTAGGCATCCTTGTTTGACACCTGACGAAGTATTGAAGTATTCCGACAATTCATTTCCGGTCCACACTGCTGATGTTGTGTCTTTATAAACGTTTTCGATAAATCTTACAGCTTTCGTTGACATGCCTATCGATTGCAGTTTGAATATGAAATGAAAGGTATTCGGGAATAGATTTCGAATCTGGCAAACAAAATCAGATCGAAGTATAGGGGGTCACGCCAACCCTCAAAAACGCCATTAGACCCATTATGACTATATGATACTTGGCTGAACCGATTTTCTTAAAATTTTCAAAGATTGTAAAAGTGTGTCTGGAAAGAAACATAGTCTATATATGTTTTAGATATCGGGTGGAGGTGGGCCCTCCCCCTTACCCCAAAAATGCCAACCATATCCGAAAGTGGTCCGATGGTCCCAATAAGAGTATCAAATGAAAGGTATTGGAGACCAGAACACGAATATGGTATTCAAATTTGGGTCGAAGCAAAATGGGTCTTGCCGTCGAGGGGAGCGACCCTCTGCTCTCAATAAAAACATGTAGGGCGACCCAGAATATATTGTACTCAAATGAAAGGATGTGCCAGAGTGCCATCCCCCACCTCCTATCCTACCCAAAAAAAGGAGTTGAAAATAATATATGAAGGTCGATCATGATACGATAGGACAGCAACAAAAGGTCTTTGGTAGTAGAGTACACTTTTTACCCTCAATTTGGATGGACACAGGCGGACCTGCGGATCTTTAAAAATGTGATATCCCAAGTGGTAGCTTTGAAATATTACTTTGAATGTAGATAACTAAAACAACCAAAAAATTAGTTAGTGTGGATCTGAGTGAGACCCGTTGCCCTGAATAGCTTGATAGCCACCTTCGCAGTGCTTGACATTATAGGGCCAAACAAAATCATGCTATAGCACGATGTTGATATTTTTTCAGGGCTAAGTTCGTGGGTGGCCGCCCCACCCTAAAAACCCCTCAAGCTAGACATATTTGTGGGTTATGGCAATAAGAGGCTCAAATCTGGTATCTGTTTTATGGCCAAGTGTTTCATGGGTGTTTCTCACCCATAAACTCCCCCTAAACCATACACATATACCGATTATAGCAATATGTAGCTCAAATGCGGTTTTTATGAGTAGATAATGAATCTAATATCCACTTTCGGGGCAAAGGGTTTGGCAACTCTAGTCCACCACCAAAACCAAGAGAATGAAGTAGATCTAACATCCAAACTTTAATGGGCGGACCCTGTCCATGGTTAAATTCCACCATTAAAACATCCTTTGCCTACAAAGACAGAGCATATTCGAGGTGGAAGAGGTACAAAACCCCAGAACTATACGAGGAATTTCGTTCTGCACTACACTCGAAGAGGACATGGACAAGGTTATTCACGATATAGGTGTTGGAAGGTCAAAGACATCTGGGAATTATACGAACTTAACGAGACCCTCGTTAATATACCAACTGTTCAAGTTGATCCATCTTTCTATGGCACTCATGGTGTACAACTAGGTGAGGGAATTATCGAATTCAGATGCGTTACTCATGAATAGGTATTGACGAGTTTTGCACATCGGATCTGACGGTATTGACCCAAGGTTCATACGGATACTTCTCTCTCGCCTACTGCCAATTTTTACCTATATTTTAACACAATCTTGACTTCTTGTATATATGCCACTTCTTGGAATCATGCTTGAATTATTCACTTTCACAAGACCAAAACTGCCTGAAAGAGCGTTCCGAAGACTAGAAGAGGTCTATCGCTTTGCTGTCGCTGGCTAGAAAATACGTCTTGGACATAGTGCCCGTCATGACAGAACACTGTCTGATCGGAAAACATGCTGACAGGCTGCAGGTAACAACAACTTTTGCCGAAGCTGTGAGGATGTCGAAAAAGAAAAGACTTCAGAACACCTGCTGTGTGTGTCTCCCCAACTGGCAGTCAGAAGGAGTTCCACTTTAGTTTCTCATTTCTTTGGGAACTTGTCTCATATAGCGGGTGTGATCATTCGAAAGTTGTTAGGCTTTTTAAAGCGATGTGATGTGGGTCAACGGTAGGAACTAGAAGGCATCTTCCTTCTCCGGTTCTTGTGGTACCACAACGGACGAAAACGTCTAAGTGAGGCGGATGGTAGACTGCCATTTAAACCTAACCACAACTATCCGCTTTAGGATTTTAAGTCGTCCCAGCCCCGGCTGTCCGTCCATCCGTATGTAAAGCTTGCTAACTTTCGATTAAGTAAAGCTAGCCGCGCAAATGTTTCTTATTGAGATATGTCTCTAGCTCTCAAGAAACTAATTTCCTGATTTGACTTCTTGAGCTACAATAAAGCGTAAGTCTTATCCAATAAAGCCTATGGCTCCCAACACCCATGTAAACTTCGGCCCCAATCGGTCTCTAACCTGATAAAGTTTTCATATAAACTAATCTCCCCAACTTGACTTTTCGAGAATCTAGAGGGTTAATATTACCATCTAGGGGCTAGGCAAGATGTATATATATATATATTGTTAACTAGTCTCATTCCCAGTATAAACCTTTTCCAATTTATTCTCTTGGCTGGGCTACAGCATACATCAAACTCTTGCGTTGGCGACAAACGCTGTTTGGTGCCATAAGTTATGATTACATTGTTACAGCAAACAGAGAAAAAAAAGCGAATGTCTGCCTCCCAGTCTCACAGCGGATTTGCTGTAACAAAACTATTATCGTAACAATTCAAAGCTGTAGGCATTAAACTGACCCATGGCCTTTAGAGCATGTCAACACTTTGCCAATGTCACTGTTATTGTACAATTTTTGTTGCAGAACGCAACTTTGTTGTTACGCCTGCTGCTTCTTTGGCCTTGTGTTGTGATGCCCTGCAGCAAAAGATGTTGGTTATACTAAACGCGTTATGGAATTTGTAACAAATCGTTTCATTAGCCTGAAACCGTTTGGAGTATTCATACCCCATTTACTTCCGTCGTAGTGGGCTTCTGCGTAGATGTTTGTTTCACGCAAAATAAGAAGGACTTTTCCAAGGTCAGTTAAAAGTGCCTAGGGTCTTTTGACCTTCTGTACTCCTTACTTAGTTGTATGCATTTCATGGAGGTTCTTTCGCAATTCCTTCGTATGACCTTTGAATGCCTCACACCAAGGGATTTCTGCTGATAGCCTCCCTTCGCCAAGGGGGGTCAAATCGTGGTTGGTGTGGTGTATCTTCTGTGGCCTTCAGTTTTCCATTGCACACAATTTTTGATCATTAAACTCATCCCGAAAAAGAACTTAACTCTTACTTATAGAAGTTTCTTCAAGATTCGGCCTTATGTGTTTCTTCTACAGTTTCACCTTCACCGACTTTACATCATATGCGGACATAGTAACCCCTGTGTCACGGTGTCTCTTAAAATTAGTTGACTTTATCAATTGATACGTTTTCTTGCTGGTTGCTGGTTGCTTCCTTACCTTAAACCTCTGAGGGTTAGGAGCAAAAGTGAAAGGATTCTGAAATTAAGTTAGGCGCCCTGGTAGTCGAGTTGGTAGCATACTCGCCTTACCATTGCAGAGTTCATGGGTTCGATTCCACCATACGCCCTGGTCTGTCGCTACTGTGGTACCACAGTGGACTTCAAATGGTCTAAGTGAGTCTGTAAGGCACCGCCACTCTCACCTAACCTAACCCAGTTAAAGTTGAAAAAAGGC
This sequence comes from Stomoxys calcitrans, assembly GCF_963082655.1. Classification (NCBI taxonomy): domain Eukaryota; kingdom Metazoa; phylum Arthropoda; class Insecta; order Diptera; family Muscidae; genus Stomoxys; species Stomoxys calcitrans. The sequence goes on from NC_081552.1 coordinate 208,981,153, forward strand.
TCCCATTTTTTAGTGAGTATGGTGGGGTATCAATCATCGAGTATACGTTGTTCTAGATTTAAAATAGTCATCTTAGGAATCTCAATATTTTTCCAAAACACCTTATTTTAGATTTGTGAAGTAAGGCCTTGCCTTGCCGGAAAACCGAGCCATTCTCTACTCAAGGACTGCAGGCTAATAAGCCTCTCATCCTTCATTTGAAAAACTTTGAAGAGGCTAATTGACATATGTATTAGGGACCGTCTCGACCTATGCAACTCTCTGCTATGCAACTCTCGGTCGGTTGAAAGTGTTGATGATAACCTTCATGATGTGGTTATCTACATAGGGTGAACTTTTTGTGTGGACGACTTTACTTGGGCGACCTTCTTCTATACAGAAGGGGCTTTTAATAACGTGAACTTCGAGTCCATACATGGCGCTCTGGTGCCCGCCTTTTGTAAAATGGGTTGATATGAAGCTGAAAAGCCAGATTATCAACTCATCACTGGCAGGGAGCTCAAAGAGAAAGATTGTGACCAGAGGAACTTCGCTAGGAGGAATTTTATCTCCGCTTTTGTGACTTTGGAAGTTCAATAGGTCTGTGAGATCTATCGAAAGGGAGAGGGTGAAGGTCGTTGCCTAAGCGGACAACGTCGTCATCATATTAGGTGGCCGTTTCTTCTCTACTTTTACGGACCTTGTTCAGGGAGCTTTAAGAAAGCTGTTCGGATAAGCTTCAGTCATAAACCCCAGAAAGACTGAACTGGGCCATTTTACCAGCAAGAGGAAGCTGGGTCTTTTTAAAGGACCTGTACTGGATGGGGTGGAGCTACTGCTCTTTTCGGAGGCCATGTATTTGGGCGTGGTCCACGCCAAAAGTCACAAAAGAGGAATTTTTTCTCGTCTTTTGTGGCTTTTGAAGATCAATGGGACTGTGAGAGCTTTCGAGAGTGAGAGGGTGAAGGTCTTTGCCTAAGCGAATGACGTCGTCATCATGTTAGGTGGCCGTCTCCTCTCTGGATAGGTGAGAGCCAACTGGCTTGGCATAAATCCCAGAAAGACTGAACTGGTTCTTTTCACCAGCAGGAGAAAGCTGGGTGTTTTTAAAGGGCCTGTACTGCATGGGGTGGAGCTACCGCTCTCTTCGGAGGCCAAGTACTTGGGCGTGGTTCTTGACCAAAATCTAAAACCACGCCAAAGGCCACAAAAGAGGAATTTTATCTCCTCTTTTGTGGCTTTTGAAGATCAGTGGGACTGTGAGATCTTTCGATGGAGAGAGGGTAAAGGTCATTGCCTAAGCGGACGACGTCATCATCCTGTTAAGTGGCCGTTTCCTCTCTACTTTTAGGGACCTTGTTCAGGGAGCTTTGAGAGAACTGTCCGAATAGGTGAAGGCTTGGCATAAATCCCAGAAAGTCTGAACTGATCCATTTTACCAGCAGGAGAAAGATGAGTGCTATTAAGGGACCCGTACTGGATGGGGGGAACTATCGCAGTCTTCGGAGACCAAGTACTTGGGCGTGGTTCTTGACCAAAAACTAGAACCTCGTCAAGCTCCTGTAAGTGAGCTTTGCGAACATTGGTTATTTAAAGGCGCCAATAACTCGCATTGCCATATCGAGCATCATAGGCACTCAGCATTTAAGCAAGAGCAGGTGCCGCCTGGCCTTTCACTGAGACTCTCCACTCGATACGGCATTCCACTATCCACGGGTTTGGCATAAATCCTAGAAAGACTGAACTGGTCCTTTTCACTAGCAGGAGGAAGCTGGGAGTTTTTAAGGGATCTGTACTGGATGTCGCTCTTCGTCTGTCGCAATTCGATAGGAGGGAGTTGAGGCTTAAGGCCGTCCATGGTGCACTGGATGTTTACTATGGTCGTTTGGCCAATTCTCACCTATGGTTATCTGGATTGCCACAAAACATTGGACATTTGTGCCCTTCGCAGTACCTTACAGGGCAAAGCGGCATTGATCTGCTGATTTAAGTTCAGGGGCCCATAAAAGGCGCATTAATTCCCGAATATGGTGGACATCAGACTATATTCATGTCCGTGCCGAGTTTGCTCCATATGGGACCATATTTCGATACAGCTGCTCTTTATTTAAAAATGATGTCTTTTTCAAGGGATTAAACGAAAGGTGGTTTTCATATAAATACGAGGTGGTGGGCATCCAAAGTTCGGTCTCGCTGAACTTGATGCCTTTTTACTTGTTCTTCTTCTTTTTGTAGGAATGGAAATCGGTTACAGCAATTTAGTTTATGACTATCAGCATGACGACAATGATGTTATAATTCTTATTGACTTGAACACGCATTCTCATTTTACAACACAGCTATGCTGTCCATTTGAATGGTGGCAAGTAGAGATACTAAGCTGTGATGGTGGTGAAGGTGGTTGTGATGGTATTGGTGCTGGGGAATGGTAGGCCATAAGCTGCAGCACACAACACAAGCAATATCCATTAGTATCCACTGGGTCAGGGGAATATAAAAATGTAACGCTGAAAATGACCAAAAATGAATAAAATGTAAGTTTACTTGTCAAGCTGGGAGGCAAAATGTCATTTAATATCGGCACCAGCCATCAGTGAATGGCGCGAGCAGTGGGAGGTGACACATCCGTAATATCCATGTGCTACCGTAGCACATTCAACATCCGTCCATTCAGTTGCACTTAGGTTGACAAAAGAAAAAGGCTGTGTTATAAAAAAAAAATCGGATATTGAGCGGTTTTTTGAAGGGCGCTGAAACAAAGACACCAAGGTCAGTTTTATTTAGGATCTTGTGTTTGTAAATAGCGATTTAAACCAAATACCTAAAAATCTAAACAAAAAAGTAAAAGCGAGATAAATAAGGGCAGACTAACCACATTTTGTCAAGGTCAGGTGGAAAATATATGATTTGCTAGCCGCACCGGGTCCGTTCCGCTGCGCCTTCTTTTACTCTCTAAAATCTTTTAGGGTGGGGACACTTTGCCCTGAATGCGGATATCGAATTCGGACCATTTTAGGCTATGACGCTGAACACGTTCGAATCCTGGTGAGAACATCGGACAAAGCGGTGTTTTTCCCCTCTTAATGTTGGCGACATTTGCGAGGTACAATACCAAGCATGGTCATTTAAAAAATTTTCCCCAAATAGGGGTCACACTGCGGGACGCCGTTCGGATTCGGCTAAAAAAAAGGTGCCTTATCATCGAGTTTAAACTTGAATCGGAAAGCACTCATTGGTGTGTGAGAATTTGCCCTTTCTCGGTTCCTGGTGGTAATGTGCCTCCATAGGGTAATGTTCTCATTAGGGCAGGGATGGCACCTCAGACATGTAGACTCAAATATGGATGCCGAATTCGTGCTGCATTTTCAAATCCTTTCAATTTGAGCCCCATATGCCATGGCCGGTAAATATGAAGCGTTTGGAGGGTGTTTTGGGGCTAGGGCGTCCAACTGAACTTTGCACTGAAAATAGTTATCAAATTCGTTCTTTATTCCCAAAGGAAATGAAGTTCAGTTAAGGGGGTACTTTAGGGCGCACCTCAAAACGCTTGGCTCCAAAATTGGATATCAAATTCGTTTTCTACTCTCAAATGCCTTTTATTTGAGTCCCATATTGTCACAAATGGGTCAAATAACCCATTCGACGTAACTTTAGGGGAGAAAAAGCGCCACCTAGACTCAAACGCAAATTTTAATGTCATATTCGTAATCTACTCCCTAATACCTTTCATTTGAGTCCCATATAGCCATGGTCGACTAATATGCCCATTTGGGGGTATTTGGGGGTGGGCGACCTCCCATTACTTGTACCTAATGTTTTATGCCATATTTGTAATCTACTGCCTAAGACTTTTCATTTGAGCCCCATAATGAGTCCTCTGTTTTGAGGGGTTTTGGGGTTGGTGAGTTGTCCGCTGGTTACTTGGACCCAAATTTTAATACCATATTCGTTTTCGGGTCTCCAATACGTTTCATATGATACCCTTTTGACACCCTTATTGAACCACTTTGGGACATGGGTGGCGTTTTTGGGGTAAGGCGGAGGGTTCACCTCCACCCGATATCTAGAACTTATAAAGCCTATGTTTCCTTCCAGACAAACGTTAACAATCTATGAAAATTTTAAGAAAATCGGTTCGGCCAATTATCAAATAGTCATAATGGGTCAAATGCGTTTTTGAGGGGTGAGGTGACCCCCTATACTTCGATCTGATTTTGTATGCCAAATTCGATATCCACTCCCGAATATCTTTCGTTTGAGCCCCATATTGAAATGAACGTTCAATATGTCTGTTTGGAGGAGTTTTGGGATGAGGCGGCCCGACGAGTACTTAGACTCAAATTTTAATACCATATTCGTATTCTACTTTCCAATACCTTTCATTTGATACCTATATTGGCCCTGATCGATCCACTTTTGATTTTGGGTTGTGTTTTTGACATAGGGGGGAGGGTCCGTCCCCCTTCCGATATCGAAATATTATATAGCCTATGTTTCCTTCCAGACCAACCTCCACAATACGCAAAAAGTTCGAGAAAATCGGTTCTGCCGTTTTTCAGTCTATACGCAACAAACAATCCGAGTGCCATATATCCGTGATTGGCTAATGTGTCCATTTTGGACGTTTTTGCGGGAGTGGGGTGACCCCCCTTATTTCGACATGAATTTGTATGCCAGATTCGTTATCTACTCCCACATACTTTTCATTTGATACCCATATTGTCCCTATTGGTAAACTTTTGATTTTGGGTGGTGTTTTTGGGATAACGGTGGAGGGTTCGCCCCCTTCCGTTAACAATAAATTATAAGGCGTATTCCTACTTCCTGACCATATTCGTAATCTACTCCTGAATAACTTTCATTTGAGTCCCATATTGTCATGATCGTTAAATAAACGTTTTTTAAGGGGGTTTCGGGGCGGCCCCCCAGATACTTAGACCTTAGCTCCCATATAAGCCTTTTTTAAAGGGGTTTCGGTCAAGGTACTTAGACCTTAGCTCCCATATAAATCGATCTCCCTGTTTGACTTCTTAAGCCCCTGGAAGCTGAGATTTTTGTCCGATTTGGCTATAGTTTTGCACATGTTCTAAGTACGGTTCTAATCGGTCTATATCCTGATATAGCTCCCATATAAACCGATCTCCTGATTTGACTTTTTTAGCCCTTACAAGCAGCAATTTTTGTCCTATTTGTCCAAGGAATAAATTTGTTGAAACCCATATTGCCCAAAGCCGTAAAATTGTTCTGTTGGGTGGTGTTTGTTGGGGTGAGGGACCCCCCCCCCTGACATATAAGTTGATATTTGTAAGTGAAGTACCTACTCTTCTCTTAAATACCTTTCATTTGATACCCATATGGCCCAAAGCGCTAAAAGTGTTCTGTTGGGTGGTGTTTGTGGGGGGAGAGACCCGCCCGAGCACTTAGGCGAAATTTGTATACCAAGTTCGTACTCTACTCTTAAATACCTTTCATTTGATACCCATATTGCCCCAATCGGTAAACATATCCGTTCGGGTGGTTTTTGGGATGGGGCGTCCCCCCAGATTGTTTGACCCCAAAATTTGATGCCATCTTCGCGGTTTTGGGTACCATGAGGTGGCATACAAAATTTCGGTTCACCCATCTCCAAGATCTGGCGTTTTTGAAAATTGAAGTAAGGAGGAGGGTCCGCCCTCTCCCCTTCCCCCTTCAGATATCAAAAAAAATTAGTACCCTATTTTCAACGGGGGCTCAAACTCAAGCAGCTGTGAAAATTTCATCAAATTCAGTCATCACTTTGAGTCTATACGGAACAGACAAAGGGACTGAAGAACAACAAGGCAGCAGGAGCCGACGGGTTATCCACTAAACTATTTAAAACCGAAGGCGACCCACTGATAAGGCGTATGCATCAGTTTTTCTACGCAATCTGGATGGAAGAATTCATACCCGTTGATTGGAACCTCAACATACTATGACCCATACACAAGAAGGGAGAAAAGACGGAAAGTACCAACTACTTTCCGTCTTTTCTCCCATCTGTGAAAATTTCATCAAATTCAGTGCATCACTTTGAGTCTATACGGAACAGACAAAGGGACTGAAGAACAACAAGGCAGCAGGAGCCGACGGGTTATCCACTAAACTATTTAAAACCGAAGGCGACACACTGATAAGGCGTATGCATCAGTTTTTCTACGCAATCTGGATGGAAGAATTCATACCCGTTGATTGGAACCTCAGCATACTATGACCCATACACAAGAAGGGAGAAAAGACGGAAAGTACCAACTACAGCGGAATAAGTCTCCTGCCCATCGCATACAAGATACTCCTGAGCGTACTGTGTGAAAGATTAAAACCTGAAGTCATTGAGATAATTGGGCCCTATCAACGCGGCTTTAGACCTGCAAAATTCGCTGGAAAAACCCGAGAAGGACAAATCATCACCTTCCATCTCTTTGTTGACTACAAAGCCGCTTTCTATACCCTTTTACGTTGAAAGGTATTTCAAGCCATGTCTGTGTTTAGTATGCCTGCAAAACTAATGAGACTCTGCATGATGCTGATACCCGTTCCTCAGTAACAATAGGAAAGAATCTCTCCGAACCATTTAATACCAAACGAGGTTTCAGAAAAGGAGACAGCCTATCGTGTAATCTCTTTAATATCCTGCTGGAAAAGTTCATACGAGATGCAGATGTGAATAGATATGGCACACTAATCACAAGAGAACACATTCTACTCGCCTATGCCGACGACATCGACATCATAGGTCGGCCGGCGGAAGTAGTAACTGCTGCCTTTGAAAGAATCGAAAGAAAGTCAGTGAAAATGGGTCTGGCAGTAAATGGAGATAACACGAAATGGATGGCTTCAAATCCCAAAACGCCTTGCACACCCGATCAGATAAAGAAAATGGAGAAACTTGGGAACCACAACTTTGAGATAGTAGGTAACTTTATCTACCTACCTGGACTAAGTAACCGGTTTAGAAACAAGGCCACCTCTCGACGGACGAAGATTACACTATACAAGACACTGATACTACCCGTGTTGTTATATGGTTCTGAAGCATGGGTACTTGTGAAAGCAGACGAGGCAGTGCTTGGAGTGTTTGAGAGAAAGATTCTTTGTACAATATATGGACCATTTTGCGTTAATGAAGGATATAGGCATCGTATGAACCAAGAGCTGTATGACGACGATAGCCTAGTTCACCTAGACACCTATCAAAATACAACGGCTGCGTTGGCTAGGTCATGTAGCCAGAATGGATGAAGAAGCCTCAGCAAAGAAGTCTTTTGAAGGCAAACACGGTGGTACACGCAAACCGGGAAGACCAAAAACCCGAAGGAAAGATCAAGTGGTGGGAGACACCTTGAAACTTAGTGTCAGAGATTTTAGAATGAGCGCAGAAGATCGAGGCGCTTGGAACGCTATTCTACGTTCGTCTAGTTGAACAAACGTTCTGTCTTAGCCAGTTAATGTAAGTAAAGTTATCCGACATGAAAACATGCTGATAGACTTAGGGTTACAAGTAACGATCTCTGCAGTTAAACGAAATAGCGTTGCTAATTTTGTCATGGGAACTCCATACAATTTCAGAGGTTATACTTTGCTGAACTGGTGCCTTCACTCAAAGTAAAAAAATTTCCACCTTTCAGATCATGGCCCCCAAAATATATCCACTGCACAATGGAAATTGTTGCACACCTAAAAGTTAGGAATTTTTGGCCTATAGGAATTATATGCTGCTCCCATCAGAGGCTATGCGATATAACAAGGGACTAAATTTCCTAGATGAGCCTCTGGGACCAAAAGCCCCTACGACCTATTGTACTTAAAAGATAATAGAAACTATGAATACCAACCGGGTTTGTGTCAATCGGCTTCCATCACTCAAGTCGCACTTAGGAAAACGTTAAAGAATTTATGATTTTTCTTTCATTTTATGACAGAACATCAGCTCTCCACGCCATTGGAAGCGCTGCTTCAACATTCACTCTGCTCTGGACATAGTGAATGGTGAGTGAGTGAGTGGCATTGTAGGCAATGGTATGGAGTGCGAATTGGTTGCTGTTATGGGGCACAAGGACAGATGGACGCATGAATGGTTGGATGGATGGAAATTATTGTTTGATTTTATTTCACATTTTATGTCCGAGGCATTTTTTGTTCCCTTCTTTTGGTGTTCCTTTTATTTTGCACTCCAAACACTTAACGCAACTGAGTGGGCTGTGGCAAATGAATTACAGGGCTTCCTTTTTGGGAATTCGTTTTTCCTCTTTTGTTCGATGTGAAATGGAAATGAGAAAAATATTTGTGTTGTCGGTTGCCAACAAAGAAATGCAAATCAGGAATCTTTTGTTTGCTTGCCTAGGAAAGGAGAGACCATAGAAAACATTTCGCACATTTTTTCATTAAGTTTTTTGCACAATTCACACAGAAATAGTTCGTTTGTCCGTTCGTTCGGAGCGAAAAAAAAAAAACAAAAAATAAATGTGAACAAGTAAAAAGGCATTAAGTTCGGCCGGGCCGAACTTTGGATACCTACCACCCCGGGTATATATGAAAAACCCCTTTCGGCACAATCCGCGGAAAATTGGATAATTTATGCACCCAAATTCAACACGGATATTGAGTGGGCTAATAAATAAAGGGTGATTTTTTTGAGGTTAGGATTTTCATGCATTAGTATTTGACAGATCACGTGGGATTTCAGACATGGTGTCAAAGAGAAAGATGCTCAGTATGCTTTGACATTTCATCATAAATAGACTTACTAACGAGCAACGCTTGCAAATCATTGAATTTTATTACCAAAATCAGTGTTCGGTTCGAAATGTGTTCAAATTTTGACAAATTTTGTTCAGCGATGAGGCTCATTTCTGGTTGAATGGCTACGTAAATAAGCAAAATTGCCGCATTTGGAGTGAAGAGCAACCAGAAGCCGTTCAAGAACTGCCCATGCATCCCGAAAAATGCACTGTTTGGTGTGGTTTGTACGCTGGTGGAATCATTGGACCGTATTTTTTCAAAGATGCTGTTGGACGCAACGTTACGGTGAATGAACACATTTCGAACCGAACACTGATTTTGGTAATAAAATTCAATGATTTGCAAGCGTTGCTCGTTAGTAAGTCTATTCATGATGAAATGTCAAAGCATACTGAGCATCTTTCTCTTTGACACCATGTCTGAAATCCCACGTGATCTGTCAAATACTAATGCATGAAAATCCTATCCTCCAAAAAATCACCCTTTATAAGTCACTGTTGAATTTTGTATTTAAAATTTCAACCAAATCGGGTAATAAATAATGTTTTAATGAGCTTCAGGCCATTAATCGGTCTATATGGCAGCTATATCGAAATATAGTCCGATCCGAACCATATTTGGGACGGATGTCGGGAGGCCTTAAACTACTTACTGTCTTAAATTTCAACGAAATCGGTTAAAAAATAAAGCTTTTATCGGCTTTAGACCCTTTATCGGCAGATCGGCCTATATGGCAGCTATATCTAAATATAGTCCGATCTGAACTATATTTGAGTCCGATGCTGGTAGGCTTAAAACTACTCACTGTTTTTAATTTCAACGAAATCGGTTAAAAAATAAAGCTTTTATCGGCTTTAGACCCTTTATCGGCAGATCGGCCTATATGGCAGCTATATCTAAATATAGTCCGATCTGAACTATATTTGAGTCCGATGCTGGTAGGCTTAAAACTACTCACTGTTTTTAATTTGAGCGAAATCGGTGCAAAAATAAAGCTTTTATGGGCTTTAGACCCTTTATCGGCAGATCGGTCTATATGACAGGTATATCTAAATATAGTCCGATCTAAACCACATTTAGATCCTATGTTAGGAGGCGTAAAGCTACTCAATTTTTCAAATTTCAGCGAAATCGGTTAAAAAAATAAAGCTTTTATGGGCTTTAGACCCTTTATCGGCAGATCGGTATATATGGCAGCTATATCTAAATATAGTCCGATCTGAACCATATTTAGGTCGGATATCAGGAGGCTTAAGATAACCCTCTGTTTCAAATTTCAGCGAAATCGAATGAAAAATAAAGCATTTATGGACATTAGACCCTTTATCGGAAAATCGGTCTATATAGCAGCTATATCCAAATATGGTCGGATTTGGCCCGTTCAAGAACTTAACCAGCGTGCATCAAAAAGACGTATCTGTGCCAAATTTCAACTTAATATCTCAATTTTTGAAGGCTGTAGAGTGATTACAACAGACGGACGGACAGACACACGGACATCGTTAAATCGTCTTAGAATTTTACGACGATACTTTGTAGGATCGAAAATTGATATTTTGATGTGTTGCAAACGGAATGACTTAATGAATATACCCCCTATCCTACGGTGGTGGGTATAAAAAAGGTAGGCAAACAATATCCGCACGCATAAAAAGCTTGATGCTGCTGCTGCTGCTTCATCGAAACCCAAAGTAGCACTTATGCAAATATTGCCCGCACCTGTAGTAGCCGCTAAATGGGCCAAGCATAACATTATGGAGTATAACGAGCGTATTTGTGTCCGATGTTCCCAATCAAGATGCACAACAATGGAGCCGTTTTCTTGGAATAATATGGAAAAATCTAGGATTTCCTCGTCACTTTGCAAAAACAAAGAGAATTACTAAGAAACATTGTAGATAAATAGATTCAGAACAGCGGAAATTTTCCATTTCATTTAGGGAAACTTTTAACGCCATTTTGTAATAAAACAAAGAAAAACAAATTTTTTTCTTTCAAAATTAGTTTAGGTAACCACCAAGTCATTTTTATTCAAAAGTTTTTCATTTTGTCAATAGAATACTTGAATTCTAATGGGCTTTTAGAAATTTGCAGGTACTTGAAGCAAATAAGGACGGGGTTAAATCGCTGACCTTTTGATACCCTATACCTCATTGAGTATACAGGCTAAGTCGTCGATGTTAAAATTTGCTTAAATCTAAAATGCAAAGAAAATCTCCGATCATTGAGTTCGTCTCGAAAGAGAAACAAACAAAAATTGTAAAATTTAATGATCTTCGTCCTAACAGGAAAAAAAATTGAAAAATTAAAAAAATTCGGCAGAGCCCGGCCGGGATTCGAACCTGCGCACACCTTGCTCCGTTGCCGTTGTCTAGCGTTCGAAGCCATCAATACAACTTCCAACAGATGCACAGAATCGAGAGTACTACGAAAGTAGTGTAATTGTCGCAGAAAAAAAAAATCTGTCATTATACAAAAACACATGCATTGGGAAAAAGTACAGCTGATAGACAGGGTTGTCGAGCGTGGTTAATGTGGTAATTGTATCAAAGAGGCGTTTCGCAATTAGTACGATTCAAACATAACATACCAACGCACGGCCCTTGAAGCCATCACACCTAATATGAAAAGTCTTCTAACCAATGACAAAACGCGTTCTATAGCGGTTGGTGTGTGTTGCTTTCTATGGGATCATTGAGCTCGTTACGCAAGAGAAACAAACAAAAATTAAAATGAAGAATTTTGACTAAAATTCGCACATATTGTGGCTGTCAAGGAGGAACTAGCAAAGGCCCTTAAAGTGAAAATCGGGAGATAAATATATATGGATGCTTTATCTAGAGATCGCTCTATACGACTCGATCGGATACTTTTCAGGCTTCAGTGACGGGATCACTTCTCCTATCTTCCTGACATGGGCTGCTATGAGAGTGTTCATAAACAGGTTGAGGACAGTTGTAAGCTACTCATGACATGGATGACTTGTCCCCACGGATGTTGTTGTTGTAACGGTGTGTTGGGTTGTTCTTTCCGTGATCTGCTTGGTCCTGTTAAACATCCAGACCCAGGAACTCTGTGACTAAGGTGGGGCGTGCCAAGAGCGATAAGGGCTGGGACCACACGAAACAGGTAACGTATGTTGTGTGGTCCCTGAACACAATCGAGACATACAACTTGCACGTCGGCATCAATCCTTGCTCTGTAGGAGTTGAGGCGGCTGCATCTGCCGGATGGTAATTGAGCCAGAACTACTCTGGTTTGTCGGGGTAGGTCAATTTCTTCAGGTGCAATGGGAGGCGGTCGTTCTCCAAGGACTACATTCACCCAGTAGCCAATTACAGCATCTGCTACCGTGTCTGCATGAATGTTGTTTAGACCTGCTTGATATGCCGCTTGATCTAGAGGTTCTCTCTTGTGGCACTGTACCTCACGCTCTAGATCATGTGAATCGACCTTTAGACTTCTGGGCGGTTGATGCCCATCCACAAGATGAATGGTCCTGCGATAACTGCTCAGAGGGTATTGCTTGGACAGCATGTAGTTATGTTTTCACACGGGAAGGATCTTTGCCACCTAATGAAGGTGACCACTTCAGAACTGAGGATACAGCCCGTCGCAGTTTTAAGAGTGGCATTCTGACAGATCCGAATATTATTCCACTGCGTGTCGCAAAGCTGACGAAACCACACTGGCGCTGCATAACTTACCACAGACCGGCCAATTACTTTGTACGTGGTCAACAAGATTTCTTTGTCAGCATCCAAACGTAACACCAAGTATTGTGGGACACTTGATGGTCGGTATTGTTACAAAATCGACCATCACATTCAGCTCCCCACCCACCTCATGCCTTCCTGTAGGCAATAATGTGGCTGAAGATTCGGTGGCGGATATCTTCAGATTTCTTGCAGCGAAATATAAGGTAAGTTCGTTGAGGTAGACGTTCAACCTATCGCAGATGGGTGAGGGGCCTGATGCCATGATCCTACAATCGTCCTGATGCCATGATCCTACAATCGTGGAATGGAGGATAGGTGGAGGTTAAACAGTGCCGGAGATATCACACCACCTTGGGAAACTTCCTGTTTCAATCTACGCTGCTTCGACTTCTTATTCCTAAATTCCCCAAATGACTGGCGACCACACAGATAATTCGCGACCTATCGTTTCAGGCCTGGCTGGAGGGACGTGTTGACGATGTCCTCAAATAATTTGGCATGGCTGACCGTGTCGAATGCTTTCGATAGGTCCTGTGCCACGGGGACCGTCCTATATCATGGCCTGAGCTGACTGAAGCCACGGCAAATGTGTGCGGTGATGGCAGTTGTTGTGTTATGCAGTCTTCGAAAACCATGTTGATGCTCGGCGTATGAAAATTCTCCTACGAGGTTCGGGAGGAGTAATGCCTCAAGCGTCTTTGCCACTGGTGAGAAAAGGGAGATCGGTCTGTACGACTCCCCCAAACTCGGGTCTCTTCCAGGCTTCAGTAGCGGGATCACTCTGCCCATTTTCCAGACATCGGGATCTATAAGAGTGTTCAATGAGAGGTTGAGGACAGTGGTAAGGTACTCAACTCCAGGTGAATCCAGATTTTTCAGCATCAATGTAGAGATTCCGTCGGGGCCCAACGTCTTGGAGGATTTGGCGCCACGGATGACATTTGTAACTTGTGATGGCTGTTCATCGGCTTGGAGACCACGATTACGGCGAATGGCTCTCCTCCTTGCCCTGTCTCTCTCGGGACTCTCTCGCACAATAAATTGACGCTTGAACAACCTGGCGCATCTCTTCGGATCAGTCACGGTTATTTCGCCAAAAGTGACAGAGGTCCTGTCATCCCGTCTATCGGGGTTCGAGAGTGACTTAACCGTAGACCAGAGTTTGCCTACACCGGTGCCTAAGTTACATTGCTCCAAGTGTTCCAGCCACAAATTCCGCTTATGTTCGTTGATTACCCTATTTATTTCACATAGTCCGACGTCGGGGGGGTCACATAGTCCCTGGATAGGATAGGCTCCGGATCCACGATGTGACGCTGACATGTGTTACTGGGCATGAAGGGATTACAGGAAATGGGAGGGCTGACGAGTTCGCCAGAAAGTGTTCGTCTGTGCCGGGCGAACCAGTCATAGGTCTTGCCTACGTGCCATTTGTCGATGAGATGGCCAGGGCGTCGTCGGTGGCGTGTTAGGACTCAGTAGATGGTTGCCGAACTGCGAAGGCGCTATGGCCGATCATTGACCGGAGGAGGACGAGGGAGTTGCTGGCGTTCGGTAAGAGGTCGATGAGTACTTTGACAGGGGTCATAACCGAAAACTGTGCCATAGGCCGCATGGCGCCGCGCATGGAGATACCGCACAAAGAATTCTGTAGGAGTTGCCTCGATGAGGATGAGGAAGAGACTATTGAGCACTTGCTGTGTTCCTATCCGGGTTTGCAGAGACGTAGGCTCTGCTTTCTAGGGAGCATTTCTTCTGCGATTTGCGTAAACTTTCGAACGTTTCTCTGGTATCTCTCCTGGGTTTTGTCGAGGGAAAAGGATGGTTCCGATGGGGGGCTGCCACAGGCTCCGGCGTAGGTAGGTCCGTGCTTGCGTAGGGAAGGGCGGTTCTTCACCTCCCGCTCGGGTTTCTTCACTCCTCCTTTTTCTTTTATTCGTACTAGAGGTTGTACGAGGTCTAACATTTTCTTTTTTCTTCCCTTTTTCTCATGGATACCACAATAAGTCAAACTGGCTTCCGAGTGAAATCACCTTTGGTGGGCAAACCATTCAACCTAACCTAACCTAGATATAGCTCCCATACATATGTTCATCCGATTTTGAGAAAAATTGCAATAAAGTGCTCATTTGTTAACCGATTCTCTCAAAATTTGGCAGGAAGGATTTTCTTATGACCCTCGACATTACTGGTGAATTTCATAAAACTCGGTCCATTTTTAGATAAAGCTCTTATGTATATATATATATATATATATATCTCCCGATTTTCAGTTGTATGGTCACTGCAAGCGCATTTGTTGACCAATCTTGCAAAAATTCTGTACAACGCTTTCCTCGACGACTTTTACAACATCTAAAAAGTTTGCTCGAAATCGGTTCAGATTTAGATATAGCTGTCATATATGTATATCGCCCGATTTTCACTTCTTTGGCCACTGCGAGCCCATTTAATGACCAATCTTGCCAACATTTTGCACAACGCTTTGTTCGACAACTTCTACAAAATCTAAAAAGTTTGCTCGAAATCGGTTCAGATTTAGATATAGCTCCCACATATATGAAATTTCATTAACAATTCAACTATTTTTTCCTCTTCTTTACAGATACTTTCGATGGTGAAGATTCATATGCATCATTACACGTACCCACGTACGTATAATTTTTGTTTATTTTATAAAATTGACTTGTTGAGCTTCTAGAAGCGCCATCTCTATTCGAGTTTGTAGGAGTTTGGTAACTTTATTTTATTATGTGGCACCCAATACACTGTTCCAACTATTTTAGTCTTTTTTTTAGCGCTTACAGTGCAAATGAGGCTAACGTAGCGCAGGGATAAGCGTGTTTGCCTATGTATCTGAGCGCCTGGGTTTGAATCCTGGCGAGAATATGAGAAACATTTTCAGGGGAGGCGACATTTATGAGGTACTATGTCATGCATAGAAGTCATGTAAAAAAATTCTCCCCATAGAGGTGTCGCACTATGGCACGCCGTTCTTCGACTCGGCTATAAAAAGGAGATCCCTTATCATTGAGCTTACACTTGAATCGGAGAGCACCCATTGATATGCGAGAAGTTTGCCCCTGTTCCTTAATGAAATGCTCTTGGACAAATTTGTATTTGGCAGCTGTATCCTAATATAGCTCGATTATGACCATACTCGCGATACGACTGTCAAAGTGTCTACTAGAACTCATTGTGTTGAATTTCCGCGAAATCGGTTAATAAATTCACCTTTTGTGGGCCTAAAACTTTTAATCGAGAGATCGGTATATATGGCAGGTATATCCAAATGTTGACCTATTGGATTGCCCAAAAAGTAATTGCGGATTTTTTTTAAATAAAGTAAATGCATTTTTAATAAAACTTAGAATGGACTTTAATCAAATATACTTTTTTACACTTTTTTTCTAAAGCAAGCTAAAAGTAACAGCTGATAACTGATAACGCCGACTATATGAAAAATCCGCAATTACTTTTTGGCAACCCAATATTTCTGCCGTATTCAACAGGGCTGTTATTGAGGCTAACTCATCGGGCTTTTGCTTTCAGCGAATTTGGACAATAAATACGCGTGTTATGGGCCCAACGCCTTAAATTCAAAGACCGGTCTCTATGGCAGTTATCTTCTCTTATATATAAAACTATCCGAACCGGGCCCGCTCCGCTGCGTCTTCTTTAACTCTCTAATATCTTTTTAGGGTGGAAACACTTCGCCCTGAATGCTGGCATTGAATTCGTGCCATTGTAGCCTATGACGCTGAACGCGTTCGAATCCTGGCGAAAACACCGGACAAAGCGGTATTTATCCCCTCCTTATCCTTAATATTGGCGACATTTGGGAGGTACAATATGCCCATTAAGGGGTTTTTGCGGATGGACGACCTCTCATTACTTGTACATCATGTTTTATGCGATATTTGTAATCTACTGCCTAATACTTGTCATTTGAGTCCCCTTTTGAAATGGAGGCCACCGTAGCACAGAGGTTAGCATGTCCGCCTATGACGCTGAACGCCTGGCTTCGAATCCTGGCGAGACCATCAGAAAAAACAAAAAAAAAATTTAGCAGTGGTTTTCCCCTCCTAATGGTGGCAACATTTGTGAGGTACTATGCCATGTAAAACTTCTCTCCAAAGAGGTGTCGCACTGCGGCACACCGTTCGGACTCGGCTATAAAAAGGAGGCCCCTTATCATTGAGCTTAAACTTGAATCGGACTGCACTCATTGTTATGTGAGAAGTTTGCCCCTGTTCCCTAGTGGAATGTTCATGGGCAAAATTTGCATTTGCATTGACATAAACTTAGAGTATATCTGTTTAGAGGAGTTTTGGGGTTGGGGAGGCCCTCTGGGTACTTGGTCTCAATTTTAATACTATATTCGTTTTCTGGTCTCCAATGCCTTTCATTTGATACCCTTATTGTGCCCATCGGACCACTTTCGGATATGGGTGGCATTTTTGGGGTAAGGGGGAAGGTCCGCCTCCACTTGATATCTAAAAATTATATAGCCTATGTTTCCTTCCAGACAAACGTACACAATCTATGAAAATTTCAAGAAAGTCGGTTCAGCGAAGTATCATATAGTCATAATGGGCCAAATGCGTTTTTGAGGGGTGGTGGCGTGACCCCCTATACTTCGATCTGTATGCCAGATTCGATATCTACTCCCGAATACCTTTCATTTGAACCTCATATTAAAATGAACGTCCAATATGTCTGTTTGCGGGAGTTTTGGGGTGAGGCGGCCCGATGGGTACTTAGACTGAAATTTTAATACCATATTCGTATTCTACTCTCCAATACCTTTTATTTGATACCTATATTGTCCCGATCGGGCCACTTTTGATTTGGGGTTGTGTGAGGGGGAGGGTCCGTCCCCCTTCCGATACCGAAAAATTATATAGCCTATGTTTCTTTCCAGACCAACCTACACAATATGCGAAAATTTCGATAAAATCGGTTCAGCCGTTTTTCAGTCTATACGGAACAATCAAACCGAGACCCATATATCTGTGATTGGCTAATGTGACCATTTTGGGCGTTTTTGTGGGGGTGGGGTGACCCCCTATACTTCGACACGAATTTGTATGCCAGATTGGTTATCTACTCCCGCATACTTTTCATTTGATACTCATATTGGCCTTATCGGTCCACTTTTGATTTTGGGTGGTGTTTTTGGGAACGCCGTGCGGGCCCCTTCTTATTGAGCTTAAACGTGAATCGGAGAGCACTCATTGCCCCTGTTGCTGAGCAACATGCATGAGCAAATTTGCATTTACAGAGCACAGGTCTCCGATCATTTGGTGAATGTTAGAGTTGCCGTTTGAAGAAGCTAACAGAAGGATCCGCTTAAAAGTAGATTTAACTTGACCCAAGTTTTAACCTAGTATTGAAGCTTCAAATCCCTCTAAGTAGGGTAGTTATTTTGCCTTTTTCAGGGGGAAACCTGGCAAAAGGTCGGAAAAAGGACTTCAGCAAATATTTCGATGACCACAAAAAAGTCTTTTCCCACCGCTGAAACAAAAATTGTAATATTTGGACCCAAAACTTCGAAGTCCCATAACTTTGTACATGATTTTTTTCGACATGTGGCAAGTTAAAGATTTGTTTTCATAAATCAGCATATCGGTTGCCTGGCGTTGTTTATTCATAATTTCATTATTTTAATGAGCGTAAACCCCAACGAGTAACATAAAAACTCTCCCCACGATTAACAATTTTCCGCATTTTAAAACTTGCACGGATGGTCGGGCAACTGATTTACACTTGCAGTTAGGGGCATTTACTTAGCACCACTTTGGTTTGGATTCCGATCACCGGCTATTGCAAAATGCTTGGTATTTGAAAGCATTTACAGGTGCTTCGCACATTATACTGCAGTTTGTGGGAAAGTTTAAAGTACTGACCTGTTATAGCACCAGCTATTCAACTCGCTATCTTGTGGATTGTGCTGAAATTTTGCCTGAGGTGTTTTGTTATGACTTCCAACAACTGTGCTAAGTATGATTTAAATCGATATAGCTTCCATATAAACCGATCTCCCGATTATACTACTTGAGCTCAAGAAGGTACAATTCTTATCTGATTTGGCTGAAAGTTTCCACATATTGTTAAGGAATGACTTCCAACAGCTTTGTCAAGTACGGCCTTAATCAGTCTATAACCCGATATAGCCGCCATATAAAGCGATCACCCTCTACCAGACTTCTTGCGCGTGTAGAGGATGTAGTGCTTATTGGCATTTGTCTTCAATCTTTGGATGTCAAAATCGATTCCACATACGAACAGTTCGGGCGAAATAAGAATTCTCTCTATAATGCATTGTGTGGTCCGCTGGTCAATCAATAACAAACGGGTGAGAGTTCCTGGAATGTCTAGTATCCTTGACATACATCCTTACAGCAGGAATAAGAAGACGAATATCAGACGAACACACACCATGAAAGTACCGATAGAACAGCGCCCAACAACCCACATTGCGACGATGATGAAGGGAGGCAATAGAGTTGGATACCCCACTGTCCCTAAACAACGCCATCGCTCTCCTCTGTATACGGTCCAGTAGCTCCAGGGATGATTTTGAAGCTCCAGCCCATACATGTGAGTTGTACTCCATTTTCGGCCTTATGAAAGTGATGTAGATGTTAAGAAAATCAGACGGAGTGAAGTAATTCTTACACCGTTTAAGGAAGCCTAAACACTTGAATGTTTCTTTCGACACTTCAAATACATGTTTAGCCCAATGGACATCACTTTGTATTTTCATGCCCAGAACATCAAATGCCTCTGAATGCTCAACATCTACACCGTTGATAGACAAAGATGATCGTAAAGGGTCAGCGAATCGTTTGTGTGACAACAAGCACCACTGAGTGTCCATAACCCGCCTCTTGTCCTCAATCTCTCGAAGACTTGGCCTATGGTCGAATGAGAACGAATGACAGAGATTACTGTCATCCGCAAATGAGTAGATCGGATTCGATGTCTGACCCAAAAGATCGTTGATGAAAATTAGAAAAATAGAAGGAGAAAGAACAGAGCCCTGGGGTACACCTGCGGTCAATTTGTACTCATTAGATGAGAACCCAATAGTGCGATCTCTGAGAAAACTCGTAATAAATCGAACGAAGCCATTACCGAACCAAATGCGACAAGCTTTGATAGAAGTGCACCGTGCCAGACCCTATCAAATGCCTTGGAGATATCCAGAGCCACAACCTTACTCTCTCCAAACTGGTGGATTGAGCGACTCCAACGTTCCGACAGAAATGCCATGAGGCCACCAATAGAGCAATTTCTGCGGAACCCATACTGTTGGTCGCTAAGAAGGCCATTGGACTCTAAATACCTCACATGATGGTGATTGACCATGCTCTCCATTACCTTGGAGAGAGAGCGGAGCATATCGCAATTGGCCGATAATTCGCAGGATTCTTTGCCTTCCAACGCGCCGGGAAGACTGCCGCACGGTAGGCAAGATTGAAAAGTTTGCGTAATGGACGAGCGAGCGGCGAAGAACACTTGCGTAAGACAAGTGTTGATATGCCATCAAGAACCCTTTTAACTCCACGAGTTGGAAAAAATATTTGGGCATGATGCCAGATACATTTTTGATTGGTGGGAGTGGTTGATTGCTATCCGGCAGGGAAGAGTTCCCTGCAAATTAATCAGACATCAGGTTAGCCTTATCAACGGGGTCCGTGAACGTTTGATCGTCCTTAACATGCGTGGGAATAGATGAAGAACTACACTTCGCCCTGCATGCGGATATCAAATTCGTGCCATTGTAGCCTATGACGCTGAACACGTTCGAATCCTGGCGAGAACATCGGACAAATCGGTGTTTATCTCCTTTTTAATATTGGCGATATTTGAGCACTGCGGGACTCGGACTCGGCTATAAAAAGGGTCCCCTATTATTGAGATTAAACTTGAATCGGAAAGCACTCACTTATGTGTGAAAATTTGCCCCTTCTCGATTCCTGGTGGTAATGTTCTTCCTTAGGTTAGTGGTCTCATTAGGGCAGGGGTGCCACCTCAGACATTTTGACTCAAATGCGCTTCCAAATCCCTTTGATTTTGAGCCCCACATTGCCATGGTCGGTAAATATGAACCATTTGGAGGGTGTTCTGGGGCTGGGGCGGCCAGCGACACTTTGCACTGAAAACAGATATCAAATTCGTTCTTTATTCCCAACGGAAATCAAGTTCAGATTACGGGCAGCTTTAGGGCATACCCCAAAACAGTTGGTTACAAAATTGTATATCAAGTTCGTTTTCTACTCTCAATTATTTTTCATTTGAGTCCCATATTGTCATAATGGGTCAAATAACCCATTTGACGTATCTTTAGGAGGAAAAGCGCCGCTGGGTACTTAGACCCAAATTTGAATACCATATTCGTTTTCTGGTCTCCAATACCTTGCATTTGATACCCTAGTTGTGCCCATCGCTCCACTTTCGGATATGGTTGGGGTTTTTGGGGTAAGGGGAGACCCTTCCCCTCCACCCGATATCTAAAAATTATATAGCCTATATTTCCTTCCAGACAAACGTACATAATCTATGAAAATTTTAAGAAAATCGTTTCAGCCAAGTGTCATATAGTCATAATGGGTCTAATGTCGTTTTGGAGGGGTGGCGTGACCCCCTATACTTCGATCTGCTTTTGTATGCCAGATTCGAAATCTACTCCCGAATACCTTTCATTTGAGCTCCATATCGAAAAGAACGTACAATATGTCTGTTTGGGGCGTTTTGGGGTTGGGGTGGCCCAATAGGTACTTAGACTTAAATTTTAATACCACATTCGTATTCTACTCTCCAATACCTTTCATTTGATACCTATATTGTCCCGATGGGTCCACTTTTGATTTTGGGTTGTGTGAGGGGGAGGGTCCGTCCCCCTTTCGATACTGAAAAATTATTCAGCCTATGTTGCTTTCCAGATCAACCTATACAATATGCAAAATCTTTCGAGAAAATTGGTTCTGCCGTTTTTCATTCTATACGGAACAAACAAATCGAGTGCTATATATCCGTCATTGGCAAATATGCCCATTTTTGGCGTTTTTGTGGGGGTGGCGTGACCCCCTATACTTCGACATGAATTTGTATGCCAGATTCATTATCTACTCCTGCATACTTTTCATTTGGTACTCATATTGTCCTTATCGGTCCACTTTTGATTTTGGGTGGTGATTTTTGGGGTAACGGTGGAGGGTCCGCCCCCTTACGTTATCAATAAATAAGGAAGCCTATTCCTACTTCCTGACCAGATTCGTAATCTACTCCGGAATACCTTCCATTTGAGTCCCATATTGTCATGGTCGTCAAATAAACCTATTTTATGGGATTTTGGGGCTGGGTGCCCCCACCCCCCAGATACTTGGACCCAACTTTTATTATGAAATTCGTACTCTTCTCTTTAATACCTTTTATTTGAATCCCTTATTGTTCCGAGCGGTCCACTTTTATTTTTGGGTAGTATTTTTAGGGTAAGGGGAAGGGTCCGCCCCTCCCCCCCCCCCCCCCCTACATTATCAATAAATTAGAAAGCCTATTCCTACTTCGTGACCATATTTGTTATCTACTCCCGAATACCTTCCATTTGAGTCCCATATTGTCATGGCCGTCAAATAAACCTATTTTACGGGATTTTGGGGCTGGGCGGCCCCCCAGGTACTTGGACCCAACTTTTATTACGAAATTCGTACTATTCACTTGAATACCTTTCATTTGAATCCCATATTGCCCCGATCGGTTCACTTTTATTTTTGCGTAGTACTTTTGTGGTAAGGGGGAGGGTCCGCCCCCCCTGACGTTATCAATAAATTAGAAAGCATATTCCTACTTCCTGACCATATTCGTAATATACTCCCGAATAGCTTTCATTTGAGTCCCATATTATCATGGTAGTCAAATAAACCTATTTTATGGGATTTTGGGGCTGGGCGGCCCCCACAGGTACTTAGACCCCACTTTTATTACGAAATTCGTACTCTGCTCTTGAATGTCTTTCATTTGAATCCCTTATTGTCCCGATCGGTCCACTTTTATTATTGGGTAGTATTTTTAGGGTAAGGGGAAGGGTCCGCCCCCCTCCATTATCAATAAATTAGAAAGTCTATTCCTAGTTCCTGACCATATTCGTAATCTACTCCCGAATACCTTTCATTTGAGTCCCATATTGTCATGGTAGTCAAATAAACCTATTTAATGGGAAGAAGGGGGGGGGGGGGGCGGCCCCCCAAGTACTTGGACCCAACTTTTATTACGAAATTCTTAGTCTTCTCTTGAATACCTTTCATTTGAATCCCATGTTGTCCCGATCGGTTCACTTTTATTTTTGGGTAGTACATTTGGCGTAAGGGGGAGGGTCCGCCCCCCTTCCGATATGAAAAAATAATAAAGTCTATGTTTTCTTCCAGACCAATCTACACAATCTGTGAAAATTTCAAGGTTCAGTCGTTTTTGAGTCTATACTGATCAAACAAACCGACAAACAAACAAACAAACAAACAAACAAACAAACAAACAAACAAACAAACAAACAAACAAACAAACAAACAAACAAACAAACAAACAAACAAAAAAACAAACAAACAAACAAACAAGCATACAAACACACAAACAAACACAGATTGAATTTTATATATAAAATAGTCTCCAGTGTTCTAGTGGACGCACATCACTCCGCCTATTTTATGACCACATGTTCTCTGAATCTGTTGTATGGTCCTTACGTTTAAGCTCAATGATAAGGGGCCTCCTTTTCATTGCCGAGTCCGAACGGCGTGCCGCTGTGCGACACTTCTTTGGGGAGAAGTTTTACATAGTACCTCTCAAATGGCGCCAGCACCAGGAGGGAATAACCACCGCTGAAAATTTTTTCTGATGTTCTCGCCAGACTTCGAATCCAGTCGTTCAGAGTCATAAGCGGACAAGCTAGCCTCTGCTCTACGGTGACCTTCTGTATCTCAGTAGTGATGTAGGTATAGTTATATATTAATCTTAATCAATTTCGTTCAAATTCTATGGGAAAAGTAGTAGAATTAGTTGATAATTGTGCTCGCTGGATAAGGCGTCGAAATCTGTACTGATTTATCTAAACCTCAATAGGCCTCGTCTTTGGCCAATTAATGATGTCTGGTGATTGAATAAAAACTCCTATCTATCTTTAATAACAAATATAAATAGTCAGACAGACAGAAGGACATGGCTAGAATGGTTTCGCCCTTCTGCCTTGATAATGCAGTTCATGTAGCCAATTCATGTTCAGCCCTAACACTTTTTGTAGCTTATAGTTGATAGCACTGCTATTGCTACGCTCACAACTCTATATTAGAGCTGCATTATTTCGTGCATCCATATGCAAATTTGCTGCTGGATTGTGAGGTCATTATTTGTGCGCTTCTGAGGTATGCACGTGGATTTGTTTTTGTGCGTGCATAGCCACTATGCAAATCTGGTAATAAATGCGTGTAAGTCTATTCCAACCGGAACGCCACAGTAAAACAAATGAAAATGGCTACGAAAGCCGCTGAGTACCACATGTCGAATAGAGTTTTTGTTTAAAAATTTAAAGTCATTCAACAAATGGAGACCCTTGTAAAGATTTTAAATGTTCTAGTCATTAGAGACGAGGAGGAGTAGAAGGCAATTAAATGTTTATTGGGCTTAGTTCATTACGTTTGACTTTATATTGGGAACGGTGTCATTTTATCAAATCCCGGGAGTTAATATTTTGTTGCGAAACTAATTTTGCTTTACATTCATGGTTAGCCTTTTTGAGATAAAACAACACCCCAATTGAGCCACCATGGCACATAGGCTAGCATGTTTGCCTATGAAGCTGACCACCTGGGCTTGAATCCTGGTAAATTTTCAGTGGTCTTGACACCCCAGAAGCTTTTGCTGGGCCCGCAATAATAGTAGCCTGATTTTTTTCTTTATTGTGGCAGCACTGATTTCATTGTGCATGTGTTCGAGAGTTTTTGGAGGACTCGCCAACACATGCACAGGAGAATTGTTTGATGACATTGTTTGTGGTTACTCATTTGAAAGTTCGCCATTTGCAGAGGTGTTGTTGTTGCTGCTGATGTAGATGTTATTAAAATCGGCATTGTAAATGAGGTCAAAATGTTATCACAGTCGAAGGGATTTACATTTTTATTCAAATTGGCATTGGTGTTAGGGTTTTACATCGCTTGCATTTGTGAGATCTGCATGTAAATCGATAATAATTATACAAATAAACATTTTCAAATGCAACACTGAATTATGAATAACAGCAATGAGTGCTGTTGTACGAGTGAATAAACAATTGGCATTAGTTTTAAGTAAAATTGTGGTGCAATAAAGTTTAATTATGTTCATAGGTAGAGTATGGGCGTTAAATAGTTTTTTATCATGAGCACATCAAGACCCATTGCCGCTGGATGAAACCAAACTAATGGTAATTTTTCATAATGGATTGCAAAGGCTTGTGGAATCTCGTGGCTTCAGTTTAAAACTAACAAAATAACAATAACATGTAGATTACACTAGCCGTACTGGGCCCGCTCCGCTGCGCCTTCTTTAACTCTCTAATATCCTTTTAGGGTGGGGACACATCGCCCTGAATGCGGATATCGAATTTGTGCCATTGTAGCCTATGACGCTGAACGCGTTCGAATCCTGGCGAAAACATCCGACAAAGCGGTGTTTAGCCCCTCTTAATGTTGGCGACATTTGCGAGGCACAATCCCATTTCAGGGTCATTTAAAAAATTCTCCCCAAAGAGGTGTCTCACTGCGGAACGCCTTTCGGACTCGGCTATAAAATAAGGTCCCTTATCGTTGAGTTTAAACTTGAATGGGAAAGCACTCATTGATGTGTGAGAATTTGCCCCTTCTCGGTTCCTGGTGGTAATGTTCTTCCTTAGGGTAATGTTCTCATTAGAGGAGGGATGGCACCTCAGACATTTGGTCTCAAATATTGATATCAAATTCATGCTGCACTTCCAAATCTCTTTAATTTGAGCCCCATATTGCCATGGCCGGTAAATATGAACCGATTGGAGGGTGTTTTGGGGCTGGGGTGGCCACCGGCATCGCACTGAAAATAGATATCAAATTCGTTCTATATTCAAAAAGGAAATGAAGTTCAGCTTAGGGGTACTTTAGGGCGTACCCCAAAACGCTTGGCTCCAAAATTGGATACCAAATTCGTTCTACTCCCAAATACCTTTCATTTGAGTCCCATATTGTCATAATGGGTCAAATAACCCATTTGACGTGTCTTTAGGGGTGGAAAAGCGCCACCTAGACTCAAACGCAAATTTTAATGTGATATTCGTAATCTACTCCCTAATACCTTTCATTTGAGTCCCATATAGCCATGGTCGGCTAATATGCCCATTTGGGGGTATTTGGGGGTGGGCGACCTCCCATTGCTTGTACCTAATGTTTTATGCCATATTTGTAATCTACTGCCTAAGACTTTTCATTTGAGCCCCATAATGAGTCCTCTGTTTTGAGGAGTTTTGTGGTTGGGGGGGTTGCCCGCTGGTTACTTGGACCCAAATTTGAATACCATATTCGTTTTCTGGTCTTCAATACCTTTCATTCGATACCCTTATTGTGCCCATCGGACAACTATCAGATATGGGTGGCGTTTTTGGGGTAAGGGGAAGGGTCCGCCTCCAACCGATATCGAAAACTTATATAGCTTATGTTTCTCTTCCAGACAAACGTACACAATCTATGAAAATTTAAAAAAAAAAATCGGTTCAGCCAAGTATCTTATAGTCATAATGGCGTTTTTGAGGGGTGGCGTGACACCCCCTATACTTTCATCTGATATTGTATGCCAGATTGAAAATCTACTCCGAATACCTTTCACTTGGCCCCATATTGAATGGGTTGGGGCGGCCCGATGGGTACTTGGACTTAAATGTTAATGCCATATCCGTATTCTACTCTCCAATACCTTACATTTGATACCTATATTGTCCCGATTGGTCCACTTTTGATTTTGGGTGGCGTTTTTGGGGTAAGGGGGAGCGTCCGATATCGGGAGGGGGGCGGATCCTACTTTTATTATAAAATTAGTACTCTACTCTTGAATACCTTTCAATTGAATCCCATACTGTCCCGATCGGTCCACTTTTGATTTTGGGTTGTATTTTTGGCATAAGGGGGAGGGTCCGTCCCCCTTCCGACACCGAAAAATTATGTAGCCAATTACGGATATATGGGACTTGGTATGTTTGTTCCGTAAAGACTGAAAAACGGCTGAACTGATTTTCTCGAAATTTTCGCATATTGTGTAGGTTGGCCCGCCCCCCTCCCAAAACATACCAAGTCCCATATATCCGTAATTGGCCCTTTTTGGACGCTTTTGTGGGGGTGGGGTGACCCCCTATATTTCGACATGAATTTGTATGCCAGATTCGTTATCTACTCCCGCATACTTTTCATTTAATCCCAATATTGTCCCGATCGGTCCACTTTTGATTTTGAGTGGTGTTTTTGGCTCCCATATTGTCATGATCGTCAAATAAACCTATTTTAAGAGTTTCTGGGGTTGGGGCGGCCCCCCAGGTACTTGGACCCTACTTTAATTATGAAATTCGTACTCTACTCTTGAATACCTTTGATTTGCATCCCATATTGTGCCGATCGGTCCACTTTTGATTTTGGGTGGCGTTTTTGGGGTAAGGGGGAGCGTCCGCCCCCCTCCCGATATCAAAAATTATGTAGCCTATGTTTACTGCCAGACCAACCTACACAATATGCGAAAATTTCGAGAAAATCGGTTTTGCCGTTTTTCAGTCTTTACGGAACAAACATACCAAGTCCCATATATCCGTAATTGACCCTTTTTGGACGCTTTTGTGGGGGTGGGATGACCCCCTATATTTCGACATGAATTTGTTTGCCAGATTTGTTATATACTCCCGCATACTTTTCATTTGATACCCATATTGTCCCGATCGGTCCACTTTTGAGTTTTAGTGGCGTTTTTGGGGTAAGGGGGAGCGTCCGCCCCCCTCCCGATATCGAAAATTATATAGCCTATGTTTCCTTCTAGACCAACCTACACAATCTGTGAAAATTTCAAAGTAATCGTTTCAGCCATTTTCGAGTCTATACGGAACAAACAAACCGACAAACAAACCGACTAACCGACATACAAACACAAATAACATTTAGACAACATAACTTTAAATGTTCCACATAAGTAAATCTTCATTGGCCAAAGTATATATTTTATCATAGACGAGTAATTTTACTGTTGGCCAGCTATACTTAGTCTATTTCATAGACCGATCGAAAGAAAATGGCAAATCTAATGACTGGCCTTTTAACGTTAGCCGCCATGAATAATGATGTTGGACAAGCGTATGATTAGTGTATGGGAGCGTATGATTTATTTTGAACAAATGCGAAGTAACGTATACGCCATGGTGACCCTTAACACATATGGGCGAATATAGTGTGACGAATAGTAGATTGCCCAAAAAGTAATTGCGGATTTTTCATATAGTCGGCGTTGACAAATTTTTTCACAGCTTGTGACTCTGTAATTGCATTCATTCTTCTGTCAGTTATCAGCTGGTACTTTTAGCTTGCTTTAGAAAAAAAGTGTAAAAAAAGTATATTTGATTAAAGTTCATCCTAAGTTTTATTAAAAATATATTTACTTTCTTTTAAAAAATCCGCAATTACTTTTTGGGCAACCCAATACAATACATTCGTATGCATTTTCGATTTGAATTCCATGATTTCTTTGGCGTAGCCTTGGCAGAGTTCTTGAATGCTAACATTTAATATTAATAACACTGCTAGCTGTATTTGGTGGCCTCCGTAGCGCAGAGGTTGGTATGTTCGCCTATGACGATGGGCGCCTGTGTTCTAATCCTGGCGAGAACAGCAGAACAAATTTCAGTGGTGCCCATGTAGAAACTTCTCCCCAAAGAGGTGGCGCACAGTGGTACTCCGTTTGAACTCGGCTATCAAGAGAAGGACCCTTATCATTGAGCTCAAAAGGGAATCGTTCAGCTCTCTCTTATAGGTGAGAAGTTTGCCCTGTTCCTTTAATGGAATGTTTATGGGAAAATTTTCATTTTTGCTACCTTTGTTAATTGGATAAGGGAGGAGGTTTTAGCTGTGACAATAGGTTTGGAAAATGTAGTCAGTGAGATTTAGGATTGGAAGGTCTCCATGGAGAATTTTTTCTTGAATTATGGCTACATTAGGTTTAGAAAAGCACAGCTAGCGCCGTATCCGATAAACTTCCGCATTTAGGTGAACACTAAAAATTCGGATGACTACTCAGAAGAAGACTTGGGCAAGATAATTTAGATTGTCCAAGCATAGAAGACATTGACCACAATGTCAACAGGATTACGACTGCATTGGTGGGGTCTTTTGAAGATAGTTGTCCTCTTCAGGAAAGAAAATCAACTCAAGAAAAACCCTAGATGACCGGGGAGATTTGCAACATTGGGAAAGAGGTCAGCAGACTTTTTAGCAGAGCATGTTGTAAAACACTTTATGGCAGAGTAGGCAGAGGTATGTGTATTTCACACGGCTTAAGGAATACAATAAAATTACCAGAGCCGCAAAACATGCCTCCTGGAAGCTTTTCGGCGAACAGGTCGAAAGCATGAGAAACATTGCTAAGAGGAAAAAGTTTCTCCCAAAACCCCCCGTCAAGTCCAAACCAACCAATTGTAGCGGACTTAATAGTGAGAGCAGGGACAACGGAAAACATGTTGAGGCTTTTAGTGAAATCGCATTTGCAACGGACTCATCGGAATCTTGGAATAACGAGGTTGATCAAGGGCGTTTTCTTCGGCTTTTGACGAAATCTCATTTACGACGAACTCACGAAGACATCGGAATCTTGGAATAATGAGGTTGATCAAAGGCGTTTTTTTTAACAGAATTTATGGCAAAGGAATCCTTGAGTAGCTTCAAACCATTTAAGTCACCCGGAGCTGATGAAATATTTACAGTGTTACTACAAAAGGAGGCGGACTATCTGGCGCCCCACTTGTAAATATTTTTTCAGCGTGTAAAGGGCTTGCATCCACTTCGAGAGCCTGGCAGGAAGCAA
The DNA here is from genome assembly GCF_963082655.1 of Stomoxys calcitrans. Taxonomy (NCBI): domain Eukaryota; kingdom Metazoa; phylum Arthropoda; class Insecta; order Diptera; family Muscidae; genus Stomoxys; species Stomoxys calcitrans. The sequence goes on from NC_081552.1 coordinate 209,010,720, forward strand.
GGGCGAGGCAGGTTATGCGGCAAAATGTGTCTCCTGGAATCTTTTCTGCGAACAGGTCGATAGCGTTAATGACGCCCCCAAGATGAAAACAGTTTCTCTCAAAAGCCCATTTCCAAACTGAATCGTAAGTAGACGACATGGGAGTGAGAGCAGAGACAACGGAGGTCAAGTTGAGGCTTTTGATGAAAACCCATTTTCCACAGGATACGACGGGAATCACGGAAACACCGGAATCTGGGAATAATGAGGTTGATCAAAAAGTGATTCAAAACGAATCCTTGAGGAGCTTCAAACCGGGCCTGATGGAATATTTGTGGCGTTACTACAAAAGGAGGCAGACTGTCTATCGCCCCACCTGGTAAATATCTTCACAGCTTGTATAGGATTTGCATACACTTCGAAATCCTGGCAGAAGGCAAGGTGGCATTTATACCCCAGTCATGCGAGACAGGTTATGCGGCAACAAAGCCCTACAGATCTTTGAGCCTTACGTTCATTTCACTTATAACCATGGAACGTATTGAGGATATTTTGATAAATTATCCAGTGAACTGCTGATATACAAACACCATGCCTATGTTAAGGAAAGTTCGGTGGAGATCGCGCTGCAGCAGTTTGTCCATAAAATAGAAGAATCCTTCTATCGCAAGACGTACACACTGGCGGCATATACTGATATCAAGGGGCTTTCAAATAAGTGCGGACCGAAATACTGATCCAATCCTTAGACCAGTATCGGGTGGACCCGGCCCTTAGAGACTGGATAAACCATATGCTAAGGAACATGACATTAACCATGACATAAATATAAGGGAGACCAGTGAAGAAAGGCAAACATTGGGCGGTACCGGATTTATAATACCCTACACCTACACTATAGATACAAATTGGGAGCTATATCTATTTCTGAACCAAGTTTGATGGACCTTGGCGGATGTTTCCAGATGGGTTACTAATTAATCCGTATCAAATTTCGATCGGATGAAAATATATATGGGAGTTATATTTAAATCTGAACCGATTTTTTCCAATTTAAAAAGGCTTCGTCTCTAGGCCGAATGTCTGTACCAAATTTGAAGATGATCGGATGAAAATTGCGACCTGTACTTTGTACACAAATTAACATGGACAGACGGACAGACAGAAGGACAGACGGACATAGCTAAATCGAATCAGAAAGTAATTCTCAGTCGATTGGTATACTTATCAATGGGTCTACAAACAAGTGCTCTAAGTTATAATACCGTTATGTACCACAGTAGTGGTGTAGGGTATAATTAGGTTCAAGTAATGGGAGGTCGCCCGATCCGCAAATACCCCCTAAGGTCATATCAGCCTACCATGGCTATATGGGATGCAAATAAAAGATATTAGAGAATAGACTACAAATATGACATGAAAATTGGCGTTAAAGTCTAGGTGGTGCTTTTTCTTCTAAAAATACGTCGAATAGGTTAATTGACCCATTATGCCATTATGGGACTCAAATGAAAGGTATTTGAGAGTAGAAAACGAATTTGATAACCAATTTTGGAGCCAAATGCTTGGATTACGCCCTAAAGCACCACTTAAACTGAAATTCATTTCCGACTATAGCAATATGGAATTCAAACCAACGGTATTTGGGACAAAGACCCTGGTGTCCACCCCACCCTCAAACACAACTTATTTGCCGATCATTCCATTACGGGGCTCATATGAAATATTTCTGAAAGAAGAGCACGAATCTTATATTTACTTGAATGGCCAAGTGTCCACCCCCGTAATACCCCCTAAAGCGGAAATATTTACCAATACGGTAATATAGGACTCAAAAGAAAGGCATCTGGGAGTAAGCAAAAATTTGCCCAGGAACCGAGCAGACCAAACTTCTCACACATCAATGCATGCATTCCGATTCAAGTTGATAAGGGACCTTTTTTGGGGAGAACGTTTTACATGACCATGCAGGGCATGGTACCTCGCAAATGTCGCCAGCATTAAGAGGGGATAACCACCGCTTTAAATTTTGTCCGACATTCTCGCCAGGATTGCAACGCAGCCATTCAGCGTCATGGGCTACCATAGCCTTAAGTGGGACGAATTAGATATCCACATTCAGGGCGGCCACCGTAGCGTAGAGGTTAGCATGTCCGCCTATGAAGCTGAACACCTGGGTTCGAATCCTGGCTAGACCATAAGAAAAACTTTTCTGTGGTGTTTTTCCCCTCCTAATGCTGGCAGCATTTGTGAGGTACTATGCCATGTAAAACTTCTCTCCAAAGAGGTGTTGCACTGCGGCACGCCATTCGGACTCGGCTATAAAAAGAAGGCCCCTTATCATTGAGCTTAAACTTGAATCGGACTGCACCCATTGCTATGTGAGAAGTTTGCCCCTGTTTCTTAGTGGAATGTTCAGGGGCAAATTTGCCATTTGCATTCAGGGCGAAGTGTCACCACCCTAAAAAGTTATTGGGTGAGTTAAACAAGTAAAAGCGTGCTAAGTTTGGCCGGGCCACCACCACGGATTCTGCTAAAATATGAATGCTATATCTGGTTACAGACCGATTTGGACCGTACTTGGCGCAGTTGTTGTGTGTGAGTCATAACATAAAATTTCAGCCAAATCGTGGCTTGTAAGGGCTCCAGAAGTCAAATTGGGCGATCGGTTTATATGGGAGCAATATCAGGTTCTTGGCCAATTTAAACCGTACTTAGCACAGTTGTTAGAAGTCATAATAAAAACTATGTGCGAAAATTCTGTTAAATCGAATGAAGTCATAACAGAACCCTACATGCAAAAATTCAGCCAAATCGGACAAAAACTGCGGCTTCCAGGGCTCAAAAACTGAAATCGGGATATCCGTTTATATGGGAGCTACAATATATCAGGTTCTTGGCCGATTTAAACCGTACTGAGCACAGTTGTTAGAAGCCATAATAAAAACTATGTGCAAAAATGCAGGTAAATCGGATGAAAATTTAGACTTTCAGGGGCTTAAGATATCAAATCGGGAGATCGGTTTATATGGGAGCTATATCAGGTTATAGACCGATTTGGACCGTACTTGACTAAGTTGTTCAAAATCTGAAATCGGGATATCCGTTTATATGGGAGCTATATCAGTTTCTTGGCCGATTTAAACCGTATTTACCACAGTTGTTAGAAGCCATAACAAAAACTATGTGCAAAAATACAGGTAAATCGGATAAAAATTTAGACTTTCAGGGGCTTAAGATATCAAATCGGGAGATCGGTTTATATGGGAGCTATATCAGGTTATAGACCGATTCGGACCGTATTTGGCTCAGTTGTTGAAAGTCATTATGTGCAGCATTATGTGCAAAATTTCAGCCAAATTGGGGGAAAATTTAGGCTTGCAGGGGCTCAAGAAATCAAATCGGGAGATCGGTTTATATGGCAGCTATATCCAAATCTGAACCGATGTGATCCATTTGCAATTCCCAATGACCTACGTCAATATTAAGTATCTGTGCAAAATTTCAAGCGGCTTACTTTACGCGATCGAACAGACGGACATGGCTAGTTGGACTCTATGTGGTCCTAGATTAATATTGGGTTGCCCAAAAAGTAATTGCGGATTTTTCATATAGTCGGCGTTGACAAATTTTTTCACAACTTGTGACTCTGTAATTGCATTCTTTCTTCTGTCAGTTATCAGCTGTTACTTTAAGCTTGCTTTAGAAAAAAAGTGTAAAAAAAAATGCATTTACTTTCTTTTAAAAAATCCGCAATTACTTTTTGGGCAACCCAGTATTTCGAGGTGTTCCAAACGGAATGACTAGATTAGTATACCCCTAGTTTAATATAATTTAAATTACCATTTTTTTGTTCAATAAAAGTAAACACGACACTAAGTTTGCCAGTGCCATACTTTTCTGTGGCCACCATTATGCATTTTCTGCGAACCATACGTTGAAATTAAGCCCCCCTATAGTCGATGTAACAGCGCGGAGATGCGAGTTTCCATTCCTACTCGAGGCTTTGGAGTGTGGCTGCTGTTATGTAACGTTCGGCAAAAACTTAATTTAATTTAAAACGTATTTTTAGCTCTCCTTCATTAGTTCTAATTTTCATTACACTCTGGTTATTTTCCACTATTTCCATTGAATCAGTTTCAGGAGCCACCCAAAGTTATGGCTATTCAACAAATGTCACTTCATGCATAAATTATCATTTTGCAATCGGTCAAAAAAATGTAAATTTGTTTCAATAGACCTGCTTTCCTGGCATATTTTTTCAAATGTAAAATTCATTTTAAATTAACATGCGATGCAGCAGTGAAGTTTTGAAAGCATCCATGATTTAAAGTTAAATCAATTTGTCATGTTATTATATTTTTGTCAGCAATTACATGGCTTAAGCATGCCATATTCAAAATAATTTACTTTTTATATCCCCTATCATGTTGATTATCTCGACTTTAGTGCGAGGGATAAAATTAATTTTGCGCTGAAAATCACTGGATCATTAATTTGGTTGGTTGGCAATGTATGGCACAGACCTACAAACATATAATTGAGGCATTGTATGCGGTGCACTAACTATCGCCACAGAACTTTTAGTATGTTTGTTGTTGTTACTAGAAAAACCTCAACATGAGTTAAATTCCATTGTTAAATGCTTTTGTTTTATTTCAATAATGCAGCATATGTAAATCCCAGAAAACAATTTTCACTAAGCAAACAATGGAGTTCTCGTAGTTGCGCTTTTGAGAGTGTGTGACTGACAATAGATAATCACAACTTTTTTAATGAGATGTCAAGTACATCATATAATTTTCAATACCCTCCACCATAGGAGGGGGGTATATTAAGCTAGTCATTCTGTTTGTAAAACATCGACATCGATTTGTAAAACATGGACAGGTCTGAGCCCTATACTGACCAGTGTTGCCACTCCTACCAAAATTTATGAAAAATCCTACCAAACTCGTCGAAAACCTACCAAATTTTCCGACACGGTCCGGAAAAAAGTCCCCTTTTGGTGGTATGGCCTTTCAAATATTTCGCCCAAATGTGGATATCATATTGGTGCTCTATTTTCCCAAAATTTCTTCCATTTGAGCCTAATATTGCTATGGTCGGTAAATATGTCCGGTATGGGGGTATTTTTGGAGGTGAGGTGGACCGTTATAGATCATATTATTGCTCTAGTTTCAAATACCTCTCATTTGAGTCCCACATTGTGATTATTGGTTTGTATTTGCAATTGGGGGGCCTCGGAGGTGGCTCGAACCTCCTTCCTTTGTATTTTTGGGTTTGCCCCACCCACCTCCGAGATCTGGCGTTTTTGAAAATAGGGTAAGGAGAGCGTCCGCCCATTAAACCTACTTCGTTCTCTTGGTTTAGGTGGTGTATTGGAGTAGCCAAACCCTTTGCCCCGAAACTGGATATCAGATTCATACTCTACTCCCAACAGCCACATATGAGCTGCATATGTGGCTGTTGGGTATATATGTATGGTTTAGGGGGAGTTTAGGGAGGTGTGTCGTCCCTGAAACACTTGGCTATATAGCAGATATCAGATTTAAGCCACTTTTTGCCATAGTTAACAAATATGTCCAATTTGAGGGGGTATGTAGGGAATACTTCGGCTACCCACACAGGGGAGGGATATGGGGAGACCATCAGAAAAAAATGTCAGCGGTGGTTTTCCCCTCCTAATGTTGGCAACATTTGTGAGGTACTATGCCATGTAAAAACTTCTCTCCAAAGAGGTGTCGCATCGTGGCACGCCGTTCGGACTTGGCTATACAAAGGAGGCCCCTTATCATTGAGCTTAAACTTGAATCCGACTGCACTCATTGATATGTGAGGAGTTTGCCCCTGTTCCCCTGTTTTAATGGGCAAAATTTGCCTTTGCATATGAGGTGAGATGATCCCCAAACACTTGACCTCAAAGCTGGATATCAAATACCTTTTATTTGTTGCCATATTAGGCAAACATGGCCATTTTGAAGAGAATTTAGCGGACGGACCCTGAAACAATATCAGCACCGTGCTAGAGCACGATTTTGTTTGAACCCCATAAAACGCTACGGGTCTCGTTCCGATCCACTACATTCAAAATCATATATCAAAGCTACCACTTGGAATAGCACATTTTATACCCTCCACCAAAGGATGGGGGTATACTAATTTCGTCATTCTGTTTGTAACACCTCGAAATACTCGTCTAAGTCCCCATGACGATCGACCCATAAGACGATCTAGCCATGTCCGTCCGTCCGTCTGTCTGTCGAAAGCACGCTAACTTCCGAAGGAGTAAAGCTAGCCGCTTGAAATTTTGCACAAATACTTCTTTTTAGTATAGGTCGGTTGGTATTGTAAATAGGCCCTATCGGTCCATGTTTTGATATAGCGTTCTTGGGTCTTGACTTCTTGAGCCTCTAGAGTGCGCAATTCTTATCCGATTGAAATGAAATTTTGCACGACGTGTTTCCTTATGATATCTAGCAACTGTGCCAAGTATGGCTCAAATCGGTCCATAACCTTATATAGCTGCCATGTAAACCGATCTTGGATCTTGACTTCTTGAGCCTCTAGAGGGCGCAATTCGTATCCGACTTGAATGAATTTTTGCAAGACGTGTTTTGTTATGATATCCAACAACTGTGCCAAGTATGGTTCAAATCGGTTCATAACCTGATATAGCTGTCATGTAAACCGATCTGGGATCTTGACTTCCGATTTTCCTGAAATTTTGTACAACGGATTCTCTCATGACCATCAACATACTTATTTATTATGGTCTGAATCGGTCTATATCCCGATACAGCTCCCATATAAATCGATCTCTCTACTTTACTTCTTGAGTTCCCAAAGGGCGCAATTCTTATTCGAATTGGCTGACATTTTACACAGGTCTCCAACATATAATTTGATTGTGGTCCAAACCGGACCATATCTAGATATCGCTCTAATAACAGAGCAAATCTTTTCTTATATCCCTTTTTTGCGTAAGAAGAGATGCCGGGAAAAGAACTCGACAAATGCGATCCATGATTGAGGGTATATAAAATTCGGCCTGGCCGAACTTAGCACGCTTTTACTTGTTGTAATCTTTAAATAAACAGTGCACTAGAGGTTGTCAGAATGTGAACGTCTGTGGACGTTTTGTTCAACATAACTGTTGTTGGTTTATAAATATTTGTTGTTGATCTAATAACATCTGTGTGTTGATTCACTTTTATGAACGAATGTGACCACTGTGTCAACGCCGTGCTTGATTTTTTCTGTGGGTGTATTAGACTCGTAGCCTCTCAGACATCAAGGAATACAATTTTATGGCAGATTTGTACTCTACTTTTAAATAGCTTTCATTTGATACCCATATTGCCCAAAGCGGTGAACGAGTCCTGTTGGGGGTTTTTTCGGGGGGTGGGACACTCCCCCAAACACTTTGGGCCAAATTTGTATACCAAGTTCGTACTGTACTCTTAAATACCTTTCATTGAAGACCCATATGGTTCCAATCGGCTAAAATGTCCGTCCGGATGTGTTTTGGGATGGGGCGTCCCCCCGATTATTTGACCCCCAAATTTTTTTACCAATTTCGTGTTTTTGGGCTACCATAAGGTGACATACAAAACTTCGGTTAAATCAGTGCACGCATATCGGAGATCTGGCGTTTTTGAAAATTGCGATATGGGGGAGGGTCCGCCCCCACTTTGAATATCAAAAAATATACTACCCTATTTGCACCGGGGGTCCAAAGAGTCTTTGAACATTTCATGAAAATCGGTTCAGCCAATTTAGAGTCTATACGGAACAGACAAACAAACTAACAAACAAAGCGCATCAATTTCATTTTTATATAATGTAAGAAGAAGAAGATAGGTACCATATGGTGTATTAGACCCGTATTTCAATATTTTGCAAACGGAATGACCAGATTAGTATACCCCCATGCTATGGTGGAGGATATAAAAATTAGAAATATATATGGCATATTCACGGCATGTATTAAATCACCAAGCATACATATAAACGTACCATTAAAAATTCATCGTAGGATAGCAACAACAACCAGACGAACCAGAAGGGTAGGCAAAGTAAAAAAATAACTTTATTGAAGTATTTTATGTGCGTGTCATAAAGTGCGTACTTCAAAAGTTTTCGAGAAGAGAACGCAGTGCAACACCACGAATAATGAAATTGGCTTGGGTTAATAAAAGGAGGTGTTATGCAAGGCATTGCAAAATAAATAAGTTTGTTGTTTACAATTTAGCCAAGGCTCGAAATGAACAACACAAATAAAGGGTGATTTTTTAAGAGCTATAGGAAAGTTTTCAAAAAAAAAAAACTCACATTTAATTCAGAAAAATGCATGAAATTTTTATTTGAATCCATGGCACGCTCCATATAAGATTTGAAGATTATTTTATGCCAATGTTAACCGTGACTCCGCCTCAAATGGTCCATCCCCTTAGTCCAATTTTGGCATACTTTTTCCAACATGTCGGCCGGTATCTCACGAATAAATGTTTCAATGTAGTCAATTGAAGAGGCCTAGACATGAGCTTTAACTTAGCCCCACAAAAAATAGTCTAAAGGCATTAAATCGCACAATCTAGGCGGCCAATTGACCGGTCCCGAGCGTGAAAAAAAATGTTCACCAAACTCGCCTCTCAATAAGTCCTTTGTTGCGCGTGCTGTGTGACAAGTGGCATCGTCTTGTTGAAAACACATGTCTTGCAAGTCAAGCTCTTGCATTTTGGGGGAAAAAAAGTTGCATATCATCTCACGGTAGCGCTCACCATTCAAAGTTGCGTTACGATTCGCATCATTTTAAAAGAACTACGGTCCAATGATGTCACCAGCCCATAAACCCCACCAAAATGTGACTTTTTCTGGATGCATTGGTAGCTCTTGCAATGCTTTTGGCTGATCTTTACACCTACATCGATAATTCTGCTTATTACGTACCCATTGAGCCAAAAATGAGCTTCGTTGTAAAATGGGAGAAGCGTGCGTTTGAGTCCATTGAGTCAAAAGTAAGCTTCGTCCAAAAAATGGAAGAAGCTCGTCTTGAGCTTTCTTAACAGATCACGTATTTTGATAATAAAATTCAATAACTTGCAAGCGTTGTTCGTTTGCAAGACGATTCCTGGTCAAATTATAAACCAATGCGCACTGCGGGACGCCGTTCGGACTGGGCTTTAAAAAAAGGTCCCCTATCATTGAGTTTAAACTTGAATCGGAAAGCACTCATTGATGTGTGAGAAGTTTGCCCCTGCTCCGTTCCTGGTGTTTTTAAAAATTAGGGTAACGAGAAGTGCTGTTAAGGGGAGGGATGACACCTCAGACATTTCGACTCAAATATGGATATCAAATTCGTGCTGCACTTCCAAATCCCTTTAATTTGAGCCCCATATTGCCATGGCCGGTAAATATGAACCGTTTGGAGGGTTTTTTGGTCTGGGGCGGTAACCGACACTTTGTACTGAAAATAGATATCAAATTCGTTCTTTGTTCCCAACGGAAATAAAGTTCAGTTTAGGGGGTGCTTTAGGGCGTACCCCAAAACATTTGGCCCCAAAATTGGATATCAAATTCGAATCCATCCTGATTCGAAATTTGAGCCCCATATAGAAATGAACGTCCAATATGTCTGTTTGGGGGAGTTTTGGGGTCGGAGCGACCCGATGGGTACTTAGACTCAAATTTTAATACTATATTCGTATTCTACTCTCCAATACCTTTCATTTGATACCTATATTGGCCCTGATCGGTCCACTTTTGATTTTGGGTTGTGTTTTTTGCATAAGGGGGAGCTTCCGTTCCCCTTTCGATACCGATAAATTATATAACCTATGTTTCCTTCCAGACCAACCTATACAATATGCGTTTCAGTCAATACGCAACAAACATACCTAGTCTCATATATACTTCTACATGAATTTGTTTGCCAGATTCGTTATATACACCCGCATACTTTTCATTTGATACCCATATTGTCCTTATCGGCCCACTTTTGATTTTGGGTGCTGTTTTTGGGGTAACGGTGGAGAGTCCATCCTCTTCCGTTATCAAAAAATTATAAAGCCTGTTTTTCTCCCTGATCATATTCGTAATCTAATCCCGAATATCTTTCATTTGAGTCCCATATTGTCATGATCGTGAAATAAACCTATTTTAAGGGGTTTTGGGGCTGGGGCGGCCCCCAGGTACATGGACCCAACTTTTATTATGAAATTCCTACTTTACTCTTGAATACCTTTCATTTGAATCCCATATTGTCCCGATCGGTCCGATCCCGATCACCTTTAGTTTTGGGTAGTACTTTTGTGGTAAGGGGGAGGGTCCGCTCCCCTCCCGATATCAAAAAATCAAATACCCTATGTTTCCTTCCAGACCAACCTAGACAATCTGTGAAAATTTCAAGGTAATCGGTTCAGCCATTTTTGAGTCTATAGGGAACAAACAAACAAACTGATAAGCAGCTCACCCCTTTCGTTGACATCCGAACTACCCCATATCTGGTGATGTGCATTAGCATCACTTCCTTCAATGAGGCTCTTCTTCCCTGCAGAAGCGGCTTCAAAATTTCATCGAAAAATATTCGCTTAATTCGGGACTCCAAAAAAATCTAAATTTCATCAAAAATCCAAATTTTAATTTGAAATACAGGAGATACAACCATTTTACGGTTTTGCATGGGAAAATACGAATTAAAGCCCATTTCCCTCTAGGACGCTTAGTTTAGGAGTTACAGCCATTTTTAAGTTTTCTCAGTGAAAATTCGAATTTAAATGGATTTTCGATGAAATGTTGAATTTTTTGACATATTGCACAGATTCTTTTTTGTCCATGAGCAGGTTAAGTTCGAAGATGGGCTATATCGGACTATATCTTGATATAGCCATATAGACCAATCCGTCGATTTAAGGTCTTAGGCCCATAAAAGCCACATTTATTATCCGATTTTGCTGAAATTTGGGACAGTGAATTGTGTTATGCCTCCTCTCCTTTAATTTGTGCCCAGATCGCCCAGACTACGATATAGCTGTCATATAGACCGATCTCTCGATATAAGGTTTTGGCCCCATAAAAGTCGCATTTATTGACCGATTTTGTCAAAATTTGGGACAATAAGTTGTGTTAGGCTCTTCGACTATTTCTGCAATTTGGCCCTTATAGGTCCAGATTTTAGATATAGCTCCCATATAGACCGATATCTCCATTTAATGTTTTGGGCCTATAAAAGGCGCAATTGTTGTTCTATGTCGCCGACATTTTGGACAGTGAATTGTATTAGGCTCTTCAACATCTTTCTGCAATTTTGCCCAGATTGCTCCAGATTTGAATAGTTCCCATATAGACCGATCTCTCGATTTAAGGTTTTGGCCCCATAAAAAACGAATTTATTGAGAGATTCCCCGAAATTTGGGACAGCGAGTTCTGTTAGGGCCTTCGAAATCAATTTGGCCTAGATCGATCCAGATTTGAATATAGCTGCCATATAGACCGATCTCTCGATTTACAGCCTTGGTTCCATAAATGGCGCATTTATATTCCGACTTCTCAGAAATTTCAGACAGTGAGTTGTGTTAGGCTCTTTGACATCTTTCTGCAGTTTGGGCCAGATCAGTTCAGATTTGGATATAGCTGCCATATACTCCGATCTTTCGATTTAAGGTTTTGGGCCCATAAAAGTCGCATTTATTGTGCGATGTCGCCGAAATTTGGGACAGTGATCGGTGTTAGGCCCTTCGACATCCTTCTTGAGTCTGGGACAAGATTGGTTCAGATTTGGATATAGCTGCCGTATGGATCCATATCTCGATTTTAACAATTGGACCTGGCTTTTATAATTCGATTTCGCTGACACCGTTGACACCGTTACTTATGACTAGAAAGGTATATATTTGGATATAGCTACCAAAAAGACCAATATTTTATTCTAAAAAATTGAACAACGACTTGTCCGTCCCGAATTTGGTACAAATCGGACCTTGTTTCGATATAGCTGCTATGGGGGCATAAATAATCCATTTTTCACCGGATAATGACGAATGGTGGTTTACACATATACCCGAGGTAGTGGGTATCCAATGTTCAGCACGGCCGAACTTAACGCATTTTTAATTGTTTTGTTCTCAAATGGCATATTTATACCCTACACCACTATTGTGGTACAGGGTATTATAATTTAGTGCATTTGTTTGTAACACCCAGAAGGCAAAGAGATAGACACATTGATAAGTATACCGATCGACTTAGAATCACTTTCTGATTCGATTTAGCTATGCCCGTCAGTCTGTCTGTCCATGTTAATTTGTGTACAAAGTACAGGTCGCAGTTTTTATCCAATCCTCTTAAAATTTGGTACAGGCATGCTTTTCGTCCTAGAGATGAACCCTATTGAAATTGGAGAAAAAAAATCGGTTCAGATTTGGATGTATCTCATATATATAGATATATCGCTTGATTTTCACTCCTAGAGCCACTGCAAGCGAATTTATTGACCAATCTTCCCAAAAATTTCCTTGGCGATTTCCTCAATGCTTCTAAAGTTAGCTTGAAATCGGTTCAGATTTAGATATAGCTCCCATATATAAGTTCCCATATATTTAGCTGGAAAGATTTTCTTATAACTCTCAATATTACTGGTGAATTTCATGGAAATCGGTTCAGATTTAGATATGGCTGTCGTTTATGTATATCGCACAATTTTCACTTCTAGGGTCACTGCAAGCGCATTTATTGATCAATATTACCAAAATTTTACAACGCTTTTCTCGAGGCCTACCATATTGTCTAAGAAGTTTGCTCGAAATCGGTTCAGAATGACATATATCTGCCATATATATGTTCCTTAGATGTTGGGTAATTTGCAATTATGTTGTCATTTGTCACCCGTAGTTATTACAGTTTGAACGTATTTGATCGAAATTTGATACGAATTGTTTAATAACCTTTCTGAAAACATCTGCCGAGGTCCGTCAAAAATTGTTCAGAATGGGATATAGCTCCCACATTGTACTTAAAGGGAAGGTGTAGGGTATTATACAGTTGGCACCGCCCGACTTTTGGCGTTCCTTACTGGTTTTTAAATATGAAATTTCACTAAAAATTTATTTTTTCTCTTACTTACAGATACTTTAGATGCTGAAGATCCATAAACATCATTATGTAAGTACGTTTAATTTTTGTTTATTTTATAAAATTGACTTGTTGAGCTTCTTAAATCTCCTTTCCAGTTTGTAATGGTTTTGTAGTTTTATTTTATTATATGGCACCCGATTCACTCTTCCATCTATTTTAGTCTTTTTTTGCGCCTACTGTGCACATGAGGCCAACGTAGTCCAGAGGTTACCATGTCCGCCTATAATTCTGAGCGCCTGAGTTTGAATCCTGGCGAGAACATCAGAAAAATTTTCAGGTGTGGTTATCCCCTCCTAATGCTGGCGACAATTGTGAGGTACTATGTCATGCAAAGAAGCCATATGAAAAACTTCTACCCTTGGAGGTGTCGCACTGCGGCACGCCGTTCCTGAACTCGATTATAAAAAGGAGGTACCTTATCAGAGAAGGTCCCTTGTTATTAGGGCTTTGCCGAAATGCTTTAACCGACACTCGAAGTATTAAAGGAAACAAGAAAAAGCGTGCTAAGTTCGGCCGGGCCGAATCTTGAATACCCTCCACCATGCACGGCATTTGTCGAGCTCTTGCCACGGTATCTCTTTTTGGGCAAACAAAGAAAAAAAGAAAAGAATTGCTATGTTATTGGAACAATAACAAGCTATGGTTCATTTCGGACCATAATTGAATTGAATATTGGAGACCATAGTAGAAGTCGTTGTGTAAAATTTCAGCCAATTCGAGTTAGAATTGCGAACTTTAAGGGCTGAAGAAGTAAATTAGGGAGATCTGTTTATACGGAGAGCAGTATTAGGCTATAAACTGATCCATGTCATATTCAACACGTATGTAAAAGATAATGAGAGAAGCCGTTGTAAAAAATTTCAGCCAAATCGGATTATTATTGCGACCTTTAGTGGCTCAAGAAGTCAAGACCCCAGATCGGTTTATATGGCAGCTACATCAGGTTATGGACCGATGTGAACTCTTCTTAGCACAGTTGTTGAAAGTCATAACAAAACACCTCATGCAAAATTTCAGCCAAATCGGATTATTATTGCGCCCTCTAGTGGCTCAAGAAGTCGAGACCCCAGATCGGTATATATGGCAGCTATATCAGGTTATGGACCGATTTCAAACATACCCAGCACAGTTATTGAAAGTCATAACAAAACACCTCATGCAAAATTTCAGCCAAATCGGATAATAATTGCGCCCTCTAGTGGCTCAAGAAGTCAAGACCCCAGATCGGTATATATGGCAGCTATATCAGGTTACGGGCCGATTTGAAGTATTCTTAACACAGTTGTTGGAAGTTATAACAAAACACGTCGTGCAAAATTTCAGCCAAATCGGATAAGAATTGCTCCCTGTAGAGGTTTAAGAAATCAAGACCCCAGATCGGTATATATGGCAGCTATATCAGGTTATGGACCGATTTGAACTCTTTTTAGCACAGTTGTTGAAATTCATAGTAAAACACCTCATTAAAAATTTCAGCCAAATCGGATAATAATTGCGCCCTCTAGTGGCTCAAGAAGTCAAGACCCCAGATCGCTTTATATGGCAGCTATATCGGGTTAAGGACCGATTTGAAGTATTATTAACACAGTTGTTGGAAGTTATAACAAAACACGTCGTGCAAAATTTCAGCCAAATCGGATAAGAATAGTGCCCTCTAGCGGCTCAAGAAGTCAAGATCCCAGATCGGTTTATATGGCAGCTATATCAAAACGTGGACCAATATAGCCCATTTACAATCCCAACTGACCTACACTAATAAAAAGTATTTGTGCAAAATTTCAAGCGGTTAGCTTTACTCCTTCGAAAGTTAGCGTGCTTTCGACAGACAGATGGGAGGTTTTTTATATATATATATATATAAAAGGATATCGTCCATTTTCGATTGTATTGGCCATATCAAATCAAATGCAAAGCCTTTGGTGCATGTAATAAATCCCCAAGCGGAGATTGACTTACTATTTTTCGGTCCGCACAGTGGGCTTATTTTTCTCTAAAGTGAAATTTCGCTGATGTGGTGAATATCTTTTTTCCTTCAATATTCTGGGGGTCGGTTAAAGCATTTCTGGAAATTCCTTGGTGCATATAATAAATCCTCAATCGGTGATTGATGGAATATTTTTCAGTCCGCCACAGTGGGCTCATCTTTTTTTAAAGTGAAATTTCTTTGATATGGCCAATACACGAGCTGTATGACGACGATAGCATAGTTACACACACCAAATACAACGGCTGCCTTGGCTAGGTCATATTGTCAGAATAGATGAAGAAGCTCCAGCAAAGAAGTCTTTTGAAGGCAAACACGGTGGTACACGCAAACCGGGAAGACCAAAAGCCCGATGTAAAGATCAAGTGGTGGGAGACACCTCGAAACTTGATGTCAGAGATTTTAGAATGAGCGCAGAAGATCGAGGCGCTTGGAAGGCTTTTCTAGGTTCGGCCAGAGGAACAAATATTCTGTCATAGCCAATTAAAGTAAAGTAATATTGCTATGAAGCTTCATTGAATATCGCAGACAATGTAGGAATTGTTGCCTGGGATTGTTGCACTTGTATTTTGTCTCCTTACACCTTTCCCACTTAATCTTCGCAATTCCCAAGTTTTGGTCTTCAATTCCAACACTTTCTCATACGCTTTGGCAAACTTCTCTAATATTAAAGAATGATGCCCGGTTGAAATTTTACCTCCATGATAAGTGACCACAAATCTCTTTTGAGAGATTTTTTAGACATTGTGTGAAATTTATGTCTAAAATAGATGATAATGAACACAAAGCATTTTTTTGTCGTTTTTCCTTTTTGATGTCTCACTACAGACTTTAAGTTACCCCATAGCTATTTATCTCAATTTGCCCTTTCCATTTTTTTTTTTTTTTTGGTATTATCGGCACATTTTATTGGTTGTTCGTGTAGTAATACAAAATTTATATGCGATTTTTCTTTCCAATTTTCTTTTTAATCACTTAATAGACTACCGAAAAGTTCCAATTCCAATTTCTTATTGAAATCTCTAGGATTGCTCTGTGGCTCTATTTATGACCATCGCAGATTCTTGCCAACATTAGAAATGTATTTCCTATCCGCAATTTATGGCCAACCTACCAGTTAACCAGGGTAATAAAATTTCGAAAATGAAACACAAACATGAGGCAGACATAAAAACACCACTATCAATAAAAAAAACAAAACACAGCAGTAGGACTTCTCAGTACGCACGCATTTGCACCATAGCCATGATTTGGCATCTACAAGCATAAATTTGGAGGATTTCATTTGGTTTGCAGCCCATAGCATACGATAAGAAATCATATCCTATAGAGATAGAAGGGGAAAAACTATCTACGATTACTTTAAGAGAAACTTTTAAATTATGGCTTATCCATGGAATAGTTTTAAAATAAAATACAGGTATTATTTAAGCCGGACTAGTTTATATCGCATAGAGATAATATATTAAAACAACTTTTATAAGCTATAAAACGGACGGAAAAATTGCTTCCAATTACAGGTTAGAACAGAAAAAAAGCAAATAAAAACGTGTTAGGTTTGGCAGTGAAGAACTTTGGATACCCACCACCACCCTAATTTATTATAACTCCACTACCATATCCATAGTTATACCTCGGGTATATATGTAAACCAGCTTTCATCATAATCCGGTGAAAAATGCATAAGTTATGCACCCATAGCAGCTATATCGTAATATGGTCCTAACCTAAGACAAATTTGCTAATTTTACGCATGAACATTCCACTAAGGAACAGGGGCAAACTTCTAACATATCAATGAGTGCAGTCCGATTCAAGTTTAAGCTCAATGATAAGGGGCCTCCTTTTTATAGCCGAGTCCGAACGGCGTGCCGCAGTGCGACACCTCTTTGGAGAGAAGTTTTACATGGCATAGTACCTCAGAAATGTTGCCAGCATTGGGAGGAGAAAACCACTGCCAGGTTTCGAACCCAGGCGTTCAGCGTCATAGGCGGACATGCTAACCTCTGCGCTACGGTGGCCTAACATAAGACACTGTGTCAAATTTCAGCGAAATCGGATTATGAATGCGCCTTTTATGGGCGAGAGATCGGTCTATATGGCAGCTATATCCATATCTTAACTGATCCAAACCAAATTGAAGAGGGACATCGAAGGGCATAACACAACTCACTGTCCCAAATTTCGACGAAATCGGACAATAAATGCGCCTTTTATAGGCGCAAAACCTTAAGTCTAGAGATTGGTCTATATGGCAGATATAGTTAAATCTCGACCGATCTAAGCCAAATTGAAGGAAGATGTCGATGAACCTAACATAACTCACTATCCCAAATTTCGACGAAATCGGACAATGAATAAGCCTTTTATGCGCCCAAGACCTTTAATCGAGAGATCGGTCTATATGGTAGCTATATTCATATCTGAACCGATCTATGCCAAATTGAAGAGGGATGTCGAAGGGGCTAAAACAACTCACTGTCCCAAATTTGGACGAAATTGGACAATAAATGCCCCTTTTATGGGCCCAAAACCTTAAATCAAGAGATCGGTCTATGTGGCGGCTATATCCAAATCTGAACCAATCTAGGCCAAATTAAAGAGGTATGTCGAAGGGGCCAAACACAACTCTCTGTCCCAAATTTTGGCGAAATCGGACAATGAATAAGCCTTTTATGCGCCCAAGACCTTTAATCGAGATATCGGTCCATATGGCAGCTATAGCCAAATTTGAACCGATCTGGGCCAAAGTGCAAAAAGATGTTGAGGGGCCTAATACAACTCACCGTCCCAAATATGGGCGAAATTGGACAATAAATGCCCCTTTTATGAGCCCAAAACCTTAAATCAAGAGATCGGTCTATATGGCGGCTATATCCAAATCTGGACCAGTCTAGGCCAAATTAAAGAGGGATGTCGAAGGGGCCAAACTTAACTCACTATCCCAAATTTCGGCAAAATCGGACAATGAATAAGCCTTTTATGCGCCCAAGACCTTTAATCGAGAGATCGGTCTTTATGGCAGCTATATCCAAATCTGAACCGATCGGGGCCAAAGTGCAGAAAGATGTCGAGGGGCCTAATACAACTCACCGTCCCAAATTTGGACGAAATTGGACAATAAATGCCTCTTTTATGGGCCCAAAACCTTAAATCAAGAGATCGGTCTATATGGCGGCTATATCCAAATCTGGACCAATCTAGGCCAAATTAAAGAGGAATGTCGAAGGGGCTAATACAACTCACCGTCCCAAGTTTCAACGAAATCGGACAATGAATAAGCCTTTTATGCGCCCAAGACCTTTAATCGAGAGATCGGTCTATATGGCAGCTATATCTAAATCTCCAAAGTGCAGAAAGATGTCGAGGGGCTCAACACAACTCATTGTCCCAAATTTGGACGAAATTGGACAATAAATGCCCCTTTTATGGGCCCAAAACCTTAAAACCAGAGATCGGTCTATATGGCAGCTATATGCAAATCTGGACCGATCTGGGACAAATTGCAGATAGATTTCGAAGGGCCTAACACATCTCACTGTCTCAAAATTTCAGCAAAATCGGATAATAAACGTGGCTTTTATGGGCCTAAGACCTTAAATCGGCGGATCGGTCTATATTGGGGCGATATCAAGATATAGTCCGATATAGCCCATCTTCGAACTTGTCCTGCCTATTGCAAGAAAGAAAGAATCTGAGCAAAATTTCAGCTCAATATCTTTATTTTTAAAAACTGTAGCGTTATTTCTCCAAACAGAGGGACAAACGGACGAACATGGCTATATCGTTTTAGATTTTTACGACGATCAAGAATATATATATATACTTTATAGCGTCGTAAACGACAAAATGAATATACCCACATCCTTCGGAGTTGGGTACTAAAACACCAGTCATAACAAAAAACTGCCTGCAAAATTTCTAGCAAATCGAGTAATAATTGCGCTCTCCAGGGACTCAAAAAGACAAACTGGGAGATCGGTTTATAGGGCAGCTATATCAGGTTATATACCGATGTAGATCATACTTGAGACAGTTGTTGGAAGTCATATCAAAACGACATATGCAAAATTTCAACCACATTGGATAAGAATTGCGCCATCTAGAAGCCCCAGAAGTCTAATCGGGTGATCGGTTTACATGACGGCTACATCAGGGTATCGACTGATTTTGACCATACCTGATACAGTTGTTGGAAGTGAAAATAAAACACTTGATGCAAAATTTCGGCCAAATCGGATAAGAATTGCGCCCTCTAGAGGCTCACGAAGTCAAGACAAAAAATCGGCTTATATGGCAGCTATAACAGGTTATACATCGAATAGAACCATTCTTAGCACAGTTGTTGGAAGTCATAAGGAAACACGGCATGCCAAGTTTCAGCCAAATCGGAAGGGAATTGCACCCTTTATAAGCTCAGGAAATCTAATCGGGAGATCGTTTTAAATGGCGGCTATATTAGGTTATAGACTGATTTAGACCATACTTGGCTCAGTTGTTGGGAGTAATACCAGAACACTTCATGCCCAATCCAAATGGAATTGCATCGTCTAGAAGCTCTAGAAATCAAGACCCAAGGTGGGTTTATATGACTGCTATATCAGGTTATCAATCGATTTAGACTATATGTATCACAGTTGTTGGGGGTCACACCAGAATACTTCATGCAAAATTTCAGCCTAATCCGATCAGAATTCCGCCCTCTAAAAGCTCAAGAAATCAAGACCCAAGATCGGTTTATATGGCAGCTATATCAAAACGTGAGCCCATGTGGCCCATTTACAATCCCAACCAACGTTAATAAGAAGTATTTGTGCAAAATTTCAAGCGTCTACCTTTGCTCCTTCGAAAGTTAGCGTGCTTTCAACAGACGGACGGACGGGCATAACGATCTAAAACATATATACTTTATGGGGTCTTAGATGGATATATCGAGGTGTTACAAACGGAATGGTGTAAAAGTGGTCGCATATGCTGATGAAGTGGCAATTGTGGTTCGGGGAAAGTTTCCCAGCACTCTAAGAGATATACTTCAGAAAGCTCTACGTGCTACAGCAAAGTGAGCCATCGAAAGTGGTCTGGTTATAAATCCATGCAAGACAGAAGTAGTTCTTTTCAGCAGGAGATACAAGTTGCCTACAGTGGAACCTGTCTCCTTGGGTGGAGAAAATATTCCATTTCCCGAAAGCGCAAAATACCTGGGTGGTTTGCTGGACAGGAAATTGAACTTCAAAAACAAAATTTTTGAAAGGGCAAGAGAGGCAACTCTTGCACCTGCAAGAGAGCCATTGGCAAAAGTTGGGGGGTTTAGACCGCGTGTCATGCATTGGGTATATACTGCAGTTGTCAGACCTATAACGCTATATGGTGTTGTGGTCTGGTGGACGGCGCTTAAAAAGTCCACCTATTGCTAGTTAACCGGATCCAAAGGATGGCTGGTTTGTGCATCACAGACGCACTGAGGACGACACCATCTGATGCACAAAATTTAATTCTACCCAAATTTCAGCGACCACTACCGTGAGGTAAAGGGAGCTTTCTCATTGGTCATGTGGCGGCTATGGACATTGTGTTATCCTTGATACAATATCCGATGTTCCAGGCAGTGTAGATTACACCCTACCTGAGCCGTTTTTTGACAAAAATTACTGTACCACTATTCCTGATAGAGCCGATTGGTACTACGATATCCCTGGTAACAGAAGTTACATAGACTTCTATACGGATTGTTCCAAACTAGACGACCAGTTGGGCTTTGGAGTGTACTCAAAAGATCGAACACTGGTCATATCGAAGAGGTTACCCGACTACTGGAGTGTGTATGAAGCAGAGATCCTTGCGATTAATGAAGTGGTGGAATGGCTAAGATATAATGTCATTACGACGATTGGCATAAATAACTTCTCAGACAGCCAGGCAGCCATTGAATCCCTGGAGAACGTATTTCTGAACACAAAAATAGCCCTCGACTGTCGCAGATCTCTCAACGAGATGGCTGAACAGTTCAAAATTCACCTGTTCTTGGTGCCGGCCCATAGAGATATCCCAGGGCATTGTAAAGCGGACGAGGTTGCGAGACTAGGAAGTACCCTACCCATTCCAGGGACACTGGAATCTGTGGGTATGCCTCTAGCTGTATGTAAGCCGAGTTTTCGGGACCAGGCCCGAAGGGCAACGAATGATAGATAGGGGCTGTGAGCATTCCAAAACTAGTTGGCCTCATCTAGACTTGAAGAGGTCTACTGCTTTGCAGTCATTGTGACAGGTCACTGTCTAATCGGAAAACATGATGGTTGTCAGCAACAATTTTTGCAGAAGCTGTGAGAACACCTTCTATGTGTGTGTCCCGCACTAGCAGTTAGAAGGAGTTTCACTTTAGGTTCTTATTTCTTTGAGCACCTGTCTGATTTGGCGGAGGTGAACATTCGCAAGTTATTGGGCTATTTAAAGCAATCTGGATGGTTCAACGGTAGGAACTAGAAGGTATCTTCCTTCTTCTGTTTCTGTGGCATCACAGTTAGCACACTTAAATACCCCAAATCGAAATGTTTGCTACCACACAGATTAGAATAATTTCACTTTTAAAGCTGGTAATTAGCTGCTATTAGTTGTAAGATATGACCTCTTATTTAAATAAATGTTGCAAAAAAATCAACAAAAATACCTCATTCATAACATGAGGACACCTTCATTGAATTAATTATGGTCTCCAGTGTGATTCCTTTGTCATATGAGGACCATACATCATTTGCTCCTTAAAAAAAAACTGCTCGCACAAGGTCCCGCTTCTTTTAATGTGATGCTGATGTAACATGGCACTACTGTTCTTCAAAAGTTCATTGGGTTCATTGTGTGCAGATCTAAGGATGTGGCTTTTCAAACACCAACAAGTATTCCACTTTATTTGTTTACCTTGTCCACCAGAGTACGTTCATCCTGAGTGGGTTAATGGTTTAACATGTACGCTTTCCTGAATGGGGAAGGGTTTTATGTTCAGCTCTTAATTAGAGAAGGGCATCTCTAAAAGGATTTTTTTTTTTTCAATTTTAGTTTTTAATTAAATCCAAACAGTTTTCATATGTCCTTAAATTTGGTTTCCCCAAATTTCGTTCGCATCGTCATGCTGTGCTGATGGTTAGTGATACTGTTGCCATCTGTGTTTAGGATTTTCTGCGGCAAAAGGTAAAAATGTTTGATGGAGATGTATGCAAGGGACCCAAAAAACATGCTGAAAAAGTGTCGCTTGTAAATTTGAGTGTATCAAAGCCAATGAAGGAAGGAAACTAAAGGGAGAGATGATTTCTTCCTATGAATGTAATTTTAAGAAACAAGAAGGATAATATCACAAAGCTAGATATTTATAGATGAAGAGTGTTTCAATAGTGACAGCTAACAGCTAAATGCAAGGGCGTATTGATCAGTTCCGTATTTGGGAAAAGAGGAGTGTTTTTTGGCAAATTTTTAAAGCAACCGTCAAAGGTTTGCGTTTTATAAGTTTAACAAATCAACTCATAGAACCCATGGTATGTAAGGCTTAGGAAGTTTGTAAGTGTTATGAAGACTGTAAGTTGAGAAATTGCGGGAAGAGGTCTTGAGGTTTTTTAAAGAGGATAGTTTGGAAACTTTTTCCTTAGCGCATGACCTTGTCACAATAAGTGAGTGGGCGCTATATCTCGCTCTCGGGACACTATGGGTCTTAAATGAAAGATATTCGAAAGTAGGGTACGAATTTGATAAGAACTGGGTGCAGGTATCCTCGGGAACCGCCCCTCCCCAAAACCCCTCAAAAAAGCATATTGATCGATAATGACAATATGGGACTCAAATGAAAGGGTTTTGGGGAGGGGCGGTTCCCGAGGGTACCTGCACCCAGTTCTTATCAAATTCGTACTCTACTCTCGAATAGCTTTCATTTAAGACCCATTGTGTGTCTCGAGAGCGAGAGATAGCGGCCACTCACTTTTTGTGACAAGATCATGCGCTAAGGAAAATGCTTCTTTAAAAAACCTCAAGACCTCTTCCCGAAGTTTCTCTATTTACAGTCTTTATAACCCTCACAAACTTTTTAACCACCGAAATGCTGGGTTGGGTAAAAATAAAGAATTTTGTCTGGAATGAGCAATAGGCTATACAATTTTTTGATATCGGAGGGGTGGCGGCCCACACCTCCCCATTACATAAAAAGCCCCACTCAAAAATAGGTTACGTTAGGTTGAAAAGAGGGTGCAGATATTAATCCACCCCATGCCACTACGGTATGTAAGGGTTAAGAAGTTTGCAATGGTTATGAAGACTGTGAGTAGAGAAACTTCGGGAAGAGGTCTTGAGGTTTTTTAAAGAGGTCAGTTTGGAAACTTTTTTCTTAGAACATGACCTTGTCACAATAAGTGAGTGGCCGCTCTCGGGACACTTTGGTTTCTAAATGAAAGGTATTCGAGAGTGGAGTGGAACCGCCCCTCCCCAAAACCCCTCAAAATTGCATATTCATTGATCATGACAATATGGGACTCAAATCAGAGGTAATTGGGTAAAGATAAAGAGTTTTGTCTGGAATAAGCAATAGGCTATAAAATTTGTTGATATTGGAGTGGTGGCGGTCCACACCTCCTCACTACAATAAAGCATCGCTCAAAAATAGGTTAGGTTGAAAAGAGGGGGCCACTGTAGCGTAGAGGTTTGCATGACGCTGAACACCTGAGTTCGAATCCTGGCAAGACCGTCAACAAAAATTTTCAGCGGTGGCTTTCCCCTCCTAATGGTGGCAACATTTGTGAAGGTACTATGCCATGTAAAACTTCTCTCCAAAGAGGTGTCGCACTGCGGCACGCCGTTCGGACTCGGCTATAAAAAGGAGGCCCCTTATCATGGAACTTAAACTTGAATCGGACTGCACTCATTGATATGTGAGAAGTTTGCCCCAGTTCCTAAGTGGAATGTTCATGGGCAAAATTTGCAAAAATTTGCATTTTTTGAAAAGAGGGTGCAGATATTAATCCACCCCATGCCACTATGGGCATACACCTAAGCCAGTAATCGGCTTGTTGTGCGCTCTAAAAACTATAAAGTAATCTCTAAAAAGAAAATTTTGAGTTAGGACTTCCGTGCTACTTACAAATTCCTTAATTGTTTTCAATGCCACTCCCCTAAGTTGGTTCATGTCTGGTATAGTGTCTCCACCAAAGTGCCAGTATCTGTTAGTCGCGAAAGCCGGGCAATGACAAAGGAAATGCTCCAACGTCTCATCATCTTCCCAGCATGTCCTACACATGTTATTACTTGCCGCACCGATTTTACATAAGTGAGCTCGTAGTCCTATGTGTCCCGTTATGATACCAATAGCCATATTGACCTCCTTTTTGCTTCCTTTCAGTAATAGCCTCGTCTTCTCACTATCTAGATCCCCCCATAGGATTTTCCCCGTCCTAACGACCGTTTCGCTGTTCCACAATGTTGTATGCGCTTTCGTCGTCCACTCCCTTAATTCGGACTGCATTGACCCAAAAGGCTTCGAGTTAACCAAGTTTTTTGAAGGCAGTCCTCTGGCCTTCACCGCCAAATCGTCTGCCCTTTCATTTCCCCTTACTCCGTTATGGCTTGGCACCCAAACGATGCGGATTTTGCCATCCTCAGAGAAGGCGTTAATCTTCTTCTTACACTGCAAGACTGTTCGTGACCTTACCGCCCTGGTTGTTATTGCCCGAATGGCAATTTTACTGTCCGTAAAGATGTTCACACTCGACGTCCTCGCGTAAGCACCACCACACCACTTTACGCATTCCGTACCCTTAATTGAAAGGATCTCCGCTTGATACACACTGCTGCGGTCGGGTAACCTTTTCAATATGACCAGTTCTAGATCTTTAGAGTACACTCCCAAGCCCACCTTGTCGTTTAGTTTGGAACCATGCCAATAGAAGCCTATGTAACTTCTGTTATCAGGGATATCGAAGTTCCAATCGGTTCTATCAGGAATAGAGGTACAGTAATTTTTATCAAAAAGCCCAAGATTACCTTGAAATTTTCACAGACCGATTACCTTGAAATTTTCACAGATTGTGGAAGGAAACATAGGCTATATAATTTTTTGATATAGGGAGGGGGGCGGACCCTCCCCTTAGCCCCAAAAGTACTACCCAAAAATAAAATTGGACCGATCGGGACAATATGGGATTCAAATGAAAGGCATTCAAGAGTAGAGTATGAATTTCATAACAAAAGTTGGGTCCAGGTACATGGGGGGCCGCCGCCCCAGCCCCAAAACCCCTTAAAATAGGTTTATTTGACGATCATGACAATATGGGACTCAATTCAAAGGTATTCGGGAGAAGATTACGAATATGGTCAGGAATTAGGAATAGGCTGTATAATTTATTGATAGCGGAAGGGGGCGGACCCTACACCGTTATCCCAAAAACACCACTCAAAATTCAAAGTGGAGCGATAAGGACAATATGGGTATCAAATGAAAAGTATACGTTAGTAGATAACGAATCTGGCATACAAATTCATGTCGAAGTATACGGGGTCACCCCACCCCCACAAAAACGCCCAAAACGGGCACATTAGCCAATCACGGATATATGGGACTCGGTTTGTTTGTTGCGTAAAAATAAAACGACAAAACCGATTTTCTCGAACTTTTTGCGTATTATGTAGGTTGGTCTGGAAGGAAACATATGTTATATAATTTTTCGGTATCGGAAGGGGGACGGACCCTCCCCCTTATGCCAAAAACACAACCCAAAATCCAAAGTGGACCGATCGGGACAATATAGGTATCAATTGAAAAGTATTGGAGAGCAGAATACGAATATGGTATTAAAATTTGAGTCTAAGTACCCATCGGGTCTCCCCAACCCCAAAACTCTCCCAAACAGGCATACTGGACGTTCATTTCGATATGGGGCTCAAATGAAAGGTATTAGGGAGTAGATTTCGCATCTGGCATACAAAATCAGATCAAAGTATAGGGGGTCATACCACCCCTCAAAAACACCATTGGACCCATTATGACTGTATGATACCGGGCTGAACCGATTTTCTTAAATTTTTCATAGATTGTGTACGTTTGTCTGGAAGAAAACGTGGGCTATATAATATTTAGATATCGGGTGGAGGCGGACCCTCCCCTTACCCCAAAAAAGCCTCCCATATTCGAAAGTGGTCCGATGGGCACATTAAGGGTATCAAATGAATGGTATTGGAGACCAGAAAACGACTATCATTCAAATATAATATTCAAATGAGAACATTACCCTATGGAGGAACATTACCACCAGGATTCACCGATTCAAATTTAAACTCAACGATGAGGGACTATTTGATAGCCGAGTCCGAACGGCGTCCCGACCAGTCATGGCATTGTACTTTGTAAATGTCGCCAACATTAAGAGGGGATAAACACCGCTTTGTCCGATGTTCTCGCCAGTTTTCGAATGCTTTCAGCGTTATAGGCTACAATGGCCCGAATTCGTTATCCGCATTAAGGGCGAAGTGTCCCCACCCTAAACAGATATTGGAGAGTTAAAGAAGGCGCAGCGGAGCGGGCCCGGTTCGGCTAGTTATAATATACTCATGAGGATAGTCTGCCGGTGCCGAAGTTTTTTTGCGTCGGGCTATGATGCAAAAAAACTACTTCGAACCTTCTCCATGGTTCGAAGTTCTATCCGGCTGAATCCTAAGCTAATATGAGTTGGCGTGAATGAGATAGCTGACGAGCTGGCCAAATATTGATTAGTGCTGATCATGCTAGTGAATCAGCTACTCATCGCCTTTGCGAGCTCTTTAAAGGCGGTAGATGCTGTCTACGATTATCGTTCATATGATGCATCGGCTGCAGGCCCTGGTGCCGAGTATTTTATTTATGCTGGGGAGAAAGTGTCAGGTCAGGTGTTAGACGTCACGCAGGACACATAGGTGGAGGTGGACTTCTGCAGGTTCTGTGGTGATGAGTAGGATTTAGAGACGGTTGACCAAATTTTGTATCACTACCCTGCAATTGTTGACTTTAACTCTTGACACTCAATCCTCGTGCTATTGTGGGCTACCGCAGTAGGAGGTAAGCCTCGAACAATTTTATATAGCCCCTCTGCCCCCTTCATACTTTCTTTATTTTTTAAGCCTATTGTGAACGTGGCTAATTGACAAATCCCTACAAAATAATGTGACAAATGGCAACACAAATTGTGATATGCGATGCCATATAAAGGTAGACTCTAAAAAGGCAAATGGAAATTCGTTTTGCCATACATGCATATAAATGCCCACACATTGTGAGGTAAATTTATATGTGGTAATAAAAATAAACAAGAAACTAATTTATTTAATACAATAGAACGTGCACGCCATTACTACCTGTAAAACAAAAATCCACAAAAGAAAACTTCGTGAGCTAAACGCATGGTGAATAAAATCAACTGAAGTCAGTGCAAAGTAATGGCAATGAAGAACTTCTGCATTAGGCTTATTGAATGAAATCTAAAGGATTTCCACTGATATGTGTTTCAGCGTGTGCGTGCGATGGCAACGCACTGGCACGCAGACAGCCACATTTAACCCTTTGACCTAATTTATTAGAATTTGGTATTCAATACAAGCTCCAGTTTTATGTGTGTACAGATCTACTTACGTTATTTGCTTCTTGTATTTCTCATTCTGCTGGATTGGTGGCGTCTTGCAGTTTTTTTGTTTGGTAAAATTTAAATTGCTCCTCCAGCAGGAACCAAGAAAGCAAATCTATTTTGGCTTTATTGCTTTCTGACTCCCATGCCACGATGACAACAACTCTATGTGAATATGCGGTTAAGCACACATACACACGTACAGACGCACGCCTAAACTTCAATCCGACTACATATACCTACATTGGCATACTATTTATGACCCTTTGTGGGGAAAATGTGTACGTACATGTGTTTGTTTGTTTGTTTTTCTGAAGAAGAGAGTGTTTTAAGTGTGTGTGTGTGTGTGTGTGTGTGTGTGTGTCTGTTCTCTTACTTGCTACTATAATGCCGGATATTTATTTGCTTACGTTTTGTCGGTTACACCCACACCCGCATACTCTGTAGAACACACATATTTATCACTGCCCTACTCCACATCCTTGCTCGTAAACCTTTTCCTCACTTTTTGTTCGAGAACAAAAGCCCGAAAGTATGCAACATGTTCTTTTTACGTTTACACCAAACACAATAACATTTACTACTGCCATTACTGAGACTACAACAGCAGCTACTGATGTCATACATCCTCACTCTACTTCTTTACACCTACAAAACCCACACACACACACACACACACATATACAAAAGAATGTAACTACCAAGCTCTTAGGGCATCCCATTGTTCAATAAGGATGTTCGAATGAGGTATTGCACAGCATGTTCGTATTGAAAATAGAATGGAGAATAATTTTAGCTGTGATTGATCCTCGTGAAATCCCTTACAATGGGTTTTTTGAAATTTTTACACATTTTAACTTCATCCGTATCCAATCTGGGCTTGTAGGGGCTCAAAAAATCCAATTGGAGATTACTTTTATTTGTGGGCTATGCCTCTTTATCTGGACTGTCGGTGGTGTAGAGGTTGGAGGGCAAGGCTATGCAAATTTGCCCATGAACATTCTATTAACGAATAGGGGCAAACTTCTCAAGTGCTGTCCGATTCCAGTTTAAGCTCAATGAAAAGGAGCCTACTTCTTATAGCCGAGTGCGACACCACTTTGGAGAGAAGTTTTTATATGGCATAGGACAAAATCCTTTAGCAGCCGGTTGCACGCACCGGATTGACCCCATATAATCCTTCTTAGGCAAGGGCTGCCTTCTCAGTGTACGTGTTCGTCCATTATTTTGGTCATGGGAGAGGCACATTACGGATTGAAAAGCACCCCGGACCCTGGCTCTGTTTGGTTTGCCAGAACCTCCTCCATCATTGGTTGGTGTCGGTGAGGTGCAACCAGTGCATGGAGTGCGTACATTTCCGATCTTGCACTGGGCTTACATCACTACGGGAGTACGGTAAGGTTAGGTTGAATGGGTTCCCCACCAAAGGTGAGTTCACTCGGAGGCCAGTTCGGCCTATTGTGGTACCCTAGATAGAGAAAGGGAAGAGAAAGAAAATGTGAGACCTCGTACTAGAGGTTATACACGAATAAAAAAAAAGAAGACAGGAGGAGAGGAGAGGAGAACCCAAGCGGGGGTGAAGAACCGTCCGTCACTACGCAAGCACGGATCTATCTACGCCGGAGCTTGTGGCACCCCTCGTCAGAACCATGTTGATCCCTCAATAAACCTTAGGAGAAGTACCAGAGGTACGGCACAAATCACAGAAGAAACGGGACAGAAGTCATTGTGCGGTATCTCCATGCGCGCCGCCATGCGATCTATGGCACAGTGTCCGGTTATGACCCTTGTCAAAGTACTCATCGATCTCTTATCGAACGCCAGCAGCTGCCTCGTTCTCCTCTGGTCGAAGACCGGCCACAGCGCCCTCGGAGTCCGGCCACCATCTACTGAGTCCCACCTCGCCACCGACGTAGGCAAGACCGATAACTGGTTCGCCGGGCGCAGACGAACCCTTCCTGGCGCACTCGTTCGCCCTCTCATTTCCTGGCATCACCTCATGCCCAGGAACCCATGTCAGCGTCACATCGTGGGCCCGGAACCTATCCAGGGATTCCAAACAATCCGCCACGCATCTCGACCTCACCATCCCCGACTCCAAGGCCTTGAGCGCCGCCACACTGTCTACATAAATTCTGAGTTTCGAGGGCGGTAAGCCAGAAATTCTCTTGCGGCTACGGGAGTATAGTCACACTGAATATACTGGAAGGTGCTGTGCGAACATAGACAGCAGTGGGTCACAAGCGGCGTCGTTGTTGTTGTTGTAACCACATATTCATGTGAAGGTGGCGATCCTCGTCAAGCTGCTGTAGGTAAGCAAGTTTGTCCGGTCCAAAGGTGCTCACAGCTTTCCCATGCCGAGAGCGTCGTCGTCGTCGTCACCTTCTTCGTCCTCGTCGTCGGACTATGTGACCTCTCCCTTGGCCAATCCCAGCCCCAATATTGCCAGGCCAGTACAGGAGAGTGTATCATTTTTGCAATTGAATTGCAACGGTCTCGACAAGGTTGTGAATTTTATGAATCGGAAGAACATAGCGATTGCAGCGATCTAGAAAACCAAGCTGACCACCACCTCCAACTTGCACAGTGACCCCTACATGGAGTGCATGGGGATAGCAGTCAGGGCCGTTATTGCCGAGATAGAGCAGATTGATAGCTCCACGTTTTGCACGGTGAATGAGAATATCCCCACTAGGATCAATTAATTGTGTATCCCGAGAGTGACAGGGCTAGGGGGAAAGCCATTCGTCGTATCCGTGCTCTCTAAGCCGATGGAAAGCCATCACAATTTACCGTAGACGAAGTTACGAATGTCATGCGTGGCGCCAAATCATTCAAGGCGTTGGGCCCCGACGGAATTTCTGCACTGATGCTGAAGAATCTGGATCAATCTGGAGTCAAGTGCTTTACAACTGTCCTTAACCTGTCTTTGAACACTCTTATAATACCCGATGTCTGGAAGATGGGCAGAGAGTAAGGAGGAGTCGTACAGACCGATCTCCCTACTCTCACCAGTAGCCTTAACTATGGAGTTACTACTCCTCCCGAGCCTCGTAAGAGAATTTTTATTCACCGAGTATCAGCATGGATTTTGAAGACTGTTTAGAACAACAACTGCTCTGCATGCTATCACCGCACACATTTGCGTAGATTCAGTCAGCCCAGGCCATGAGATAGAACAGTCCTCGTGGCACTGGCATTCGACACGGTCATCCATGCCAAACTCTTTGAGGACATCGCCAACAAGTCCCTCCAGCCAGGCCTGAAACCCCGGGTCGCGAATTATCTGTGTGGTCGCCAGTCTTTTGTGGAATTTAGGGATAAGAAGTCGAAGCAGCGTAGAGTGAAACAGGGTGTTCCCCAAAGGCGAGGTGCTACCTGCGGCACTGTTGAACCTCTACCTATCCTCCATTCCACCCCCACCCAGACGGCATAGAGATCGTATCATATGCAGCCGATTGCATGATCATGGCATCAGGCCCCCACATATTGATGACATCTGCGTTTGGTTAAACATCTACCTCAACGAACTTGCCTCTCGCTGCAAGAGATCTGCAGATATCTGCCACCAAATCTTCAGCCACATTGTTCACTACAAGCACGCTAAGATGCGTAGGGAGCTGAAAGTGTTGGTTGATGGAGTGACAATTCCGACCATCAAGTGTCCCAAAATGCTTGGCGTCACATTTGGCAGCTCTTACACATGCTCCTCACATGCCAAAGCAATTTGCGATCAAGTCAAAAGTAGAAACAAGGTCCTCAAGTCACCTGCTGGCAGCACTTGGGGTGCAGACAAAGAAATCTTGTTGACGACGTACAAAGCAATTGGCCAGTTTGTGGTAAGTTATGCAGCGCCAGTGTGGTCCCGTCAGCTATGTGACACGCAGTGGAATAATATACAGATCTTTCAGAATGCCGCCCTTCGAACTGCGATGGGCTGTCTGCGCAGTTCTCACGTAGACCATCCTCATCAGGAGACAAAGATCCTACCCGTGCGAGGATCGAACTACATGCTGTCTAAGCGACTCCTTCTGGGCTGTTATCGCAGAGACCATACAAATCATTATCTTGTGGATAGGTATTCACCGCCCAAAAGCCTTAAGGTGGATGTACATAATCTAGAGCGTAAGGTACACCACTACAAAAGAGAGAACTTCTAGACCAAGCGGCGTGCCAAGCGGGTCTAGACAACATTCATGCAGATGCGGTGTATAGATACTGGGTGAATGTGGTCGTTGGAGAACGACCGCCTCCCATTGCACCTGAAGAAATTAACCTGCCCCGGCAAACTAGAGAAGTTCTGGCTCAATTACGATCCGGCATATACAGCTGCCTCAATTCCTACCGAGCAAAGATTGATGCCAACGTGCAGGATGTATATCCCGATTGTGATCAGTGACCACACAACACACGACACCTGTTTAACTGCCCAGCCAGACCCACTCGTCTCGGACCCAGACCTCTCTGGACGCACCCCATCTTAGACGCATAGTTCCGGGATCTGGACACTCTACAGCATCAAGCAGATGAAGAATAGAACACAACACACTGCTGCAACAACAACACCGCTGAAAATTCTCTTCGAACATTGCCGCCAAGATTCGATGGTGTCGAAAACACCTCAGCACTAAACAATGGGTATAAGATTTGTTTCTATCCATTCCCAAATGGGATTGTTATACCTACCACCATAGGATGAGGGTATACTAGTCATTCCGTTTGTAACACCCTGAAATATTGATGAAGCACCCCATAAAGTATAAATATCCTAGATCCTCTCGATATTCTGAGTCGACCTAGCCATGTCCGTCCGTCTGTCTGTCCCACGCGTAAAGCTAGCCGCTTGAAATTTTGCATAGATATTTAATATTGAGGCAGGTCGTTGGGGATTGCAAATTCGCCATATCGGTTGAGATTTAGATATAGCTCCCATATAAACCGATCTCCCGATTTGACTTCTTGAGCCCCTGGAAGCCAAGTTTGGTCCAAATCGGTCGATAACCTGATATAGCTCCCATATAAATCGATTTCCTGATTTGATTTCTTGAGCCCTTACAAAAAGCAATTATTATCAGATTTAGTTGAAATTTTGCATGAAGTGTTCCGTTATGGATTCTAACAATTGTGCCAAGTATGGTCCAAATCGGTCTATAACTTGATATAGCTCCTATATAAACCGATCTGCCGATTTGATTTCTTGAGCCCTTACAAGCCGCAATTTTTGTCCGATTTGGCTGAAATTTTGCATGTGGTGTTCTGCAATGACTTTCAACAACTGTGTCAAATACGATCCAAATCAGTCCATAACCTGATATAGCTCCCATATAAACCGATCTCCCGATTTGACTTCTTGAGCACTTACAAGCCGCAATTTTTGTCCGATTTGGCTAAAATTTTGTACATAGTGTTCTGTTATGATTCCCAACGACTGTGCCAAGTGCGGTCCAAATCGGTCTATAACCTGATATAGCTCCCATATAAACCAATCTCCCGATTTGACTTCTGGAGCCCTAACAAGCTTCAATTTTTGTCCGATTTGGTTAAAATTTTACTGGTAGTGTTCTGTTATGACTCCTAAGAACTCAGCCAAGTGCGATCCGTATCGGTCTATAACCCAATATAGCTCCCATAAAAACCGATCTCCCGACTTGATTTCTCGAGCCCCTGGAGGCCTCAGTTTTCCTCCAATTTAACTGAAATTTTGAACATAGTATTGCGTTATGACTCCCAACAACTGAGCCAAGTACGCTCCGAATCGGTCTATAACCTGATATAGCTCCCATATGAACCAATCTCCTGATTTGACTTTTCAAGCCCCTTAAAGCCTCAATTTTCGTCCGCTTTGGCTGAAATTTTGCACAAATTGTTCGGTTATTCTTATGTTAGACTTCCAATAAATGTGGAAAGTACGGTCCAAATCATTCTTTAACCAGATCTAGCTCCCATATAAACCAATCGCCCGATATGACTTCCTCAGCCCTTACAGGCCGCGATTTTTATCCGATTTGACTAAAATTTTTTGTTATGCGTCTCAGCAACGCAAGTACGGCCCAAATCGGTCTATAACCAGATATAGCTTCCATATTTTAGCAGAATCCATTGTGGTGGGTTCCCAAGATTCGGCCCGTTCGAACTTAGCAAGCTTTTACTTGTTTACTATTTTTTTTTTTTTTCGAAGCTATCCCACTGTGCGATGGTTCGATTAAACCTCACAAAACAAAGTCGAAACCACCTCATATTGTGAGGTAGTATGAACCTCGAGTTCCACCATAGAAACTGGGTTAAGGCGTCAGGCCACTAAGCCCCTCTAGGGGGATATAGCCTTGATGAAAATGAGGTCAACATAAGATCTGTGAACCTGTTGAAGAAGAACAAGGCAGCAGAAGCTAATGGATTGCCAAGCTGATATATCAGAGTCAGCGAAATCTGATAAGAAAACCCCATAAAGGCTTATTTGAACCCCTGGCCCATACACAAGCCAACAATAGAGTTATTATGCTTCTTCTCAGCGCATCCAATATCAAATGAGGCTTTATTACTGCTAAATCCACTCTAAACCTTATAAACAACCTCTATCCAATCCTGTGTCATCCCATGAATATCCTCCACTTATCCCATGGTCATGGAATATGGCTATAGCCACTGTGCTCTGATTTTTGGTAGTGCTAAAGAAAGGATAGAAATATAGAAGTATGGGTTAAGTACCATCTCAACCAAAACCACTATGTGGGTTGATGTGTGTGTGTGGGTTGATTATTACTTTGGCAAATGTGTCTCCTTGTGTTTTGTTAACACATTCAAAACGTCCTGAACCACAAAAGGAGCAGCTACAACAACAGGACGAAACATTTTTTTTTTTGTTGCTTTCGTCGCAGGAAATGGTGCTAAGGTGCTACAGCATTGATAGAAAGAAGGTGTTGGCTTAACTTTTCGTACACTTCATTCATTCATCCAATCGTCCTTCCATATCTCTCCCACACCATTACATTTTTTTGTTTCTTTTTTGCTCAAATATTCAGTTCGGAAGTACTATACACCAAACCCGTATGAGTAGTTGTGCGAATACTCGTATTATACGATATGCCATAAGGATGTATGAATACATATGTCTCCATGTTAGCTTAAGAGTCTTGGGACGTGTGGATGATTGTGTTTTCTTTGTTATTATTGTTGTGTGAGGCCATGTGTTTTAAAGTTTCAGCACTTTCAATTTTTCCTTTTGGGTACGGTATGGGGGTTTATTTTAGTTATAATGTGGTACTTTGGTGTACTCAATCAATAAAACCACTTGCTTTATGAGTGCAATAATATGGCAAAGCCAGCTCATTCTTACCATATTTACGTTAGATCTACGCATAAATGTTGGGCTATAAAAATCTTAAATCACAACACATTATGCGAGGGCTATAGAGTTAGAGAATTCAATGGTGTCTATTTTAAATTCATAGCGGTATGTTCAAGTAATGTTAGACGAATACAGTTGGCATAAGTTAGTTATATCGCATATATACCTTAGAGGGTGGTTACCGTTTAGGCTAATATGTACGCCTATGATGCTGAACGCCTGGTTTTGAATCCTGGCGAAAACATTAGAAACAATTTTTTGCCTTGGCAACATTTGATGGTCATCACTCCTATAGGTAACCACCATATATATCATACTAGCTGAACCTGGCTCGCTCCGCTGCGCCTTCTTTTATTAAATACTAGCTGACCCGGGTCCGCTCCGCTGCGCCTCCTTTTACTTTATATGGAACAGAATTTTCCTTGGAATATTTATTTTCGACAATTGAAGATCTGAAGAAGACCATGCAAACTTGACTAACAGTTTAACAATATAAGTTGCTTTATCTGAATCCCACATGATCTTTATTGGTCTACGATTTTAAGTTTGGATGTAAGGTGTACTCTGTACTGGGGATAGACCCCCAGAAAATTGGTCCCGAAAATGGGTATCAATTCTTGCTCTACCCCCCGATTCCTTTCATTTAAGCTCCACATTGACATGGTCGGTAAATATGCCCGATTTAGGGGTTTTTTGGGGATTGGAGTGGTCCCCCAAACACTAAGCCCGAAAAATATATCAGCAACGTGCTCTATTCTCATATATCCATATATCATTTATTTGAACCCCATATTGCCATTGGCCTCAAATAGACCCCCAGAAAATTGGTCCCGAAAATGGGTATCAATTCTTGCTCTACCCCCCGATTCCTTTCATTTAAGCTCCACATTGACATGGTCGGTAAATATGCCCGATTTAGGGGTGTTTTGGGGATTGGGGTGGTCCCCCAAACACCAAGCCCGGAAAATATATCAGCAACGTTTTGCCATTGGCCTCAAAATTGGATATCAAATTTGTTTTCTAATCTCATTTAAACTCCTTATTGCAAAAGTCAGCAAATATGTCCGGTTTGAGGTATTGGCCCTAAAAACTATGAATATTTAGTCCCACTCTCTTTAAGACCCAAATTGTCTTGGTGAGCAAATATGTCCTATTAGGGGGTTGTTATGGTGGTGGGACGTCCGCTGGACAGATGGCCCCTAATGTTGATATCAGATACGTGGCCTACTCCCACATACCTTTAATTTGAGCCCCGTATTTCCATAGTCGGCAAACATGACCGGCTTGGGGGGTGTTTTGGGGGATGGGCGGCCATTCAGTGAGTTGGCCTTGAAAATATACATCGGACTCGTGTTCCACTTTAAAAACCCTCTTATTTGAGCCTCATATTGCAATAGTCAGAAAATACTTACCATTTGGGCAGTGTTGTGGGGGTGGCGTGGCCCCATAGACACTTTTCCCGAATATTCGTATCAAATTCATGCTTTAATCCCGAAGACCTTTCATTTGAGCCCCATATTGCTATAGTCGTAAATTTTTCCCCCCCAAATACTTGATCCCATATTTAGATATCAGATTCGAATTCTTCACTCAAATACCTTTATTTAAGCCCCATATTCCCATGATCAGTAAGTAGGTCCTGTTGGGAGGGTGTTTTGGGAAAGGGGTGGACCCCCGAAACATGGTCCCACATTTGGATATCAGATTCTTATTCTACTCGCAAATACTTTTAATTTGAGTCCCATATTGCCATGGTCGGTAAATATGTCCGATTTAGAGGTGTTTTGGGGGATTGGGGTGGTCCCCCTAGCACTTGGTTTTTAGGGTACTATATGAGAGCACACAAAATTTGGCTTAAATCCCACCACCCATCTCCGAGATCTGGCGTTTCTGAAAATTAGGGTAAGGGGGAGGGTCCGCCCCCCCCTTCAGATATCAAAAAATGTAGTAGCCTATTTTCACCACGGGGTCATTATGCACTACCTGGGAATATTTCAAGAAAATCGGTTCAAACCTACAAAGAAACACAAATTGATTTTTATATAAAAGATGGAAAAAAATTATGAACAGTATAACAATATAAATCCCATCTGAATCTAAAGCCCATATGATCTTTTTTGGTCTATGAAATCGCTCGGAGGGATTTGGGTCTTTTAAGTTTGGATGCTAGATGTACTCCATTCTTAAAAGTCTTTATTTGAACCCGATATTCTCATAATGTCCGATTTAGGAGTGTTTTCGGGGGTGAGGTGGTCCCCCAGACTTTTGGCCCTGAAAAAATATCAGCATCGTGCTTTATTCTCAAATATCATTTATTTGAACCCCATATTGCCATTGATTTTGCGGGGAGTTTACAGGATGAGGTGTCCCCCACAAACATGGCCCCAAGATTGGTTATCAAATTCGTTTTCTAATCTCAAATACTTACTTTATTTTAATTGGCTATGACAGAACATTTGTTCCTCTAGCCGAACGTAGACTAACGTTCCAAGCGCCTCGATCTTCTGCGCTCATTCGAAAATCTCTGACACCAAGTTTTGAGGTGTTACCTACCCACAACTTGATCTTTCCATCGGGCTTTTGGTCTTCCTGGTTTGCGTGTACCACCGTGTTTGCCTTCAAAAGACTTCTTTGCTGAAGCTTCTTCATCCATTCTGACAACATGACGTTGTATTTTGATGTGTGTAACTATGATATCATCGTCATACAGCTCATTTCATACGTCACCTATATTCTCCATTAACGCAAACTGGCCCATATATTTTACGAAGAATCTTTCTCTCAAATACTCCAAGCACTGCCTCACCTGCTTTCACAAGTTCCCATGCTTCAGAACCATATAACAGCACGGGTAGTATCAGTGTCTTGCAAAGTGTAGTCTTCGTCTGTCGAGAGGTGGCTTTGTTTCTAAACTGCTTACTTAGTCCAAAGTAGCATCTGTTTGCCAGTATTGTTCTTCGCTTTATCTCAAAACTGGTGTCATTTGTTTCGGTTACGGCGGTGCCGAGGTAGATACAGTTGCTGACTCTCTCAAAGTTGTGATTCCCTACTGTCTCCATTTCTTTATCTGCTCGGTTGTACAAGGCGTTTTTGGGAGTTGAAACCATCCATTTCGTCTTATCTCCATTTACTGCCAGACCCATTTTCACAGACTCTCTTTCGATTCTTTCAAAGGCTGCAGTTACTATTTCCGGTGACCGACCTATGATGTCGATGTCGTCGGCATAGGCGAGTAGCATGTGTTCTCTTGTGATTAGTGTGTCATATCTATTCACATCTGCATCTCGTATGATCTTTTCCAGCAGGATATTAAAGAGATCACACCATAGGCTGTCTCCTTGTCTGAAACCTCGTATGGTATTAAGTGGTCCGGAGAGATTTTTTCCTATTGTTACTGAGGAACGGGTATCAGCAAGTGTCATCCTGCAGAGTCTTATTAATTTTGCAGGAATAACAAACTCAGACATGGCTTGAAATATTTTTGAACATAAAAGGGTATCCAAATCGGGATTGTAGTCAACAAAGAGATGGTAGGTGTTGAATTGTCCTTCTCGGGTCTTTTCCAGGATTTGGCGCAGTGTGAATTTCTGGTCCAGGGTGGATTTACCAGGTATAAAGCCGCAGTGATAAGGCCCAGTTATCTCATTGAGTTTAGGTTTCAATCTTTCACACAGTATGCTCGAGAGTATCTTGAATGCGATGGGGAGGAGACTTATTCTTCTGTAGTTGGCACATTCCGTCTTGTCTCCTTTCTTGTGTGCGGGACATAGTATGCTGAGGTTCCAGTCATCGGGTAAGCGTTGCATTCGTCGCATAAGCTGATGCATACGCCTTATCAGCGTGTCGCCTCCGGCCTTAAATAGTTCAGCGGGTAACCCGTCGGTTCCTGCTGTCTTGTTTTTCTTCAGTCGGGTCGCTGCTACTTGGACCTTATTCTGACTAGAAGGTAAACATTCTATACCATCATCATTGATTGGTTCTGCGGTATCCTCTTCGCCGCCAACAACGGACAATAGCAGTTGGGTAAAATGTTCTTTCCATATTCTCAGCATGTTATCTGTGTTAGTTACCATATTTCCTTCTTTGTCTCTGCAGGAGGATGTGCCTGCACCAAAGCCATGGGTTTGATGTTTAATTCTTTGGTAGAATTTCCGGACTTCATTCTGACACACTCACGTCTTTCCATTTCCTTTTTCTTTCTGCGGTATAGACGTTTCTCCTCTCTTCTTTTTCTGCCGATACCGTTGCTACTGACTGCAGGGTTGCTCTTTGTGTCGCATTCTTGGCTTCAGTAGCATCTCTACACCCCTGGTCGTACCATGGGTTTAGTGGAGGAGGTTTCCGATATCCAAGTACAGAATTTGAGGCATTTTCCATGGAGAGGGCAATAGTTTGCCACTGCGCCATTATATCATCGGAACAAGGAGTGCTTTCATCAAGCAGTTGGGTCAGTTGAGTGGAGTATGCCGCTGCCGCTGTTGTGTTTGCAGTTTTTCAATGTCCAACTTCCGTGCAGTGTTAGATCGTTTTTTTCTTGCCATGTTCAAACCGGTGCGAACCTTTGCTGCAATAAGGTAATGATCTGAATTTATATTCGCTCCACGGATCGATCGTACATCTAACACACTGGATGAATGCCTTCCATCTACGACAAAGTGATCAAAATTGGTTTCTTTTGTTTAGATCGGGTGAAAGCCATCTGGCTTTGTGAATATTTTTATGTTGAAATCTGGTGCTACTTCTTCTTTTGTTTAGATCGGGTGACAGCCATGAGGCTTTGTGGATATTTTTATGTTGAAATCTGGTGCTACTAACTACCATGTTTTTTGCTGCGATGAGATCAATCAGCCTCATTCTATTATTGGACGTTTTCTCGTGGAGGCTAAACTTTCCGACCAGAAATGTCTTCCTTTCCTATCTTCGCGTTTAAATCTTCCAGAACGGTTTTATTATCAAGGACGGGGCAGCGGTTATATTCATTCTCTCTCTAGGCGCTCGTAGAAGATATCCTTGATCTGCTCGACCTTGTCCTCCGTCGGGTCATGGGCACAAATAATGCTGATGTTGAAGAATTTGGCTTTTATGCGAATTGTGGCTAGCCACTCATCCACCGGAGTAAAGCTGGACACAAAGTGTTTCAGTCTCCGAATAACCACAAATCCACAGCAAAATTCATGCCGTGAGCATGGTGAGCAAATACCTCCTATTGTATTTAGGGGCGTCTCCTAGACACTTAATCCCAAATTTGTGGTCTACTCCCAAATAACTTTCATTTGAGCCCCATATTCCCATAGTCGCCAAACATGACCGGTTTGGGGGGTGTATTCGGGTATGGGGCGGCGCCCATTCAGTGACTTGTCCCTACAATGGTTAGCAAATACGTCCTATTTGGGTGGTGTGATCGGGGTGGGATGCCCCCATAGACGCTTTTTTCGAATATTGATATCAAATTCGTGCATTACTCCCAAAATCCTTTCATTTGAGCCCCATATTGCTATGACCGCAAATTTGTCCTCTTTGGGGGTGTTTTTGCCGAGGGGCGGCCCCCAAACACTTGGTCCCACATTTGGATATCAGATTCGTATTCTACTCCCAATACCATTTATTTGAGTCCCATATTGCCATGTTCGGTAAATATGTCCGTTATAGGGGTGTTTTGGGGGTTGGGTTGGTCCCCCACACACTGAAAGGAAGTAACAAGGAGGTCAGTATAGCTTTTGATATCAGAACGGGACACATAGGACTACAAGCTCACTTATGCAAAATCGGTGCGGCAAGTGCAAGATTATTGTATTGTTGTTGTTGTCTTTTGTCTGTATGGTTCTGCTGAATATCTAGATCCAGAGAAGTTTGGGTCTCAGTCGAATAGGTTTGGTTGGGCAGTTAAACAGGTGATGTGTGTTGTATGGTCCCAGGTCACAATCGGCATGCACATACCGCATGTTGGCATCGATTCTAGCTTTGTAGGGGTTGAGGCGGCTGCATCTGCCCGAAACGCGCAATTTAGCCAGAAGTACTCCGATTTGAGGGGGAAGGTCAATTTCTTCAGATGCAATGAATGGCGGTCCTTCTTCAAGGACCACACTCACCCGGTAGCTGTTCACTGCATTTGCTACAGTGTCTGCATGAATGTGTCCAGACCCGCCAAAACGCCTTATACACCCGAGCAGATAAAGAAAATGGAGAAAGATGGGAACCACAACTTTGGGATAGTCAGTGAATCGGACCATATTACGATATAGCTGCTATGGGTGCATAAACAATGCATTTTTCACCGTATTATGACGAATGGTGGTGCGTATCTAAAGTTCGGCCCAGCCGAACTTAATGCCTTTTTACTTGTTATATGTTGTAATGGGAATGATGGAAGCAGTATGCAATTTGCCCATGAGCATTTCATAAAGGAATAGTGCTTTTGCATATATCAGTGTGTGCTGTCCGTTTTAACTTAAAGCTCAATGATAAGGGATTTCCTATTTATAGCCGAGTTCGAATGTCGTGCCGCAGTGCGAAACCTCTTTGGGGAGAAGTTTTTACATGGCATAGTACCTGACAAATGTCAACAGCATAAGGAGGGAATAACCACCGCTGAAAATTTTTGATTATGTTTTTTGCTATCCTCTGAGCTATGGTGGCGTCCAGAATTAGTACACCCACAAACATGCGGCCACCTTAGCGCAGAGGTTAGCATGTCCGCCAATGACGCTGAACGCCTGAGTTCGAATCCTTGTGAGAACATCATGAAAAATTTCAGCGGTGGTTATCCCTTTCTAACGCTGGCGATATTTTGGAGGTACTGTACCATTTGGTATAGCAGCCATGTAAAAACTACTCCAAAAAGAGGTGTTGGTTCTGCCAAGTATCATGTAGACATTATGGGTCTAATGGCGTTTTTGAGGGGTGGCGTGACCCCCTATACTTCGATCTGATTTTGTATGCCAGATTCGAAATCTACTCCCGAATACCTATCATTTGAGCCCCATATTGAAATGGGACCCATATTGATAAGGGACCTCATTTTTATAGCCGATAGAGTCCGAATGGCGTCCCGCAGTGCGACACCTATTTGGGGCAATTTTTTTAAATGACCATGCATGGCATTGTACCTCGCAAATGTCCCCAATATTAAGGGGGGATAAACACCGCTTTGTCCGATGGTCTCGCCAGGATTCGAACGCGTTCAGCGTCATAGTCTACAATGGCACGAATTCGATATCTGCATTCAGGGCAAAGTGTCCCCACCCTAGAAAGATATTGGAGAGTTAAAGAAGGCGCAGCGGAGCGGGCCCGTTTCGTTTAGTTAAGTATATATATTCTTGATCGTCATAACATTTAAAGTCGATGTAGCCATGTCCGTCCATCTGTCCATCCATCAGTTCGTTTGTCAGTCGAAAGCACGCTATCCTTCGAAAAAGTAAAGCTAGTCGCTTGAAATTTTGCACAACTACTTCTTATTAGTGTAGGCCGTTTAGGATTGTAAATGGGCCATATTGGTTCATGTTTTAATATAGCTGCCATATAAACCGATCTTGACTTCTTGAGTCACTAGAGGGCGTAATTCTTAAAGAAATTTTGCATGAAGTATTTTGTTATGACTTCTAACAACTTTGCTAAGTATGGTTCAAATCGGCCCATAACCTGATATAGCTGCCATATAAACCCATCTTGGATCTTGACTTTTTGAGCCACTAGAGGGCACAATTCTTATCAGATTTGGCAGAAATTTTGCACAAAATGTTTTGCTATAACTTCTAACAACTTTGCTAAGTATAGTTCAAATCGGTCCATAACCTGATAAAGCTGTTACACAAACCGTTCTGGGATTTTGATTTTTTGAGCCTTTAGAGGGCGATTATCCGATTTTGCAGAAATATTTTACAACTGGTTCTCCCATGCTTACTTTTAAATTTCCCCGAATTATTTATTGAAATAAAAAAAAAATTATCAGTGTCCATTACCAAGTTTCTAACAGAACTTGTCTTGTCTTTAAACATTTGGCCGGAAGGGACCTGTGGTGTTTGCCACAACACAGTTATGCTGTTTACCCAACTACATAACCCCTGAGGATTATTTAACCAATGTTTGCTCATCCAACGTTTCTTGGATGTCTTTAACACAGCAGTGCCAGACTTTCCATGAAGGTCATTGTGTCGAAGTTCCACCTTTTGGCTGCCACAAAAGCCAACATCCAGGATAGGGAGGGCATGAAGATGTGTGAATCATCACATCAACCAAATAGACCATTTCTGTTGGATGCCGCCAATAGCTACGTGAGGCATGCATGCATCTGTGCGGCCTTGAAATTCTCCAAAGAATATCCGAATTTATAGAAATCTTTCATTTACCCGTTTTTATCATGCGCGCTCACTGTATCCCACAAGTATCTCTTCAAAGGTATCATATGGGATTTATGTGCGTGCTTTTGCCTTCTCTAGGTGAAACAGGTTCGCAGGCTACTTTTTTTGTTTGAAACTCCCCCCCTCCCGTCCCCGCTGCCTTACCCTTTGCAGCTTTAGGAAATCGAATTGGAAATGTTTATTTAGAATTTTTCACGATAGGCAAATGGAATCCACCAAATCCAATGGCCCACTAACATGTACACATGGGCACGTTTGTTTGTCTGCGGCGTGCTTTGCCTATGGATGCCCCATGATGGGATGCCAAGGCATGGTATGCAAAGATTAATGCGAGTTATTCTTCAAGGATAAACAAGATATTGAAAATCCATTTAATAAAAACATATACCCCAGATGCATATTTGAGATATGAGCTCGGCCTTTTCTTTTCTGCATTAATAATTTTAATGTTCAAATGATGTCTGAGCATATACATACAAGAATGTTGAATGATTTCGACATCCAGCCAAAAGCCAGGCTAGATGGCTATGTTGTTTGGTTACTTTTGTTTATAAACGAATTTGCTCATCATATGCAGCTCATTGAATTTTCACATGATTTTTGATTTGCCTATTGTTTGCGTGTAGGTTGAATGTACCTTGGTTGTCTTTAGAATTATGAACTGGAAAACATCAAACAAGACTTAAGACACCTTTCCTTTTGGACGAATGTTTCCTCAGAAAAAATAGATAGAAATTGGAAAAAGGAAGGTTTGGTTATGTATGGATAACCCCAGGTTGAAGATAAAAACTCTTACCGATGTGGTTCGTTTCGTTGGTAAATTCAAAGTGGGAGTTTATTTTAATAATGGCTTATCATCTAACATATGATTTTGTATGTTGGCTAACTTAACGAAAGCAAAAGAAGTTACCTGTCAACTTATAGTTAGTAAACTTAGAGGTAAGAAAGAAATAATTGGGCAAAATTGTAATAGATTATATCATTGGCATAAACATTCCGGGCCCCTTGATGGGTACCATCGAAATAAATTGAAAAAAGAACTTGTCTAATGTAATATGTTAAGATACAATTCAAGAATAATTCTGAAATTCTATTTTGAAATACAAATAGATAATAAAATCAAAAAAAAAAAAAAAAATATTATACTTAGCGTAAAAGATATTGTTTTAATCTT
This sequence comes from Stomoxys calcitrans, assembly GCF_963082655.1. Taxonomy (NCBI): domain Eukaryota; kingdom Metazoa; phylum Arthropoda; class Insecta; order Diptera; family Muscidae; genus Stomoxys; species Stomoxys calcitrans. The sequence goes on from NC_081552.1 coordinate 209,055,313, forward strand.
AAGGCGAGCAAATTCCAGAAACCAGCCATCCTAGAATTGAATTCTGAGCCATCGGTATCCCTTCATGATTCGGCATAACACCCCCAAGGATTATTTTGGGGTAGACATCTGAGCCCAAAACCATAGAAATTGGTGCGCTTTCATAAAATGCGGGGTCTGCAAGAATAAGATTTATAAATTTGTCCTTGAAAGTTGAAGGTAATGAATGTGATGGGGTTTTCATTGACATTCGATTGTCAACTCGAAAATTTGCTGAAAATCGAGCTTTAGGATCAGAGTTAGCTCGAATGGTTAGTTGGCACATTAAAGTATCTTCGACATGAATGGTTTTGATGCCAATTTTAGTGAGAGTAGATTTTATTACGCGGCTGACTGCACATCCTGTGTCAATTAGAGCTCGAACTTGGTATAGGCGTCGATCGTGTACTATCTTAACCAGAGCAGTGGGAAGTACGGTAATTGTTTGTGGTGGCAAAGCGCTTGAAGTCACAACGCGTACTGCTTCCGATTCCCGTTTTATTGACTCTTGATGCAGTAGAGTGTGATGTGATCGTCTGCAAATGTGGCATCCTGTATTTGAGAAACATCCAGACTGAGAGTGCTTATGGGCCAAGCAATTGATACAATACTTATATTTTTCCACAACTTGTTTTCTTTGATTGGCACCCATTGAGAGAAATTTCCTACAGATTCTTAGTGGATGAAATTTTTTGCAGATTCGACACTGAAAGGGTCGTTGTTTTTGACGGCTGACTCGGTTAGGAGTGCTAGAACGGTTTTGAACAATTCTAGGCATTCTGAAAATAAAGGTTTCTTAAAATATGGAAATATTGCCAAAGATAATGATATTGAAAAGGAATCGTATATGATATGGTAAGGAAAGGAGTCGGAAGGAACTATTGGGTGGGAAGTAGAACGAGTTTTGTAATTGGACGAGTAATCACACCCTTTGATGTGTAAACGGAGGCTACTCGTACACGCTTATCTTTTCCTGGATGAACATGAGTAACTCGACCAATTCGCCATTCGTTTGGTGGAAGATTTTCGTCGCGGATAACGACAATGGAATCAATTTCTACGTTCTTTTCTGGATTTTTCCATTTGTTCCTCTTATGGAGCTCCTTTAAATACTCGGATTTCCAACGTTGGCAAAAATGTTGCTGAAGGACCTTGACACGTTGCCAACGATTAACCACAGACTCAGGATGAGTGTCGTAATTAGGCTCTGGAGGAGCCAAAATTGGTCCTCCTATGAGAAAATGTCCTGGTGTGAGCGGATTTAAGTCAGTGAAATCCTCTGACATTGTGGAAATAGGCCTCGAATTAAGACAAGCTTCTATTTTTGTCAGAAGAGTACAAAATTCTTCGAAGGTGTAGGTGAAACCGCCAGAAATTTTCTTCAAATGGGTCTTAAAACTTTTCACCCCGGCTTCCCATAGGCCACCCATATGGGGTGCGCCTGGGGGAATGAAATGCCACGAGAGGTTTTGGTGGATAAATTGGGACACAATATTGGATTTAGATGCTGCAACGAAGTCCCTAGCGATATCTCTTGAGGCACCAACGAAATTAGTTCCGTTGTCGGAATATATATTAAGAGGACAGCCACGCCTGGAGACAAATCGGTGAAAAGCTGCGAGGAACACTGGGGTGGATAAAGAGGACGTAGGTTCCAGGTGAATTGCTTTGGTCGCAAGACACACAAAAACGCAAACGTACCCTTTGGAAATTTTGGAACCACGACCTGAAAAGCTCTTAACGTCGAACGGACCTGCAAAGTCAACGCCTGTGTTATGGAATGGGCGCTTTAAGGTTGTTCGTGTTGGGGGAAGAGCTGCCATGAGCTGTGTTTGAATTTTCTTCTTATGTAAAACACACACCTTACACTGGTGGATTATAGTTTTGATGAGGTTTTTTAATTTAGGAATCCAAAATTGCATTCGAATGAGGTTAAGTACTTGCTGGTTACCACCATGAATGCTAAGAATATGAGTGAATTGGACTAAAAGGCGACTAAGATGGCAGTTATAGGGGAGAATTATTGGATAACGTTCATCGTAGCTAAGGGATGGCGAATACGCGAGTCGACCAAACGCGCGAATAACTCCATTCTCATCCAGAAATGGATTTAAGTTAAGAATGTTAGAAGACTTTGGGACAGCTTTCTTTAGTCGTAAAGCTTCAACCACCTCTGGAAATCCTTCCGCTTGAGCTAGAACTATTAATCTATTTCTAACTGCCTTTACTTCTGTAACCTTTAACTCGACAGAATCGAATGTGACTGAATCGCGGTGCTTTGGATGAGTCTTGTGAAAGAATCGGAATATATAACAAATGACTCGAATAGCCCGATGAAAAGAAGAAAAGCGACCTATAATTTCGTGATTATCGGAGTTGGTAGCAAGATGTACTCGTAGGGCTTTCTGTTCCAATTCAGTATCGTCTATGATATCGTCTGATATAGGCCAACTGTTTCGAGATTCGGACAGCCACTTAGGTCCGCACCACCAGAGATTATTTTCAATTAAATCTTTGGGATAAACTCCGCGGCTAGCTAAGTCCGCTGGATTGAATAGGGTATCAACATGGAACCAATTGTCAATTCCTACCTTGCTGCTTATGGTGGATACGCGGTTTGCAACAAAAGTTTTCCAGTTGCATGCGGGCTTTCGCAGCCAAGCCAAAACAATAGTTGAATCAGTCCATTTGAATATTTCATAACTTGGAAGATTCATTGAAGGAATTACTGACTCGACAACTTCTGCGAGCAAGGTAGCCCCAAGGAGTTCAAGTTTAGGAATGGAAAGGCATTTGACTGGTGCTACCCTGGATTTGGATGTTAGCAAATTTACAGAAACATGTCTGCTTTCATCCTCCACACGGGAGTAAATGACTGCTGCATATGCATTTTCCGATGCATCGCAAAATGCGTGAAATTGGATACGAAATGAGGGTGCGTAGGAAATCCAACGTGGGATTTGGATTGAGTTGATAGTTGAGAAGTCATCTAGAAGATTTTTCCAATCTTGGAAACATTTGGAAGTAATTTTCTCATCCCAATCAACCTTGGATAACCACACATGTCGCATAAGAATTTTCGCTAGGACGACTATGGGTGCTAGCCATCCAGCTGGATCGAAAATCTTAGATATTTCGGAAAGCACCTCTCTTTTCGTGTAACTCTCCTTACATGGCGTTGCCTGAATTACGAATAAGAACTTATCTAACATGGCATTCCACCGCACACCTAAAGTCTTGGTTAGGCTGCTGTCATCGAAAAGAAGGAAATCTTCCTTCAAGATGTGCTCTTTGGGTAAGGACTGGAGAATCTCCTTAGAATTGGATGCCCATTTTCTAAGTGGAAAACATGCGGAATTAAGGGCTGAGATCAATTGATCTTTAGCCTTTAAAGCCAATTGGAGATCGTGGCAACCAGTTAAAACATCGTCCACGTACATGTCGTCTCGAATAATGTGGCTTGCCAAAGGATAAAAACTGCTGCAGTCTTCTGCGAGCTGCATTAGAGTTCTAATAGCCAAATATGGAGCTGCATTTACACCAAAGGTTACGGTTTGCAGTTCGAAATCTTGAATCTGTTCCTTTGGCTTTGTTCGAAACAGAATTCTCTGGAAACAAGAATGATCTTTATTAATCCTTATTTGCCGATACATCTTTTCGATGTCGGCACTGAAAACATAGCGATAGAGACGCCAGCGCAAAAGAAGAAGAGTCAAGTCATTCTGAAGTACTGGGCCTGGATAGAGAATGTCATTAAGTGATGTTCCCGAGGATGTTGGACATGAGGCATTGAAGACCACTCTGACTTTGGTAGTGGTTCTATCGGGTTTTATCACCGCATGGTGGGGGAGGTAATAGTGCCTTGGAAACTCTTCCTCCACAGGAATAGGAACCTTGGCCATATGGCCTAGGTCTAAATATTCCTGGATGACAGAATCATATTCGTCTTTTAACGACATGTTTTTGGATAGTCGAGACTCATTTCTCAAGAATTGAGCACTAGCTATGGACCTGGATCGTCCTATCTGTGGAGAGTTATATGAAAAGGATTCCTTGAACGGCAGAGACACTATATATCTCCCATCAGAGTCACGTTTGGTTGTTTCCGAATATAATTTCTCGCAAAATGAATCGGATTCGGAGAGTAGAGGCTTTTGCGGAACTTCCTCCACCTCCCAAAAACGCTTTAGCTGTTTTTCTAAATTCGTTTCTGAAAAGTAGGAAACTATAGTAGAATAGGATGATACTTTAGGATTATTCCGGATAGGTCCTGTAATTATCCATCCGAATATTGTCTCTTGAGCGACAAGAGAGCCGCAAATGTTTCGACGAACATTGTCCAAAAGAATATTATTGAATATGTCCGCGCCAATAAGCAGATCGATTCGGCTACTTTCAAGAAACTTTGGATCAGCAAGCCGAATGTTCGGAAATTCTACAAGAACCGAAGGATTAATGGAACTTGTTGGAAGATCTCCTGAAAGTTGCGGCACGACCAAAGCTGTTACATTGACATGCAAGTCGGAGTCAAAACGAGGGCTTATAGAAAATGTTGCCATTTTTCTGGATTTTGCTGACGTGACACCATTGAGACCCGCAATGTCGGCCTCGATTGGTTGGAAAGGCAGTTTGAGGATATTGAAGACACGTTCAGATATGAACGTTCCTTGTGAACCTGAGTCTATCAGGGCTCTCACAAAATATTTCAGTCCGAGATGACTGATTTCAACCAGCGCAGTGCCGAGAAGAACATTTTGAGAATGTGCAGCGAAACATGATTGGATGTTACTTGCAGAGGACGAAAAAGGCGGGAAAGATACCTGTTCGAGGCTTGCGTGATGAACGGAAGATTGGGGGATTGTGGACTGTATCTGTTGGAGTTCAGAATTTTGAATTTGGGAGTGACTTGAGGCAGGATTCGTATCGTGAACAGGCTTAACGTCACGATGCAGGAGAGTATTATGCCTCTTTCCACACGAGTAGCAGTTGTGAGGACTTTTGCAGTCCTTTACGCTATGGGCTTTTGCGAAACAATTGAGACATAAATTCAATCTTCGGATACAAGATTGTCTATCATCTATTTTCATGTTAAGAAACTTAGGGCATTTGCGGATTGTATGAGGCTCATTTGCACATAAATTGCATGGTGGATTTGAAGTGGGGGGAGAAACCTTCGCATGGTTGCTATTAATTTTCTTATTCAAGGGCGTTGCCTGTTTCTTACAGCTTGAATTCGTCTTATCTGCATTGAAGGGACCGTTTATTTCACAAATTGTCTCCAACGTCTGGTATCTGCTTGACAAGAACGAATCTAAATCTGTCCATTTTGAAATATCTTTCTTGTTTTTAATGGATTGCTCCCACAGAGAAAGAGTAACACGAGGAAGTTTCGTAGAGCAGACAAAAACAAAAATTGCGTCCCAGCTTGAGACGTCAATATCATATAATTTCAAGGACGAAATGCAGGAGTTGATGTCGCGTTGAAGGCATTTAATATCTTCACTTGACTCCGTAGTAATCGTGGACAAATTAAATAGAATTCGAAGCTGACTATGGACTAACATTCTTTTGTTTTCGAATCTATCTTTAAGATTCGACCATGCGATGTCAAAGCCGTTGTTTGTCAGGGGACATTTTTTGACAATGTCATGTGCCTCTCCCTCTGTCTTCTTCCTCAAATGAAACAATTTTTGAACCTTGGAAAGACTGGAGTTATTCACGTATATGGCAGAGAACATGTCTCGAAACGAAGGCCAGGATTGGTAATCTCCACGGAAAGATTCCGTATCGCAAGCTGGAAGGTGAAAATTAGAAGGCTGGACGGATGCTTGCTGAGTGGGAGTTACATTTGTTCGTCTATGAATATGGGCACTAAGTTTTGAAACAATTCTGACGTAGGTTTCATAAGAAGCGTGAAATCTTGCATTTATGCTGTCTAGGTCAGAGCCTTCGCTATCAGAATCTGATTCAGGGGAGTTATTCCCATCATCATTGGCTTCTCCGGATGGCTTTTTGCTCTGACTGTCGAAATGATCGATACATTTGTCATAAAGGCTTTTGACAGTTGCCCAAATTGATTTAAGCTCATCGCGGTGTATCTCTAGAGCGAAAATAGATGATTCGGAAATATTTGCCTCAGTTAATCCCTGTTCGAAATTAACTAGCTTATCATTAGCCCGGATGAATCGTTCTAAGGAGCTCATGATGAATGTTGGAATTTAAGAGAATTAATTGAATGAGAAACCACGAGAAGAAAAGACTTAAATATCGTTAAGCTGTAGATATATAAGGCAAATTCCTAATATATGAAATCAGGCTTCGAAATAGGCTTCTTCGAATTTCTAATGGGAAAGAAGCTATTTGTACAACGTGATTGAAATGGGTGTGGAATTCCTGATTATCTTGTGTTTCCCTTTCTTTGCAAAATGAAAAACAGGAAACAAATTTAGGTAAAAGAAAAATACGAATGAAAAAAAAACCTAATTATTTTTTGGAAAAGCGTTTTGTGAAAAAAATGTGTAGACTTCTCTATTTTCCAAAGTAAATTCGCAATAAAAATTCACAAAAGAATTTTATATGGAGTGCTTTCTGATTGTGGTTTTTTTTTTTTTGAAAAAGGATGGAAACGTTGTCTTTTTAAAATTTTCTCAAAAAAATAGTTTTAATGTGGAAATTTAATCATCTATTTTACTTTTATTTATTTATTCACTTTCTCCAGTTTGTATACACTTGCAATTTGCAGATTAAAAATTTTCATTACAAAGAAAAAATACTGTAAATCATGCGGGATTTTAATTTCGGAATTGTATTAAATTAAATGGAAAAGGGTCCACCCTAATATATCGCAGTCATGCGAACTTTCAATGCGCAGACCAATTCAACTTTCTATAATAGAACTTATGAGCCCAAATTCACTTCGCTCAAAGGTTTTAAATTGTTGTATTATATTTTATTAAACGCTGTAAGTAGATCTTCATGGAAATATATGGATTTGTTTATGTAGCAAAAATTCTTTCATCTATATTTCTATTTACATTTGTCAATAATGTTATCGATTTTTACACAATCGAAGGGAACTACGAAATAAAAACGATTACTTATTTTGCGTGGGATCTGATGAATCCGATGAGTTGAAATATTTTTTATATGAGAGGGAATGAGAAAAACAAATCGAAGTGTATGGACAATATCACTCGTTCCCTTTTCTAGTGTTTCATTCCATCGAATGTGTTATACAAATTTGGCACTTAGAAATTGGGGGATAGAGATAAGCAATTGGAGAGAGCACGGATAAAAAGAAGTATGGATAATTGGAATGGAGGAATAAATGAGGAGAATTGTAGCATATATATGTAAATATGTATGTACGTACCAATTAAGTTACAGGTTTATATGAAGTAACGGAAAATATGATGTGGGAGCTTGGATTGAATATCAGCTTCTCTATTTGTTGTATATCCACATTTTTTTGTTTTACATATGTACACTCATTCACGTGGATATAAGTATTTATGTATATTCGTATGTAAATTGATTTTTTAGGTTAGGATTTATAACCCAATTTTATGCAATAAAACACAAGGCTTTTTTTTTTTTTTTTGGTATGTTTCAAAAAACTTTTTTAAACACTTATGGAGTAGGAGGTTTAATTTTCTTGCGGAATTTTAACGTTAATTTCACCAAAATTAACTGGAAAAAATAACTTTTAGCACCGCCTTTTTTTCAATTTATTGGGAACATTTATACATATTTATAAATGAATCAAATATATGAACATGTCGAACACTTGTCACTTATGGATTTTTTTTTTTTTGCAATTTTTCACGTTTTTCTCAAATTCGGACGATCGGACTAACTTTAATGAATTTCTTTAAAACTTAACTTTACTAACTTTTCAGTTACTCAGTTTTGTTTAAAACGAAGAACATTGGTATATAAAACAATTTCTTCTTTTTCAATAATTTGCTTGTGCAGCTGATAACTATGATTTTAATGCGGACTGACACTTGTTACAATACACAGCGAAACTATAGGAATCCGATTGAGTTTTTGTGCTCTCTTTTATCTGCCTGTCAACTCTAAACTAGTTTCCCAATCGAAACGTACATAACATAAATAAGAATTGGAAGTTATTTCAAACCTGGGACAATCTGGAATGTGGGAGATATTCCTTAGCGATGGACGTAAGAAGTGATGATGTCTTTAGGAATCAGACTTATGCAACCCGGTACCAATGCGTATAGAAATCCGGTTCGAAGGACCATAAAATGTTTGCGTGTAGGTTGAATGTACCTTGGTTGTCTTTAGAATTATGAACTGGAAAACATCAAACAAGACTTAAGACACCTTTCCTTTTGGACGAATGTTTCCTCAGAAAAAAATAGATAGAAATTGGAAAAAGGAAGGTTTGGTTATGTATGGATAACCCCAGGTTGAAGATAAAAACTCTTACCGATGTGGTTCGTTTCGTTGGTAAATTCAAAGTGGGAGTTTATTTTAATAATGGCTTATCATCTAACATATGATTTTGTATGTTGGCTAACTTAACGAAAGCAAAAGAAGTTACCTGTCAACTTATAGTTAGTAAACTTAGAGGTAAGAAAGAAATAATTGGGCAAAATTGTAATAGATTATATCATTGGCATAAACACCTATGATTTTGTGATTTGTAGTGAGTTTAATTGGTGAATGTAGCAAACTTGAGCATATCCACCACAAAGGACTTTGCTGAAAATTTCGCTAACCGAACTTTGATGAAGGGCATACGTTGACATGGCCTACCATATTTCTGCCAAGTTTGGCAAAAATTGAAGCTTATAAAAGCAGTAGAAGGCTAAACGGGAAATATAAACCGTTATATGGCAGACTAGCTGGACAGGGCCCGCTCCGCTGCGTCTTCTTCAACTCTCTAATATCTATTTAGGGTGGGGACACTTTGCCCTGAATGTGGCTATCGTGCTACTGTAGCCTATGTCCGCCTATGCCGCTGAACGCCTGCGTTCGAATCCAAAATTTAAAGCGGTGGTTATCCCCTCTTAATGCTGGCGACATTTGCGAGGTACCATACCATGTATGGTCATGTAGAAAATTCTCCCCCAAAGAGGTGTCGCACTGCGGCACACTGTACGGACTCGGCTATAAAAAAGGTCCCTTAACGTTGATAAACTCTAATTGAATCGGAAAGCACTCATTGATGTATGAAAAGTTTGCCCCTGCTCGGTTCCTGGGCGAATTTGTACTCTACTCCCAAATGTCTTGCTTTTGAGCCCCATATTACTGTATGGGTAAATATTTCGGGTTTAGGGGTAAGATTTGTGGTCTACTTTTAGAAACATTTCGTATGAGTTCCATAATGGCATGATAGGTAATTAAGTTGTGTTTGAAGGTGGGGTGGACCCCAGGGTCTTTGTCCCGAAAATGAATATAAATTTCCCGAAAATCAATAAATTTCCGCCCCAAATAGCTTTTATGTCATAGGGAGGTATTTTGGGGGCGGGGCGGCTCCCCAAACACATGGCTCTATATATCCAATTGGCGGGTTTTGAGCTGTTCCCTCAGCAACCGTCCCCAACAATAGAAGCCATGTTTTTTTTGGTGATTGTTAGAGTGCATAAAATTTCCAACTAATGGCATTACCAATCTCTGAGATCTGGTATTTTTCAAATTAGGGTAACGAGAAGTGTTTTTTGAGGGAGACATTTCGACTCAAATATGGTTATCAAATTCGTGTCAACTTCCAAATCCCTTTACTTTGAACCTCATTTTGTCATGGTCGGTAAGTATGAACTGTTGGGAGGGTGTTTTGGGGCTGGGAAAGCCACCGGCACTTTGCCCTGAAAATAGATATCAAATTCGTTCTGTACCCCCTCATGTCATATTTTCAGTCTACTCGCAAATATCTTTTATTTGAATCCTATATGGCCATGGTCGGCTGATATGACCATTTGGGGGTATTTGGGAGTAAGGGCACTTTCCATTGCAAATGCAAATTTTGCCCATGAACATGCCACTAAGGAACAGGGGCTTACTTCTCACACATCAATGAGTGCAGTCCGATTCAAGGGGGACCTCCTTTTTATAGACGAGTCCGAACGGCGTGCCGCAGTGCGACACCTCTTTGGAGTGAAGTTTTACATGGCATAGTACCTCACAAATGTTGCCAGCATTAGGAGGGGAAAACCAACGCTGAAAATTTTTTCTGATGGTCTCGCCAGGATTCGAACGCAGGCGTTCAGCGTCATAGGCGGACATGCTAACCTCTGCGCTACGGTGGCCTCCGGCGACCTCCCATTACTTGGACCTAATTTCTCTTTGGAGAGAAGTTTTACATGGCATAGTACCTCACAAATGTTGCCAGCACTAGGAGGGGAAAACCAATGCTGAAAATTTTTTCTGATGGTCTCGCCAGGATTAGAACTCAGGCGTTCAGCGTTATAGGCGGACATGCTAACCTCTGCGCTACGGTGGCCTCCGGCGACCTTCCATTACTTGGACCTAATTTTTAGGTTGGGGCGGCCCGCTGGGTACTTGGACCCAAAATTTAATATGATATTCATTTTCTAGTCTCCAATACCTTTCATTTGATACGCATATTGTGCCCATCAGTCCTCTTTAGGTTTTGGGTGGCGTTTTTGTTGTAAGTGGGAGGGTCAGCCACCAGCCGATATCTAAAAATTATATAACCGATGTTTCCTTTTTTTGTTTCTACGGAACAAACAAACAAACCGAGTCTCATATAGTCATAAAAGGTCATATACCCATTTGATGAGTTTTAAGGGGGTGGGGGGTGACCCCCTACACTTCGATCTGATTTTGTATGTCAGATTCGTAATCTACCCCCGAATACCTTTCATTTAAGCCCCATATAGATATGGACGACCAATTTGTCTGTTTTTAGCCATTTTGGGGTAGGGCGTTTTCCTGGGTACTTGGACACAATTTTTAATTCCACATTCGTATTCTACTCTTTAATATCTTTTATTTGATATCCATATTGTCCCGATCGGTCCCCTTGTGATTTTGGGTAGTACTTTTGTGGTAAGGGGGAGGGTCCGCCCCCTTCCGATATCAACAAATTGTAAGGCATATTTCTTCTTCCTGAGCACATTCGTAATCTACTCCCGAGTACCTTTCATTTGAGTCCCATATTGTCATGATCGTCAAATAAACCTATTTTAAGCGGTTTTGGGTCTGGGGCGGCCCCCCAGGTCCCACCTTTTATTATGAAATTTGTACTCTACTCTGGAATACCTTTCGTTTGAATTCCATTTTGTTCCATCGCTCCACTTTTATTTTTGGTTAGTACTTGTGGGGTAAGGGGGAGGGTCCGCCCCCCTCCCGGGAAAATCTGGGAAAATTTTGGATTGTGAGTCTATACGGAGCAAACAAACAAACACAAATTGAATTTTGTATATAATATAAGGTACATCAGGTCAAACACCGATTTGCAACATAATTGTCATGACCGCTAAAAGTCGTCTCAGAACACCACGTGCTAAATTTCTGCCTTGTCGTATAAAATTGCAGCTTCTAGGCGCTCAAGATGTGAAATCGTAAGATCAGTTTATTCGGCAGCTAAATCAGATTATTCACCGATCAAAACCATACTTGGCATGATTGTTGAAAGTCATAACACAGCACTATTTGCGAAATTTCAGCCAAATCAGATTAAACGTGCGATATCTACGGAATCTAGGCACTCAAGATGTCAAAGCGGGAGCTTCGTTTACTTGAGAGCTATATCAGGTTATACACCGATATGAACCATACATCACACGATCGTTGGAAGTTGTAACAGAAAGATACATGCAATATGTTAACCCAAGCGAATGACAATAGCAGCTTCGAGGGGCTCAAGAAGTCAAGTCGAATATTAATATGCCACTTTGTATGGGATCTATATCCAAATATGAACCGATATGACTCATTGGCTATCCCCAACGAACTCGACATCACAAATGTCGAGTTTTACGCAGATACCTGCCATCACGGCCCAAACCTGCGAGGCCCAAGGCCCAAGGCCCAAGGGTGAATACAATGCGTCTACTAACGCCCCCACATGTGGTAACCCACACATGAGTACCAATTTGATCCCACGTATTTGGACGTGTTCACCTCCTTGGTTAGGAGCGGAGCACTACCTAAAACTCCTTCCGATCTATGGGTCACGGCACCCGGTTGAAAACGCAACTCCACGCCGAGCTTATGCTCTATCCGCGATTTGGGTACAAACCACAGCCACCACGTTGCTCCCCACTGGGGCCTCACCATTGCCAGGCTGGAACCAAAGTTCCAGGGGCTCCTGACACCCGTGGTACCAGATTAAAGTCTCCGGTCAGACTTCGTAGCCTTAAAAGACTACTACCAGTTGAACCCCAAACAGTTCCGGACTGGTCACCTGAATGGGATAAAATCACCCTACGCCGACCTCAGCCAGCATACAAAAGTATGCATCAAACATACAGCCAGACAATATACACAAAACACAAACAGCACACGGCAGCCCTCACGGGCTACGCCACATAAATCAGCAACAACATGGGACTTTACAATCAACGCGGCCACCCTCACGGGTGACCGATCACAACCACAACAGCTTAGGGAATCAACAATGGGCAAACACCGCTGCATCAACATGGGCAAGGCAGGTACCAGGCCACGTCATGCGCAGCACCTAATCACACAGTCGCGCCAGCACAGCAACACCTCGTTATGGATAACTAGCGTGCATTCATACCTCCACTAAGTCTAGTCCGCCTCCTAAGAAATACTTCCCGGGAAAAGGTGGCCAGCCTTGCAACAGTCGTCTCGTCCTCAAGGGCCCTAGTGAAATCCCACACCGCCTCGCTAATCCCCATTGCGCCTAAATCTCTAATGTCTTCTGTCAGTACATGCCTCCAGTCCTCAGGTCTCCCACAGTCGCACAAATCAGTCGCGGACAGGTTCCTCTGATGCAAAAATGCATTAAAGGAACCATATCCCGTCAGTATAAAGCCCAGACTTAGGCCGAAGCCAAAGTCCGGGCGGTCTCGTACGAACGTCGCGTCACGAATAAATTCGTATGTCACCCGACCATTGTCACTGTTCGTCCATCTAGTCCTCCACCTATCATCAAGACGCTCCAAAAGGAGTGTCTTGAGCCGCCTAATATCCCCATCTGCAAGCTCCGAAGCGGTGAGCCAATCCTCACGCACTAATGGAATTCCCTTTTTCACACTATACAGAACGGCCATGTAACTCACGAGTAAGTCAAGCGGGGGCGCGCCAAGCAATACCTGTAGTGCATCTGTCGAAACAGTCCTGCACACAGGCAAGCAAGCCTGCACACAGGCAAGCAAGCAACAAAAGAGGATCTTCTTCCGTCCTAAGACAGTCGCAGCAATTCCGTGCCACACAGGCGCTCCATAAGTTGCACAAGCAACAAATAGACCACCATATATGGACCGAACAGCGCGACGACCAAGACCCCAATCACTTCTCAGAACACGCTTAACTATGCCGGCTACTCCAGTCATCTTCTCCTTCACCCGCTCCAAATGGACCAGGAAACCCATTCTCTCCGAAACAGTCACTCCCAGATATTTGACGAGCGCTACGTTCCTGATGCTAGCTCTACCAGATCGAATCGTGGGTGGACGATTCCGCGACAAGATGCCCTTGAGCAACATTGTCACGGTTTTGTCCTCCGCGACGTCAACACCAACACGATCGCTCCATTCGCGCACAATGCCCATGGCAAGCTCACCACGAGTTTCCAGAGCAAGCCTGGAATCTCCTTCAACCAGGTTGAGCAGGTCATCCGCATATGCGCTGATTTTGAAGGACTCAGCGAGACGTCCCAGCAGGGGATCCATCATGAGGTTCCATATATATGGAGCACAGATGGAGCCCTGAGGGCAGCCACGCTGAATATCCTTCCAAACCGTATCGCTAGCACCAACCACGCAAGCTCTTCTATCACAGAAGTAACTACGCCAGAGAGAAAGTTCCCGACAACCTATTTCGCCTAATCTCGTGAGTACACTACGGACGGTCATATATAGATCGACGAAGAGTGTCAAGACGATAGATCGACGATGACATCAGGCGGTGCAGTGACAGGAAAGTCAATGCAGTCTAAAGAACAGGGAGCAGACGATGAGATCATCACCGACTCCCAAGATGCCCAGATGATGATCCAGATAAACCTCCACCGCAGCGAGACTGCTACACACGCTCTGATGGAGAAAGTCACCAAGGGCAAGATTCCTATTGCCTTAATTCAGGAGCCAAGGGCGACCCGGAACAAAGTTTCTGGATCGAACCATATCAACTACCAATTATTTTATGCTTACACTGGTACTCGGTCGAAGACCTGCTTTATTTGTCATAAAAATTTGAATTATATATTTTCCCCAGAGTTGTCAACGTCGGATGCAACCGTGGTGAGACAGGGAGACGGTGGAGCATACGTGGCATCACTTTATCTGCCTTTCGACTCTCCGACACCGCCACCCACGTCGGAACTGCAATGGCTGGTGAGGAAAGCAGAACAGTCACGAAACGAGGTACTAATAGGGTGCGATGCGAACTCTCAGCACATTTCGTGCGGTAGTACCAACACTAATAAGCGGGGCCAAGCCCAAGACCTTTGTTAATAGGATTAGGGAGGAGGTATTAGATGTGACAATATGTTCGGAAAATCTAATCGATGAAGTTCAGGATTGGTGTGTCTCCATGGAACACTCTTTCTCAGACCATCGCTACATTAGGTTTAGAATAGCACGGCCAGCGCCGAATCCGATAAGCTTCCGGAATAAGTTGAAATCCAAGTGGACAAAATTCGGAAGGCTACTCAGAAGAAGACTTGGACAAGATAATTTAGATTGCCCAAGCATAGAAGAGATTGACGAAAATGTCAACAGGATTACGTCTGCACAGGTAGGGTCCTTGTAAGATAGTTGTCCTCTTCGGGAAAGGAAATTAGCCCAAGAAAACTCTGGATGACCGGGGCGATACGCAACATTGGGAAAGTGGCCCGCAAACTTTATAACAGAGCACGTCGTAAAAAAGCTGAAGTTTATTGGGATGTGTATTGCACACGGCTCAAGGTATACAATAGAACTACCAGAGCGGCTAAACGTGCCTCCTGGAAGCTTTTCTGCGAACCGGTCGATAGATAAAAGTTTCTCTCAAAAACCCATGTCCAAACTGAAACTTTAGTAGAGGACATGGGAGTGAGAGCAGAGACAACGGAGAACATGTTGAGGCTTTTGATGAAAACCCATTTTCCACAGGATATGAAGGGACTCACGGAGACACCGGAATCTTGAAATAATGAAGTTGAACGCAGGTTTATCATAACGGAATTTATGGTCAAAAAAGCCTTGAGGAGCCTCAAACCATTTAAGTCACCCGGACCTGATGGAATATTTCCGGCGTTACTACGGCGACTATCTGAAGCCTCGTCTGGCCAAAATTAATTATCACAGCGTTTCTAGGACTTGCATATACTCCGAAAGCCTGGCAGTAGGCAAAGGTGGTGTTTATATCCAAGTCGGCAAGGCAAGTTATGCGACACCATAGGCGTACAGACCCATACGTCCTTTCTACTCAAAACTATGGAACGTTTTGTGGACACCATGATAAAGAGTAGGACATCCAGCGAACTGCTCAAATACAAACAGCATGCCTATGTCAAGGGACGGTCGGTGGAGACTGCCCTGCACGAGGTTGTCCATAAAATTGAAGAATCGTTCAATGCCACAATGTAAACACTGGCGGTATACATTGGCATCGGGTGTGCGGACCGACACATTGATCCAATCCTTAGACCAGTACCGGGTGGACCCGGTCCTCAGAGACTGGATAAACCATATGCTAACGAACAGGAGGATAAATTGTGTGTCCCATGTTATAAATATAAGGGAAAAAGTGGCACAGGACACGCCACAGGGGGGCATTTTATCGCCACTCCTATGGGTGACCACCATAAATGACCTATTACGGATGATGACTGAGGAGGAATTGAAATTCTGCTACGCAGACGATGTTATAATACTTCTAAGGGGTAAGGATCCGAACAAGCTATGCAGAAGGGCCGAAAGGGTCTTGCATATGGTATATGACTGAGCTAGACCCAGAGGTCTCAATGTTAAACCAGAGAAGACTGAAAAATTCCTGTGCACGAGGAAGACGAAGGTGGGCCAATTTAACGCACCACGTTTCCTCAATAAGACGATTTCGATGTCTGACAAAGTCAAATACTTAGGTGTGATCTTGGACAGGAAACTGAATTGGAAGAGTCACATGCAGGAGCGTACTGAGAACCCTCGCAGATGTTGGCCACTATGTACACAGGCCGTTGGCTCGAAATGGGGCCTGAATCTGAGGATAGTCCACTGGCTCTACAGGAGCTTGATTAGACCAATACTTACTTACGCCTCAGTATTTTGGTGGACTGCTATGGAGAAAAATTGCAACATAAGGACCATACAACAGGTTCAGAGAACATATTGTCTTGGCATAGGCGGAGCGATGAGGACTACTGGGGCATTGGAATCTATTCTAGATATCCGACCCATTGACATACAGATTAAGTATGAGGAAGGCACTGCGGCTATGAGACTTAAGGATTGAGAATGGGAGCAGCTCATACCATCGCGGTATAAGCGAGGCGACGATAAGAAACCTGGAAGGAAGGGAAGAGGTTTCCGATCAGATACCTGAGATGAACCTTGAAGTCGAGTGCGGGGCACTGCTGCCATCGGTACAGTCTTGGATTGACGGAACCCTAGTATTGCCAACTAGAAAATCGTGTTGCGTGGAGGGATCAAAGCTAGAGGACAAAGTGGGCCTGGGAGTCTGCATTAAGAGCCCTGGGACTGAGATCTGTTTTAGACTGCCTGACCATAATACAATCCTGCAGGTGGTGATCCGGGCGATCACGGAATGCATGAAGTAGTGTGATGCTAACGCGAGGACCTCGAGTGTGAACATCTTTACTGATAGTAAAATTGCCATAAGGGCAATAACAATCAGGACGGTAAGGTCACGAACAGTCTTGCGGTGTAAGAAGGAGATTAACACCTTCTCTGAGGATGGCCAAATCCGCATCGTTTGTGTGCAGGGCCATAACGGAGTAAGGGGAAATGAAAGGGCAGACGATTTGGCGGTGAAGGCCAGAGGACTGCCGTCAATAAACTTGATTAAGTCGAAGCCTTTCAGGTCGACGCAGTCCGAGTTAAGGGAGTGGGCGACGAATGTGCATGCAACATTGTGGAACGGCGAAACGACGGCGAAAGTAAGAAGGAGGTCAGTATAGCTATTGGTATAACGGGACACATAAGACTACGAGCTCACTCATATAAAAGTGGTAGGGCATGCGGAGAAGACGATGAGATGTTAGAGCATTTCCTTTGTCATTGCCCGGCTTTCGCGTTTAACAGATACCGGCACTTTGGGGAGTGGTTTTGGAAACAATTAAGGATTTTGTAAGTGGCATGGATTTCCTAACTTAAAACTTTTCTTTTTAGTGATTACTATATATTTAGTTTTAAGAGCGCACAACAAGCCGATTACTGGCTTAGTTGTATGTGCATAGTGGCATGGGGCGGATTAATATCTGCACCCTCTTTTCAACCTAACCTAACCTATCTGCCCCACATTCCCTTTATGGCCCAATCTGGACCATATTCTACAAATAGGTTTTGAGGGGCCCCAAAACGCATTGTAGTAGTAGTAGTAGTAGTAGTATTCTTTATTAATTTCATTAATGTTTTCATATAAATATAGCAATATAAACATAGCATTCTAAAAGAATAAATTGAGTATATATTTTCTTGGCATTGACCTTCGGTCGTCTGTCCATTATTAAAATATAGTGTATATACTAGAGATTTACGAGTTTGTTTTTCCTTTCTTTTATATATTAAATTCAGACAATAACTGGTTTCTATATAACATACAAGTTTTTAGATAACTGGCTAAACTTTTCCAGTGTATAACATTTCCATTGAGAATATTTATTAAATCAGATTCATTAATTATGGGCATTTGGAAGAACATTAATCGGAATTCTTTGAGAGCTGGGCATCGACCCAGGAAATGTTGAATGTTTTCTATTTCAACTGTATTACACATTGAACATATTGGATTTGAATTTGTTTGGAACCTGTTGGAATTTAATGAAAACATCCCACTTCGAGCTTTTAATATCCACATCAGTTCGTCCCGCATCAAGGGTTCCTGCAACGCATTGTTTCAAATTTCATCAAAGTCGGATGAAAAATGCTCGTCTTAAGGGCTAATACTCTATTTCGGGAGATCAGTCTACATGACAGCTATATCCAAATATTGTCCGATCTGAACGATATTCAACAAAATGGTTTAGAAGGGAACTGGAACTCGCTGTGCCAAATTTCATCGAAATAGGATGAGAAATGCTTGTTTTATAGGCTCAATACTCTCTTTCGGAGATCGGTCCACAGATCGGACCGATCTGTATCAAATTCGCAGGAATGGGTAGAGGTCTACCAGAACACCCTGTGCCAAATATCGTCGAATTCGGGTAAGGAGTGAATCTTTTAGGGCCTCAATTCCCCATATAAGGAGATCGGGTGGTCGGTCTAAGGGCAGCTATATCTATAGTCTGATTAGAACCGCACTTCACACAAATGAATAGAAGTCTATCAGAACTCACTGTGTCAAATTTCATCGAAATCGGAGGATGAAAAATTACCAATTTACTGCCCCAAGACTTAAAGTCTGGAGATCGGTCTATATAGCGGCTATATAAAACTAAAAACCGATTTTATGAGATCAGAAGAAGAGGTTTATATACAAAGAGGTCGAAATCATCAAAATTTTTTTGGAAAAATCGGTTTATACCCAATATATCTGCAAAAAATTCCCAGCTTTTGGGTATAAATGGGTAAATACTCGGGTATTTTCCCAATCGCCCATCTCTAATAATGGTTTATAGGACTTTACATCGCTATAGTCTAAACATTTTTGTTCCATATATTAATATGGCATATCCATATGATTTGCCCCTGTTCCTTAGTGGAATCTTCATGGGCAAAATTTTCCTTATACATATGCATATCCATATGTAAGCATACATGTTACCAATAATGTTGAAGGTATTCACTAGGGCATGTTTCTATCAGCACTTCAATGTTCAAATGTTCTTGGGCTGGCCTTGAAGAATCTTTAAATTTAAAGTGCAAATGAGATGCCTTGCTGTGTGTGTGTGTGTGTGTCATTAGTGATGTTAAGTTTTCTTGAAAATTGCCAACCTAGGAACCATTCATTCAAGGCAACTTTTCTTCATATTTGGAATATCAACATTCGTATTTAACTCAAGTGCCATTACAGATAGTTGAGATATAAACGATTGGATTTTATTTATCTCGATATTATACTACGGGGCATTAATTACAAATATTTTAGATAAATAGGAATTAATGAGGTTCGTTAGAGACCAAAACGACGAAGTTGCAGTAGGGTATTTCAAATGCAGTTACTAAACTACATAGAAATTCGATTAGAGAGACTTAATACTAAATAAAGGCAAAAATGAAGAAGGTGTCACTTCAGAATGTTCGAACCAAGCAACTATTCTGATTGGTTTATATATGGCAAAATCCAGGCTTATCTTGGTCTTCCTCCATCTGATATATGGACACAAACTCCCTGCGGTGTAAACATCCTTTAAATATAGTTTGCCAAAAATGTCACGGGCTCACCCGTAGAACTATTAAAAGATAGGTTTGGGCGTCGTCTTAGTTGCCCATTACCCGAAGACTTGAAGGAATCACTTTGAAAGAACGAAGAAGATAAGAAACGGATCCCTGGAATCCCCATTTATAGAGAGGGTGCGGTATACACATGGGCGGATGTATTGGAGAAGTACCGGACAGACATTACGGACATGAGGGAAGTGCCATGGCTCGGGAAAGTCGTCATAACAACCCCGAGATGTGACGCTCTATCATATAGCTGCTATGAAACGAGGCATGAATTTGGTTGTGGATTTGTGGTAAGTGGGACCCTGAAAGAGTCATCTATTGGGTTGCCCAAAAAGTAATTGCGGATTTTTCATATAGTCGGCGTTGACAAATTTTTTCACAGCTTGTGGCTCTGTTATTGCATTCTTTCTTCTGTCAGTTATCAGCTGTTACTTTTAGCTTGCTTTAGAAAAAAAGTGTAAAAAAGTATATTTGATTAAAGTTCATTCTAAATTTTATTAAAAATGCATTTACTTTCTTTTAAAAAATCCGCAATTACTTTTTGGGCACAATATATATATATATAAAATTCAATTTGTGTTTGTTTGTTTGTTCTATATAGGCTCAAAAACGGCTGAACCGATTGCCTTTAAATATTCACAGATTGTGTAGGTTGGTCTGGAAGTAAACATAGGCTATATAATTTTTGATAACGGGAGGGGGGCGGACCCTCCCCTTTGCCCCAAAAAAAAAAGTGGACCGATCGGGACAATATGGGATTCAAATGAAAGGTATTCAAGAGTAGAGTACAATATGGGATTCAAATGAAAGGTATTCAAAAGTAGAGTACGAATTTCATAATAAGAGTTGGGTCCAAGTACCGGGGCGGGCGCCCCAGCTCCAAAACCCCTTAAAATAGGTTTATTTGACGATCATGACTATATGGAACTCAAATAAAAGGTATTCGGGAGTAGATTACGAATATGGTCAGGAAGTTGGAATAAGCTATATAATTTATTGGTAACGGAAGGAGGTAGACCCTCCACCGTTACTCCGAAAACACCACCCAAAATCAAAAGTGGACCGATAAGGACAATATGGGTATCAAATGAAACGTATGCGGGAGTAGATAAGGAATGTAGCATACAAATTCATGTCGAAATATAGGGGGTCACCACACCCCCACAAAAACGCCCAAAATGGGCACATTAGCCAATCACGGATATATGGGACTCGGTTTGTTCCGAATAGACTGAAAAACTGTGTAGATTTGTCTGGAAGGAAACATAAGCTATACAATTATTAGATATCGGGTGGAGGCGGACTCACACATCAATGAGTGCTCTCCGATTCAAGTTTAAACTCAATGATAAGGACCCGAATCCGAACGGCGTCCCGCATGCGACACCTCTTTGGGGATAATTTTTGAAATGACCGCCAACATTAAGAGGGGATAAACACCGCTTTGTGCGATGTTCAAACTCGTTCAGCCTCATAGACTACAATGGCACGAATTCGATATCCGCATACAGGGCGAAGTATCCCCACCCTAAAAAGATATAAGAGAGTTAAAGAAGGCGCAGCGGAGCGATCCCGGTTCGGCTAGTAATCCATTTAAAGGCCAAATTCTTCAACATCAGCCTTATTTGCGGCCATGCACCGACGGTAGGAAAAGACAAACATGCCAATGATATTTTCACCGAGTGTCAAGAATTTGAATATGACCACTATGCGAAAATATGCAAGGAAAATATCTTTGGTCAAACAGTCGGAAAATTGTGCCTACCCGAAGAAACTTCTCATAATGAATGGACGATTAAGGTCAACAGACTTCGCCGCAGCAAAGAATATGGCAGCACCAGATTCCAACATCAAA
Organism: Stomoxys calcitrans; assembly: GCF_963082655.1. Lineage (NCBI taxonomy): Eukaryota > Metazoa > Arthropoda > Insecta > Diptera > Muscidae > Stomoxys > Stomoxys calcitrans. The sequence goes on from NC_081552.1 coordinate 209,076,916, forward strand.
GGATTCACACAGCACATGGCTGTCGTCTGATCAAAACACGAGAAACCAAATTCACTGAAAAAATGTTTGTTCTAATTTCAAAGATTCGAATCAAAGATTAGCAAACTTAATTTAAAGATGATAAATTTTCCAAGTTCTTAAGGAAACATTTGAAAGGGCCGAAAAGGTCTTGCATATGGCATATGACTGGGCAAGGCTCAGGGGTCTAAATTTTAAACCAGAGAAGACTGAAATACGAGGAGGTCGAAGGTGGGCCAATTTGACGCACCACTCAATAAAACGATTTCGATATCTGACAAGGTCAAATACTTAGCAGTGATCTTGGACAGGAAACAGAATTGGAAGTGTCACATTCAGGACCGGACCGAGAAGGTTCACAGATGCTGGGCACTATGTAGACGGGTCGTAGGCTCCAAATGGGGCCTGAATCCGAGGATAGTCCACTGGCTTTACAGAAGTGTGATTAGACCAATACTTACATACGCCTCAGTAGTTTAGTGGACTGCCATGGAAAGCAAGTGCAACATAAGGACCATAATACAACAGGTTCAAAGAATATGTTGTCTTGGCATAAGCCAAGCGGTGAGGACTATGCCCACTAGTGCACTGGAGACTATTCTAGATATCCGACCCATAGACAAACAGATTTTGTGTGAGACAGCCACTGCGGCTATGGGACTTAAGGCGATGGGAGAATGGATAGAGGATGGCGCGGTATAATCGATAGGAAATCTAGAAGGAATGGAAGAGCTTTTCGATCGGATACCTGAGACGCCACTTGAGGTCGAGTGCGAGGCACTGCTGTCAGTGTCTAGGTGACAGAGTGGACCTGGGGGTCTACATTGAGAAATCAGGGACTGAGATCTGTTTTAGATGGCCTGACCATAATACGGTCCTGCAGGCGGAGATCCGAGCGATCACGGAAGCCGTGAAGTGGTATGGTACAAACGCTAGGACGCCTTCTTCTGCCATAACGGGGAGTTAAAGGGCAGACGCTTCGGCGGTGAAGGTCAGATGACTGCCTTCAACAAACTTGGTTAACCCGAGGTCTGTAGCGTCGACGAGGTCCTAGTTAAAAGCGTGGGCTACGAAAGCACTGTAGAACAACGAAACGGTTTTTGGCACGGGGTAGCTGTGAGCACACCACACAGGCTGGAACAATAATGTCCGATCTGCGTGTTGTACATTGCTGTCACGAAATTCTTAGCTGCGAGCTACCAGGAGCGTCCACAGGTTGCGGATAGTGGAATGCCCCATACGGAGTAGCTGCAACGACAATCGCGGACAATCAGCGGTATCGAGCGGAGAGTTTCAGTGAGAGATCGGGCGGCGCGGGATCTTGCTCGATATGACAAGGCGGGTTATTGGCGCCTTTAAATAACCAATGACCACCCTGTTTCCGCGGCAATCGGAACGAGCTTGCTCACCTACATAAGCTTGACGAGGATTGCCACCTCTACATAAAAATGTGGCTTCAACAAAAACGAAACGGTCGGCAGTACGACGAAGATCCTATGGGGAGATCCGGATTGTGAGAAGACGAGACTATTACTGATAGAAACCAAGCAGGAGATGTGTAAAGCCTTCCGTATCATAACAGGACACATAGGACTACGAGCTCACTTATGCAAAATGGACGCGACAAGTGATGGCATGTGTAGGGCATATGGAGAAGATGATGAGACGTTGGCGCGTATCTATGTCATTGCCCGGCTTTCGCGGCTAATAGACTCCGGCGTTAAGGTGGGGACAAATACCAGATATAAACCTGCAAAGGGTTCTTTTTTTGAGACATGAAGTAAAGAAACATCACTCCGAATGGAAGATCTGGGGATTGCGTTGAGAGAACTCTAGGGTGTTTTTTTATTTAAAATATTTTTATACCCACCTCCGTAGGATGGGGATATATTAATTTTGTCATTCCGTTTGCAACACATCGATATAGCCATTTCTGACCCTATAAAGTATATATATTTTTGATCAGCATAAAAATCTAAGACGATCTAGCCATGTCCGTCCGTCTGTCTGTTGAAATCACGCTACAGACTTAAAAAATAGAGATATTGAGCTGAAACTTTGAAAAGTTTCTTTTTTTTTGTCCATAAGCAGGTTAAGTTCGAAGATGGGCTATATCGGACTATATCTCGATATAGCCCCCATGTAGACCGATCCGCCGATTTAGGGTCTTGGGCCCAAAAAAGCCACAGGGACAGTGAGTTGCCTTAGGCGTTTCGACATCCTTCTTCAAGTTGGCCCAAATCGGTCCAGATTTGAATCGAGAGATTCATGACAGCTATAGACCGATCTCTCGATTTAAGGTTTTGGGCCCATAAAAGACGAAAGACGATGTCGCCGAAATTTGGGACAATGAGTTGTGTTGGGCTCTTCGACATTTTTCTTGGATTTGGCTCAGATCGGTCCAGATTTGGCTATAGCTGCCATATAGGCTGATCTCTCGATTTAAGGTTTTGGGCCCATAAAAGGCGCATTTATTGTCCGATTTCGTCGACACTTGGAACAGTGAGTTGTGTTAGAACCTTTAATATCCGTTGGGTTGGCCAAAAAGTAATTGCGGATTTTTTAAAAGAAAGTAAATGCATTTTTAATAAAACTTAGAATGAACTTGAATCAAATATACTTTTTTTTACACTTTTTTTCTAGAGCAAACTAAAAGCAACAGCTGATAACTGATAGAAGAAAGAATGCAATTACAGAGTCACAAGCTGTGAAAAAATTTGTCAACGCCGACTATATGAAAAATCCGCAATTACTTTTTGGGCAAGCCAATAGTTACCATATAGACCGATCTCTTGATTTAAGGTTTTGGGCCATAAAAGGCGCATTTTTTGTCCGATATCGCCAAAATTTGGGACAGTGAGTTGTGTTAGGCCCTTAGTCATTTTTCAGCATCTTGGCCCAAATCGGCCCAGATTAGGATTAGCTGCCATATAGACCGATCTCTCGATTTAAGGTTTTGGACCCATAAAAGGCACATTTACTGTCCAATTTTACCTAAATTTAGGACAGTGAGTAGTATTTAACCCTACGACATATTTTTGCAATTTGGCCCAGATCGGTCCAAATTTCGATAAAGCTGCCATATAGACCGATCTCTCGATTTAAAGTTTTGGGCCCATAAAAGCCACATTTATTGTCCGATTTCGCCGAAATTTGGGACGGTGAGTTGTGTTAAGAACTTTAACATATTTTTTCAAGACCCTAAATCCGCCGATTTAGGGTCTTGGGCCCAAAAAAGCCACAGGGACAGTGAGTTGCCTTAGGCGTTTCGACATCCTTCTTCAAGTTGGCCCAAATCGGTCCAGATTTGAATCGAGAGATTCATGACAGCTATAGACCGATCTCTCGATTTAAGGTTTTGGGCCCATAAAAGACGAAAGACGATGTCGCCGAAATTTGGGACAATGAGTTGTGTTGGGCTCTTCGACATTTTTCTTGGATTTGGCTCAGATCGGTCCAGATTTGGCTATAGCTGCCATATAGGCTGATCTCTCGATTTAAGGTTTTGGGCCCATAAAAGGCGCATTTATTGTCCGATTTCGTCGACACTTGGAACAGTGAGTTGTGTTAGAACCTTTAATATCCGTTGGGTTGGCCAAAAAGTAATTGCGGATTTTTTAAAAGAAAGTAAATGCATTTTTAATAAAACTTAGAATGAACTTGAATCAAATATACTTTTTTTTACACTTTTTTTCTAGAGCAAACTAAAAGCAACAGCTGATAACTGATAGAAGAAAGAATGCAATTACAGAGTCACAAGCTGTGAAAAAATTTGTCAACGCCGACTATATGAAAAATCCGCAATTACTTTTTGGGCAAGCCAATAGTTACCATATAGACCGATCTCTTGATTTAAGGTTTTGGGCCATAAAAGGCGCATTTTTTGTCCGATATCGCCAAAATTTGGGACAGTGAGTTGTGTTAGGCCCTTAGTCATTTTTCAGCATCTTGGCCCAAATCGGCCCAGATTAGGATTAGCTGCCATATAGACCGATCTCTCGATTTAAGGTTTTGGACCCATAAAAGGCACATTTACTGTCCAATTTTACCTAAATTTAGGACAGTGAGTAGTATTTAACCCTACGACATATTTTTGCAATTTGGCCCAGATCGGTCCAAATTTCGATAAAGCTGCCATATAGACCGATCTCTCGATTTAAAGTTTTGGGCCCATAAAAGCCACATTTATTGTCCGATTTCGCCGAAATTTGGGACGGTGAGTTGTGTTAAGAACTTTAACATATTTTTTCAATTTGGCCCAGATCGGTCCAGATTTGAATATAGCTGTCATATATACCGATCTCTCGATTTAAGGTCTTGGGCCCATAAAAGGCGCATTTATTGTCTGATTTTGCTTACATTTAGGACAGTGAGTTATGTTAGGACCTTTAGCATCCTTCTTCAATTTAGCTCAGATCGGTCCAGATTTGAATATAGCTTACATATAGACCGATCCGCCGATTTAGGGTCTTGGGCCCATAAAAGGCGCTTTTAAAGTCCGATTTTGTCGAAATTTGGGACAGTGAGTTTTGTTAAACCCTTCGACATATTTTTGCAATTTGGCCCAGATCGGTCCAGATTTGGATATAGCTGCCATGTAGACCAATCTGCCGATTTAAGGCCTAACGCTTATAAAAGGCGCATTTATTGCCCGATGTCGCCGAAATTGGGGACAATGAGTTGTGTTGGGCCCTTCGACATGTTTCTTGGATTTGGCTCAGATCGATCCAGATTTGGATATAGCTGCCATGTAGACCGATCTGCCGATTTAAGGCCTAACGCTTATAAAAGGCGCATTTATTGCCCGATGTCGCCGAAATTTGGGACAATGAGTTGTGTTGGGCTCTTCGACATTTTTCTTGGATTTAGCTCAGATCGGTTAAGATTTGGATATAGCTGTCTTATAGACCGATCCCTCGATTTAGGGTTTTGGGCCCATAAAAGGCGCATTTATTGTCCGATTTCTGTAACTTGGTCCAAATCGGTCCAGATTTGGATATAGCTGCCATATAGACCAATCTTTCGATTTAAGGTTTTGACCCCATAAAAGGCCTATTTATAATCCGATTTCAATGAAATTGGACACAGTGACTTATTTTACGTTTTTCGACATCCGTGTCGTATATGGTTCAGATCGGTTTATTTTTAGATTTAATTTTTGAACAATGACTTGTACTTATTATTATTTGGTCCAAATCGGAACATATTTCGATATGGCTGCTGTGGGGCATAAGGTATGTATTTTTCATCGGATTTTGTATTAATCCGAGTTGGTGGGTATCCAAAGTTTGGACCGGTCGAACTTAACGCCTTTTTACTTGTTTTTATTAATATTTACCTAGTTTGGAGTGCATATTTCACCCATTGAAGTTGTCATATCTGGTTCAAGCTTCACTTAAAACGCATCAGCAATATATCCTCTTTAGAATAGAAGAAAAATAAAGTGAGCCATTAAAGCAACTTTTTTCAAAAAAAAAGACTTGTCAATGAAAATACTTTTTTTGTCAAAATATCGTTTTTTCAAAATTTTTTGACTTCCGGACTGTATTACTCTTAGCTGGATTATCGGATGTGAACACTTTTTGAGCACAGTTATTGGTGGTATTGTCACCAATTTAAATCTACTTGCTATGAGTGTATGTTGGTTGGGATTGTAAATGAGCCATATGGGTCCATATTTCGATATAGATGGGTTTTTGACTTGACTTGCAGCCCTTAATGGCGCAATTCCTATCCGATATGACTGAAGTTGTATACAACGCCCCTATAGGGCGAAATTCTCTTCCGATTTGGATGAATTTTTGGATGATAACTTTTACTATAGTCTTAAACATCCAATCCTAGCGGGGTTCGAATCGCTTAATAACGTGATATGGTTCAATAGCATAGCAATTCTCATTCATTATCTGTTGGTTGCCTATAAAGAGATATCGGGCAAAGAACTTGACAAACTTGACACTTTAACTTGAATTACTTTCTTTTTCATAATGTAGATAGTTTTGCTTGTAAATATTTCTCTCATTGAACATGTTGTCTATTTTGAGAAGATCTTTGATAGTATTTGCAACATTTCTTTCAAATAGGATTTTCATACAAATTTCCCCAAAAAAAACATTAATGCCATTTGATTTCTTTCTACATCCCTCTCAGCCTCTTTCCCTGCAATTTCAATAATATGTCACTTTTATTAGAACTCCCTTTATTGTTGCGAATCTGTTTATGTGTGTCACAAAGGAAACAAAGTGTGAAATCCCCAACACACACACAGAGAGAGAACAACATTGTCGAACATGATGAGGTGACATACAAAGGACTTTTCATTTAAATCATTGTGTCAAGAGCTGTTTGTCTTTTTGTCCTCATCGCATGTTGAAATGTTATGGATACAGTCATTGAGGGTCTTTTATGGGGATAATGTCAATGTAGAAATGTTTACAATATGACAAATGTATAATGCTGACATTGGATTATGAAAAATTGAACTCTTTGTTATGTTTATTACCTAATGATCAATGATACAATGATGTGCTAGAGATAATGGCGGAAAAGACATGCCATGTGTATTGAGTCATAATATTTACAAATTTCATATAGTTGTCGAACTGTTTGAATCCATCAATAGTGGAGAGCAAAGATGAACAAGTTTTCAAGCACTCAAATGTTTATCCTATAAAATAGGGATTGGCTTTTCTACGTCCTGAATATGGTTAACCAAAATGTCAGCAAATAAAGAAACAACCTCATCATTTTCGATAGGCGACATTTTCATTTTGTTGTGTCATCTTCGTGGATTTCTAATTCAACATCACTCATGTTATTCAAATGTTTTGTTTGGTTAAATTTGTTTTTTTGCGGAAAGTTGCAATTCTTTTGTTCAATAGAAGAACAAGTAAAAATGGCTTAATTTTGGTGAGGCAAACTGGACATGGATTTTCCAAAAACTTACATAGGCGGAAAGTTAAAAAAATTGATTTATGTGATGGCGATATTAAAAGACTATGTGATTGCTATAAAGCGTTGAAAGGAGACCCTTAAAATGGATGGTGATTGCGATATCTATTCGTATGGACAATCTTGGCTAACATTGTTATTTTGTACCATAAATGATAAGGGACTCCGAGTCAATGCGACATCTCTTATGGGGGCAAGTTTCAACATGGAATAGTACGTTGACAACAGTCATCAGCATAAGGTGGGTTAGGTTTTACTTTACTTTAATTGGCTATGACAGAATATTTGTTCCACTATCCCAACGTAGAATAGCGTTCCAAGCGCCTCGATCTTCTGCGCTCGTTCTAAAATCTCTGACACCAAGTTTCGAGGTGTCTCCCACCACTTGATCTTTCCATCAGGCTATTGGTCTTCCCTGTTTGCGTGTACCACCGTGTTTGCCTTCAAAAAACCTCTTTGCTGGAGCTTCTTCATGCATTCTGACAACATGACCTAGCCAACGCTGCCGTTGTATTTTGATGCGTGTAACTATGGTATCGTCGTCATACAGCTCAAGTGGCAATCTGCCATCAGACTCACTTAGACGATTTCGTCCATTGTCCAGGGACATTGCCTTCTAGTTCCTACCGTTGAACCATCCAGATCGCTTTTAAAAGCCCAATAACTTGCGAATGTTCACATCCGCTAAATCAGACAGGTTCTCAAAGAAATGAGAACCTAAAGTGGAACTCCTTCTAACTGCTCGTGCGGGACACATACACAGAAGGTGTTCTATAGTCTTTTCTTCTTCGATGGCCCTACAACTTCTGCAAAAGTCGTTGCTGGCAACCTTCAGTCTGCCAGCATGTTTTCCGATTAGACAGTGACCTGCCATGACGGACACAATGACTGAGACGTCTGTCTGTTCTAGCCAATGACAGCAAAGCAGAAGACCAAGTCTTGATTAGGTCACATAGTTTTGGAATGCTCACAGCCCCTTCTTTGTGACCATCTATGATTCGTTGTCCTTCGGGCCTGGTCCTGAAAACTTAGCTTATATGTCGCTAGCGGCTTACAAACAGATTCCAGTGTCCCTGGAGTGTGTAAGGCAGTTCCTAGTTTCGCAAGCTCGTCTGCTTTAGAATTCCTTGGGATATCTCTGTGGCCCGGCACCCAGAACAGGTGAATTTTGAACTGTTCAGCCATCTCGCTGAGAGATCTGCGACAGTCGAGGGCGGTTTTTGTGTTCAGAAATACGTTCTCCAGGAATTTAATGGCTGTCTGGCTGTTTGAGAAGATATTTAAGCCCATCGTCGTAATGACATTATGTCTTAGCCATTCCACAACTCACTTAATTACAAGGATCTGTGCTTAATACACACTGCAGTGGTCGGGTAACCTTTTCGATATGACCAGTTCTAGATCTTTAGATTACACTCCAAAGCCCACCAGGACGTTAAGTTTGGAACCATCCGTATAGACGTCTATGTAACTTCTGTTACCAGGGATATCGTAGTACCAATCGGCTCTATCAGGAATAGTGGTACAGTACTTTTCTTCAAAAAGCGGCTCAGGTAGGGTGTAAACCACATTGCCTTCAACATTGGATATTGTATCAAGGATAACACAGTGTCCATAGCCGCCACATGACCAATGAGAAAGCACCCTTAACCTCACGGCAGTGGTCGCTGCAATTTGTCTAGCCACAATGTCCAGAGGCATTAAATTCAGTGCATCAGATTTGGATATAGCTGCCATATTGAGCGATCTCTCGATTTAAGGTCTTGGGGCCCATAAAAGACGCATTTATTGTCCGATTTCGCCAAATAGTGAGTTGTGTTAGGCCCCTCGACATCTTTCTTCATTTTGGCCTCGGTCGGTCCAGATTTGGATATAGCTGCCATATAGACCGATCTCTCGATTTCAGGTTTTGGGCCAATAAAGTCGCATTTATTGTCCGATTTCGCCAAAAATTGGGACAGTGAGCTGTGTTAGGCCCTTCGATATCCCTCTTTAATTTGGCCCAGATCGGTCCAGATTTGGATACAGCTGCCATATAGACCGATCCGCCGATTTAGAGCCTTTGGCCCATAAAAGCCACATTTATTTTCCAATTTTGCTGAAATTTGGGACAGTGAGTTAAGTTAGGCCCCTCGACATCTTTCTTCAATTTGACCCAGATCGGTCCTGATTTGGATATAGCTGCCATATAGACCGATCTCACGATTTGGGCCCATACAAGGCGCATTTAGAGTTCAATTTCGCTGAAATTAAAAACAGTGAGTTATGTTACGCTCTTCGACATCTTTTAATATAGCTGCCGCATGGACCAATCTCTCGATTGAAGGTCTTCTGCCCATAAAAGTCGCATTTATTGTCCGATTTCGCCGAAATTTGGGTGAGTTGTGCTAGGCCCTTCGACATCCCTCTTAATTTTTGCCCAGATCTGTTCTGATTTGGATTTATCCGCCATATAGACCGATCTCTCGATTTAAAGTCTTGGGCTCCATAAAAGGCGCATTTATAATCCAATTTCGGTGAAATTTGAAACAGTGACTTATGTTAGGAGGCCACCGTAGCGCAGAGGTTGACATGTCCGCCTATGGCGCTGAACGCCTGGGTTCGAATCCTGGCGATACCATCAGCAAAAACAATTTCAGTGGTGGTTTTCCCCTCCTAATACTGGCAACATATGTGAGGTACTATGCCATGTAAAACTTCTCTCCAAACAGATGTCGCACTGCGACACGCCGTTTGGACTTGATTATAAAAGGGAGGCCCCTTACCATTGAGCTTAAACCTGGATCGGACTGCACTCATTGATATGTGAGAAGTTTGCCCCTGTTCCTTAGTGGAATGTTCATGGGCAAAATTTGCATTTGAATTTGCATTTTTATACCCTCCACCATAAGATGGGGGGTATACTAATTTCGTCATTCTGATTGTAACTACTCGAAATATTCATCTGAGACCCCATAAAGTATATATAGTCGTGAAATTTTATGTCGATCTAGCCATGTCCGTCCGTCTGTCCGTCCGTCCGTCCGTCCGTCTGTCCGTCCGTCTGTCGAAAGCACGCTAACTTCCGAAGGAGTAAAGCTAGCCGCTTGAAATTTTGCACAAATACTTCTTGTTAGTGTAGGTCGGTTGGTATTGTAAATGGGCCATATCGGTCCATGTTTTGATATAGCTGCCATATAAACCGATCTTGGGTCTTGACTTCTTGAGCCTCTAGAGTGCGCAATTCTTATCCGATTGGAATGAAATTTTGCACGACGTGTTTCGTTATGATATCCAACAACTGTGCCAAGTATGGTTCAAATCGGTCCATAACCTGATATAGCTGCCATATAAACCGATCTGGGGTCTTGACTTCTTGAGCCTCTAGAAGGTGCAATTCTTATCCGATTGGAATCAAATTTTGCACGACGTGTTTCGTTATGATATCCAATAACTGTGCCAAGTATGGTTTAAATCGGTCCATAACCTGATATAGCTGCCATATAAACCAATCTTGGGTCTTGACTTCTTGAGCTTCTAGAGTGCGCAATTCCTATCCGATTTGGCTGAAATTTCGCAAGACGTTTTTTATTGTTACTTTCAACAACTATGTAAAAAAAAGTACAAGTCGGTTCATAACCTGATATAGCTGCCATATAGACCGATCTGGGATCTTGACTTCTTGAGCCTCTAGAGGTCGCAATTATTATCCGATTTGCCTGAAATTTTGTGCGACGGATTCTCTCATGACCATTAACATACGTGTTTATTATGGTCTGAATGGGTCTATAGGCCGATACAGCTCCCATATAAATCGATCTCTCTATTTTACTTCTTGAGCCCACAAAGGACGCAATTCTTATTCGAATTGGCTGAAATTTTACACAGGTCTCCAACATATAATTTAATTGTGGTCCGAACCGGACCATATCTTGATATCGTTTTAATAGCAGAGCAACTCTTTTCTTATATCCTTTTTAGCCTAAGAAGAGATGCCGGGAAAACAACTCGACAAATGCGATCCATGGTGGAGGGTATATAAGATTCGGCCCGGCCGAACTTAGCACGCTTTTACTTGTTTGACTTATGTTAGTCTTTTCGACATCCGGATCGATCTATATTTGGTCCAAATAGCACCATATTTCGATATAGCTTCTATGGGGTCATAAATTATGCCTTTTTCACCGGATCACTTACTTTTACATACTTTTACTTCATATGTACCCTAACCCATGCAAAAAATGTTTTGCACCTAACAATATTTGTGGCCTCCACAGTAAATTTACTAAAACATACCCATTTTGAAATCATCGTTGGCCAAAAGGGGTATTTTGGGGATTTCAAAGAGATATCACGACCTGTTTTCACTTTTCATATTTTTTTTTCGATTTCCTTCCTCTGTGCGTTGTAGCATTTCCTATGTCATATCCCTGCAATCGCAGCTAACGGACAGAATTACTTTGAAATTTTCTCTAAAGACAAAATTTCTATAAAATTTCTATTTCTGAGTACAAAAATTTCTTTAGAGACCACTTAACCAAGCAAAATTGTCAATAAATTTCATATGTTGTAGCTCGTATAACGCTTATCCTCACAATTTGTTGGTTAATTTCCTTTATGGGTATTATTGACAGTTTTCTATTATTGGTATCGTGCAGGTTGTACCTGAACATCCTTTGTTATTGAGAGGAGTCATTCAACAATAGCTTGCCATAGAGATGATGACATGTCTGTTTAGGAATTTGAGGAAGAGGAAGTTTTCATTTGCTAAAGAGCTCATTGTTTAAATCCC